>NC_091058.1:213721920-214061735 GCF_000393655.2 Nicotiana sylvestris
GTCCGCTAGAGTAAACCAGTCTAGATACCTCTCCACTGGGATTTAAACCTAGAAGAACAAACATCATGTCAGATATCCCTAGTAAGTTCGCTTTATGTGCATCACACACATTTGACTTAGCAAAACTCGGCATAAGGGACGGGTCTGTATAAGACAGGTATCCTCTTTGAGACCATTATGTTCACTTTTGTACTACTTGCTACATCATTTGGAAGACTTACTTGCATTGTTTGACCGGCTTTAGAAAATTAATTTAGCGGTATTTAAAAAAAATTATTCTCTTAGTTTGGTACAGATAATTCTTTTTTTACTAAAACTTTGTAGTGGTCTGGCGTGAAGATTAATTTTCATAAAAATCAAAAAGAGAAAAATAGTCGGTTTGACTGAACTACGCGTGTCTAATTCTCACCAGATGTGAGATACGTAGGCAAACTTCATCGGTTCCGGCCCCCAATTTTCAAAACAAAAAAAAATTCAAAAAATATTTCCCTTTACTTACTTCTTTAGAAAATAATTTCTTAGAGACCCAAAATTTTGAAAAATCCAAAAGAATTCAAAAATATTTTCTTTCTTTGGAAAATTACAAAAAAATAAATAAATGAAAAATCCAAAAATAAAAAAATCTTTCAAAAATTCCAAAAAAGGGTTAAATTCCAAAATATTTTTATTTTGCTTTAGAAGTTTTTCTTTTGAAAATTGAAAGCAAAAAACTTCGAAATTCAAAAATATTTTATTTCTTCTTTAGAAGTCTTTACTTAAAAATAAATTCCAAAAACAAAAAAAAAAATATTTAAAAAAGCTTTAAAATCCAAAAAAATAATATTTTTTTAGAATTCTTTCTTTCAACAATTCCAAAAAAAATCGAAATTCAAAAAAAAACAATCGCTCTTCTTTAGAAGACTTTCTTTCAACAATTCAATAAAAAAATTTGAAATCCAAAAAAAAAATGCTAAAAAATTCTTTCTTCTTTTGAAGCCTTTCTTTCTACCAAAAAAAATCCAAAAATATTTTCCTTGTTAGGAGCTTTCGTGGATTTATTTGTATATGAGTAAAAAAACGAGAGTTACTTGGTTTACTTTATTCCTGATTTTCCTGAACTACATAATAATCTGATTCATGAGGCGACATGATAAGTAGGCAACCTCCAAAAGGTTCGATCAAAATATTCTTCAATGGCTCTAAATTTCACGATCAAAATGAGGCGAGTGAAAAGAAAAGCAAAAAAGTAGAGAGAAGAAAATAAGAGCGTCAATAAGCAGCAACCTGATAAGCCGGAATGAAACATTGAAGCCTTCCAAAAGCATGTTTGATGTTAGGAGCATGACATATTAAATGTGATTCATATCTGTAAAATGCTTAATCCCAACACGTTTGTTGTCTCTTATCAAGTAAGCTTAAGGTGGTTGGTTTGCGGTGAAACTGGCAACACATCATTACTTCACCAGATCTAAGGGAAAGGTATTGATGGCTAACAATGATGAAATCGAGTTGGTCAGTGACGAGTCCCAAGGTCGCTTAGTTGAGCAAGAGTCGGAGGAAGTAAGAAGATTGAAACAACAAATGTCTCATATGTATCAGGCTTGGGTCTCCGGTCAACCTCCGCCTCAGGGTCCCTCAGAGGGAACTTTCACCATACCCCTAGCTACTCAACCACATCTCCCTGCAACGAGTGATCACATTCTACCACCAGGGTATGTGCCAAACTACAGCTTTCATGTCGGCCCTAGTACATCTAATGTGCAGCCTCCTACCGCACAGGTTAGGAACACACCTCTCGCCGTGTCTAGCATGCGTGTGTATACAATTCTGCTATCACATCCTGTGACGAAGCCAAATAATGAGCTGGCATCTCATGCTTATGATGGACAATACCACTCTCTAAACATGGCTTTCAGAGTCTCGGCTCCATACAATCAGACTTCTCTGTACGAGTCACCTGTAGAAATGAAAAAGGTTGCCAAGATAGGTGAGCCAGATGAGTTAGCTAGAAGAATGAAAAGCCTTGAGCAGAACATAAAGAACATACAAGGAATAGGTGGTCACAAAAGTGTTCCATTCAATTATCTATGCATATTCCCTCACACCCATTTGCCACCAGGGTCCAAGACCCCAAAATTCGAGAAATATGATGGACACAGTGACCCGTATCGCCCACTTGAAAAGGTACTGCAACCAGATGAGGGCTGCAGGAAGAAATGAAAAGTTGTTGATGGCTTATTTTGGGGAGAGTTTGGTAGGGGTAGCCTCTGAATGGTTCATTGAACAAGATATCTCTCACTGGCATGTTTGGGACGACATGGCCCAGGCCTTCGTCAAACAATTTTAGTACAATATTGATATTGCGCCATATTGCAATTCCATGTCTAATATGAAGAAAACGCCGACTGAAAGCTTTAGGGAGTATGCCATTAGGTGGAGAGAGCTAGCATCTAGAGTTAAGCCATCCATGGATGTGAGTTAATCACTGTCTTCCTTCAGGCTCAAGATCCTGATTATTTTCAAAATATAATGTACGCAATGGGCAGACCTTTTGCTGATGCAATCAAGATAGGAGAAATGGTCGACAATAGCCTCAATACAGGACGGATTATAAGTCAAATGGCTCTCAAAGCAACCATCCAAGAAATACAGAATAGCCTGGATAAAAGAAGAAAGATGAGGAGGCCGGGATGACATCACAAGCAAAATGAGGCCAAAGGGGAGCATCTCAACCTCTGGATCCACGATACTCAGGTTCTCCACAGTATGCAACAATCAATGCTCAATCGTATGCCAAACCATCCAATCGCCAAAGATGCGGGCCCCAGCTTTGACATACCTTCATCTGCGATAGCAAAACTCTCAATCACCCTACAACCCTCATCTAAAAGAA
Organism: Nicotiana sylvestris; assembly: GCF_000393655.2. NCBI lineage: Eukaryota > Viridiplantae > Streptophyta > Magnoliopsida > Solanales > Solanaceae > Nicotiana > Nicotiana sylvestris. The sequence goes on from NC_091058.1 coordinate 213,724,793, forward strand.
GAGTATGAGATGGAATATAAGTAGAGGGACGATTTCACACCAATCGTAGAATCCTACACAAGTTTGTTTGAAAGGTTTAAACATTGTGGCATGATTGAGTCGTTTCAAGGGTGTGTTCCTGTTCCGTATGCAAAAGTTTTTAACCCTGTTGTACAGTGCGTGTACCATTCTAAGGTCTAGGGGCATAGCACTGAGGATTGTCGAGTTTTAAAAAAGGAAATAGAAATGATGATTTAAGAAGGGATGATCGTGGTTCAAGATAATTGCACCCTAAATGTCATGACAACACACGCAATGCTTGGATGATTTACAATGTTAAAGTATATGAGGATAGTTTGACGAAAAGATCAAGAACCCGTCCACTGAATGCAATGCGTTCAAAATTATTGAAGGTCTTGTTTGATGATGATGTGCAAATGCATAGCTAAGATGTCGAACTTGGTAATTGGAAAGTCAATGCTCTCCTTGCCGGAAAGGAGTCTTAGTAACTTATTTTGTCATTATTTCTATCATATGGATTACTTCGAGGTTGTGATCCAGATGTTATTTGTTTGTCCTATCATCAAACCTATCTATCCTTTAATCAATGAAGTGAAATTTCTTGCTTTGTGTCACTTTAATCCATTGTGTTTAATTATTGTTGCATATATAGTTCTTTTACGCCAATTTTAGTGACATGACATGCATACAGAGTTTTTGGCTAGATTTTAGAAAGCTTGTCCAATCTTGAATTGAATCGAAAAAAGACACTTGGAGGATAAATAAGAGGTTGAAGAATTGTAATGATAAGCCTGTGTCACATGGAACCAATATAGTTGTATCTGTAGAGCTTAAAGATGATTATCTCAAACCTATCATGAATATCGGTTTAAGGATAATTGAAAGTTTTGAATCCTAGTTGGACTAATTGATGAAAGGCTTTTTGGCCACGGCCTTCTATAATCTAATTATATCAGGAAAGATGACTGATAATAGGCGAAATCTAGGTGATTTAGCTATTGTTTATGCTTCCGCTTGATTATATTCCGATGACATATTATGGTTAATTGATGAAAAATAGGCTCTAATTGTGATATGTATACATTGCAGGATGAGGAGCCTAAATGATGCTTTCAAGAGGAGATTGGAATGATTTATGAGCAAGAACAACCCTTAGGAGTCGAGTGTGCGTAAGGACGAGACGGAAAAATGGACAAAATTGAGCTACTGAAGCGCGCGAACTATTGCGTTAACTTCCAAACTTCGCGCAATAGTTTGCGAGTGTTTCTACCTAGAAGCCAAGAGAAGCGCGCGAACTATCGCGCGAGTCCTATCCGGAGAGACTTTATTTAGGGTTAAAATTGGAATTCCTTCTTAATCCTACTCAACTTACATAAAGCAACAACTCCATTATTGTGAAGATCAGATTTTAGAGGAAGAAATAATTTTAGAGAGAGAAAGTGAAGAGAAGACTCAATCTTGAAGTGAAGAAAAGAAGGGGATTACAATCTTGAAGCAAGAACTAAAAGAGTTTTTCTAAACTTTCTTCTTGTATTTACTTATATTATGTTTAAGACTTTTATTGTTGATATTTGTATAATTATGAGTAGCTAAATACCCAAGTATTCTGGGGTTATGGGTGTTAGATGATTATGTTGTTTGAAGCTTAAATTGATGATCTTGAATTTATCATTATGGGTTGTTTATTTGATTCTGCTGTTAACTATTTTACTGAGTAGGTAACAGTAAAATATTATTTACGAATCTTGAGTTAAACTTGAAAAAGGAAATTCTTGATTGCATATAGAATCAAATAGAGCAAGATCCGGATCCTGGGCATCGGGTGAAAGATTCGCAATTAAGATAGAGCTATACTTAATTGCCTTGCTTGGTTGAGAAATAGGATTTGTAAATGCATTTGAGTTAATATTAATACCATAGAAATATAGGTATTAATTTAACTTGAATAGGCGCATAAGAAATTGACAGATTCTTATGGATATTATTAACCCTATAATCAATAACCTAGATAATTCAATAAATTATCTTTACGCTAAAAGCGTAGCATGATCTCAAGCAAGCCCATGACCCCGAAATATCTCTCTTATTAATTGTTAAAAGAAAATTGTATAAGTTGTGTAGTAACTTTGTGTAGTATTATTGTAAAATTACCAGTCAAGTTTTAAGTTGGTTATTTATGTATTTTGTAATGAATTAGCTTAAATCGATAATTGTTTGAGTTTGCATAAGTTGATAGGTTAATCACAAGTCCTCGTGGGAACGATACTTTACTTATTACTATATTACTTGTCGATCGCGTACACTTGCGTGAGTGTTTAGGTCGCAACAAGTTTTTGGCGCCGTTGCCGGGGACTTAGAAATTAACTATTCTTCTAGATTAGACATTGAATTTTTTTTTATTCATTTTTTTTGTTTTAGTTTAGTTAATATTTTTTATTTATTTTAACATGGAATCTTGGAATGAAAGTTATTCGAATGATGGTTATTCTTATTTTGATGATCCTTGTCCATATTGTGGAGGACCGCACTGGTGGAAAAATTGTCAGAATGTTCCCGGAAACGAGTTGTACGCACAATCTCAATCCTTTGAGTGGAATATTTGTAATATGTGTGGTGGTCAAGATGGCCACTGGGATGGTTGTCCTAATTCTTTTCATCCTTCTCGGAGTCCTTATTATGATCATTCTAATAATGTTTGTGAGTTTGATAGGGGCAATGAAGTACAAGATATGGAACCTGATGCATATATTAGGGATATTTTAAAGCAAGTAGCAGAGCAACAGGATGAACTCAAAAAAGATATGAAAAGAATGAGGGAAACAATCACAAGAAGGAAGGCCAATATAGAAGAATTGAATGAAGATAGTGAGTACCAGCAAGAGGAAAATTTTGAAAAAGAGGAGATTTTGAGTCAAATTTGGCGGGTGGAACAAGCTGAAAGATTGGAGATATATGAGGCTCAATGTGAGATAATTACAGATAGGATACAAGACCTAATAGAAGGAAGAACTGAAATAGGACAAGAGATCGAAAAATTTGGCACTGTTATTCATGACTTGGGAGCTCAATTGATTGCAAAGGTTGATGCGTCTAATGCCTAACAAAATAGTTCTGAGTTGTGTGAAACTGAAAAAGAGCTTATACGCCAATTCGAGGAGCTAAAATTGGAGAGTCAATCATTCGAGCGTACTTTATTAATGATGTCCATGTTGAGGAAAGCACTCTAGAGTCATGTGAGGAAGTAGATAATGTTATATTTGAAGACTCTAGTGTGTGTACATATGAGGATGTAACGAGTGATACAATTCTAGTGTTAGGGCGTACTGCTCCTCATTCCATACATTTTTCAACATTGTGTTTGGATGATTACATGGAAATCGAGTCATCTGAGCCTTTTGGGGAGCCAATGTACGAGGACATGGGTGCTTATATTCAGGAATTTATCATGCCAGGGAGACATAATTACATACCTCATTTGAAAGCCAATAAGTGTAGAACACAATATTGGTTGTTTGACCCTGTTAAATTGTCTCACCACCCCTAGAGCATAGCAAAAAGCTTGAAGCCAAATTGGGGGCTCAATTTATAAGTTCAAGGTGGAGGCAAAAAGTGGTTCACGTCGTGCCGCGATGTTAAATTAGGCGCTTGTTGGGAGGCAACCCAACTTTACTGCTTTCTTTTATTTTTGTTTATTTTATTTTTCTATCTTTGTAGCATTTTTTTTGTAGGATTATGAGCATAGAAGAAAAGCCACTGAAAGTGTGCAAATGCGAGCCAGCTGGTTGGAACTAGTGTGAGGTACCCGCACAAAGGACCATCCTTGGGAGAAGTCTGAGTACCCCATAAGCTGCTAGTGCTTTGGCCTTTGGCCTTTCAGGGAGTTTCTTGTCCACCATTGTTATTTTTGCTTTATTTGTGCACTGGGGACATTGCACTCTTTTAAGTGTGGGGTGGGAGAATTCCTTTGGATAATTAGCTTTTTAGTATTTTAGCTTCTTATTTCTTTTCTTCGTAGTTGTGTAGTATTTTAGAAGATTAATTTTTTTTTATATGAAAAAAAAATTGAAAATGGTAGAAGAAAAATTAGATTTTTCCCTATGACGGATCTTTTAGACGAATTTCTTGAGGGAAGTGAGTTTAAAGAAAACGACAAAAAGATTTTTTTAAATTTTTTAGGTAGTGTAGCAATTCCCCCTTGGTTTTTCTTTAAGCCGTGGTTCTTTTCCAAGGGTTTATCTTGAACCGGGCATAGGTAGTTTTTAATTTCTGTTTTATATTTTTTATTTGTAGACTAAAATAAGGAGTTATAAGCTATAGAAAAGTGAACCCATAGCGTTGATACACCTGAATACAATAGACCCTAGAGTGTAACGCTTAGTCCTAATTGTTGAATCTCACTAAAAGTGCCTTAATTTGTATGTTTGTTACTGAATTGAATGCTCGTAATGAAGCGTCTTGATGAGCTGATCTGGAATGAGTCATATGCCATGTGTGGTGAGTATTTGTGTAGTCCATGTATTGTACTTGTGTCTAGAACTTGCCCGGTATGTGAGTTGAAGCGGAATTTGAGGTGATGCTCGGTTTGAAAAATGATGTTAGGCTTTCTTTGACCTTTTTGAGCTTAATTGCTTATCACAAATAAAATTTATCCCTATTTAACCCTTTTGAGCCTTTAGACTTTTGTTTGGCACCAACATTACAAGCCTATACCCTTTTGTTCTTAATTGACATTGTTTTGATCCTTTTACCTCTTAAAGTACTTTAATTGTGAGAAGAGCGCTAAAAGAAGTAAGAAGGAAATAAGTGTGTGGTGACTTTTGAGTGGAACTAATAAAAGGATGAAAGGTGCACTTATATTGTAAACGAATACACCACTAGCAGAAATTGAGTGACAAGAAAATTAAACTGAAAAAAATAAAAATAAAATAAAAAATGAGATGATTACATTGTGTCATGCTCTAGCTAGTGAGAATGAATTAATGGAGTGCTTAAAGAAGAAGGGAGTATTTGTGGGATGATATTGTGTGTGAATGAGAAGTGGGTTGAAGAATTTGCGCTGAAAATTGCTCGTGTGATGTGTTAAAGTGCTTAGGGGTTGAGTTACTATTCCTAAATACATCCTACCCATCCCTTAACCCACATTACAACCATGAAAAAGTCCTAATTTATTTTGGATCGAGCTAGCCTACATTAGTAGAGATTTACATTAAGGGCAAACTTATGGTACCAATTGCATGCATGTGACCTCTTTTGTGAGAGTGAGTGATTTCCTTGATATATGTGGGCATATGAATTGAATGTGATAGATTGAACTCAGTTTTTATTGATGTAATTGTGAGGGCATATGATTCGTGACGGAAAAGCAAGTCTTGACTTCTATATAGAGTACTTTGAGGAAGTGTGAATATTGCATGACACTTGAGAGTCGACTTTGAGGCTAGGATTGTTCACTGCTAAGCGTAATACATGTACATTGTTCTAGATGTAAGGTATTAAGGGAAAGGGTTGAGTAAAGAATTCTCTAGTTGATTGCTCGAGGACAAGCAATGAATTAAGTGTGGGGTGTTGATAATAGGCGAAATCTAGGTGATTTAGCTATTGTTTATGCTTCTGCTTGATTATATTCCGATGACATATTATGGTTAATTGATGAAAAATAGGCTCTAATTGTGATATGTATACATTGCAGGATGAGGAGCCTAAATGATGCTTTCAAGAGCAGATTGGAATGATTTATGAGTAAGAACAACCCCTAGGAGTCGAGTGTGCGCAAGGACGAGACGAAAAAATGGAAAACATCGAGCTACTGAAGCACGCGAACTATTGCGCTAACTTCCAAACTACGCGCAATAGTTCGCGAGTGTTTCTGCCTGGAAGCCAAGAGAAGAGCGCGAACTATCGCGCGAACTCCATACTTCGCGCGTGTCCTCTGCGGAGAGACTTTATTTAGGGGTAAAATTAGAATTCCTTCTTAATCCCACTCAATTTACATAAAGCAACAACTCCATTTTTGTGAAGATCAGATTTTAGAGGAAGAAATAATTTTAGAGAGAGAAAGTGAAGAGAAGACTCAATCTTGAAGTGAAGAAAAGAAGGGGATTACAATCTTGAAGCAAGAACTAAAAGAGTTTTTCTAAACTTTCTTCTTGTATTTACTTATATTATGTTTAAGACTTTTATTGTTGATATTTGTATAATTATGAGTAGCTAAATACCCAAGTATTCTAGGGTTATGGGTGTTAGATGATTATGTTGTTTGAAGCTTAAATTGATGATCTTGAATTTATCATTATGGGTTGTTTATTTGATTCTGCTGTTAATTATTTTACTGAGTAGGTAACAGTAAAATATTATTTACGAATCTTGAGTTAAACTTGAAAAAGGAAATTCTTGATTGCATATAGAATCAAATAGAGCAAGATCTGAATCCTGGGCATCGGGTGAAAGATTTGCAATTAAGATAGAACTATACTTAATTACCTTGCTTGGTTGAGAAATAAGATTTGTAAATGCATTTGAGTTAATATTAATACCATAGAAATATAGGTATTAATTTAACTTGAATAGGCGCATAAGAAATTGACAGATTCTTATGGATATTATTAACCCTATAATCAATAACCTAGATAATTCAATAAATTATCTTTACGCTAAAAGCGTAGCATGATCTCTAGCAAGCCCATGACCCCGGAATATCTCTCTTATTAATTGTTAAAAGAATATTGTATAAGTTGTGTAGTAACTTTGTGTAGTATTATTATTAAATTACCAGTCAAGTTTTAAGTTGGTTATTTATTTATTTTGTAATGAATTAGCTTAAATCGATAATTGTTTGAGTTTGTATCAGTTGATAAGTTAATCACAAGTCCTCATGGGAACGATACTTTACTTATTACTATATTATTTATCGACCGCGTACACTTGCGTGAGTGTTTAGGTCGCAACAATGACCCAAATCTCCAAGAAGGTGCATTCCATGGAATTTTAAATGGATTACTTGGTACTGAAGTACATCATTTCACATCAAGGCAAAGACCAAGAAAAAGTGACTCCAAGGTCATTTGTTGCGAACAAGATATTGACTACGGAGCTATGCAACTGACACAACCAAGAAGATAGTCATGTCCATCAATACCGAACCTGAGAAGAGATAGAATGTTTGGCATTCTTAAGGCTAGGAGGCTCTTTTTCTGCTACCCAAACACTTTATACCCTTCATTACCCATTTTGAGTCTGTTTTATTTTTTTTCTTTGACCCCCTCCTTTGGAATCGAGTATAAGAAAAAATAAAGAGAAGAATTAATTGAACTACGTTTGACTTGATTCCTTCAAAGGATACGTAGGCAGCTCTACACTAGGGTTCAGTCTAATCGAATCAAAAATAAAAATTTCCCAGTATATGAAATTGGGGCAGATTTTTAAAAAAAAATATTTTTATGAAGAGTCGATTCCAAGAGTTGTAAATATATGACCATATAATCTTGAGTCTATTTTGAGCCTTAATGTGACATTTCTTTCTAACCCTCTCCAAAAGCCTTCCAAATAAAGACCTTCCAAATAGTCTTAAGAATGCCAATGGAAACACGCAGTAAGCAACCGTTGTCATACAACATAGAACAATGTCAAGTTGCTCGCACAAAAAGGCAAAAACAAAGAAGTGATAATGAATGAAAATGAGAGTCTTATTGGTTAAAACCCTCATGGACACTGTAAGGTGATGGTAAGTAGAGATAAATAAATGAGAGAGGCCGGTTGGTAAAAACCTATCAGGGCACTACTGGTCGAAGGTGAGTTGTGATTTGATGAAAATGATTGGCACAAAGAGGCCAACTTCAAAGTCAAAAAGGAACAACAAGAAGAAAGGGTAGATTGGTTGGATTGATTCGACCGCTCAGTCCAAAATGCATGTCATGATCATTAAAGTTGGCTACCATATTCAAATGAGCCCCTTTTTTCTTGCTCTCCCCGTAAAGTGGCATTTTCAGTTAAATATTATTCCTTCTCACTTTTACATCGCTTCATTTTGTCCATTTGCATTTTTATTTTGAGTCAGTCTTTGTTAAAACAACCGAGAAATGATTTCAAAATCTGTTACCAGCTTTCCAATTATACAAAGCGACTTCTACCCTAGCACATCGAAGAGGACATACCCAGGAAGCAACATGCACAATAAGTTTTTTGAAGCTAAACGAGATCTGAGGGTTCATGCTAATGAAACTTCCAAAAGTTATGTTGGTCTATTTGTTTAGAAGCCAATAAAGAAAGGGCCACAAAATTGGTCACTATTTCCTGGAAGTGCAAAAATAAAGGATGTGCGGCATATGTGACATTGATAAAGGCACGAATCCATCAGCGATCTCCTCTGATAAGCCGAACAAAGTGTTTCAAAGAAATCGAAAAGTTCACTAAGCAACATTTGCTTCATGGGGAAAGCTAATAGCACCACAGACACAAGCTGATATCGGGTGCAAAATAATCAAGTTTGATTTTAAAGGAAAAAACCGCCCAAGCGAAGACTTGCTCTATAGACAAAGTTCATCAACACTTTAGACATTCGATTATGAAACAGTCAGAGGCGACATTAGAAATCCAAAGTTTCCAAAACACGGTATAGAGCCTCCTAGCCGTTACAGTACCATTACTGGAAAATCAGTTCTCTAACAACGAGGTGGATGCATATTCAAATTGCTCAGGGCATTCAAAGCCACAAACCGACCACTTTGAAAACTCACAAGTCTTTCTTTGTTTGAAGCAGGAAACAAAGTAGTGTAGAAATAAAGTTTATCAAAGGATGAATGTCATTAAAGGTAAATTCTTCAAAGTCTCTACTTTTTCTTTCTAGATATTCCTATAATCACATCATCAACTATTGCATTTTCCAACATAAGGTACATCAGTCCTTAGTTGAGGTCCCATTTTGACATAGGTCACACCACTCCCTAATTGCATGTTTAGTATAGGGTATACCAATCCCTAGCTGTATTTTCCAATATAAGGTACAACAATCTTTAGTGAGGTTCCATTTTCATACAAGGTATCCTATTCCCTGGTTACTTTCTCTCTAAGTGATATAAGGCGCCATCCCTTGGTTAGATTCTCTCAGCGATACATGGTACCAATCCCTAGTCATATTCTATCTCAGTAATACAGGGTGCCAACCCTTGGTTACATTCCTTCTTAGTGATACAAGGCGCCAACCCCTGGTTACATTCTTCCCAGTGATATAGGTTCAACCCCTGGCTATTCCTTCTTAGTGATACAGGGCGCCAACTCCTGGTTGCATTCTTTCTCAGTGATACAGGGCGCCAACCCCTGGTTATATTTCTTTTTCAGTGATACAAGGCGCCAACCCCTGTTTACATTTCTTTCTCAGTGATACAAGACGCCAACCCCTGGTTATATTTCCTCTCAGTGATACAGGGCGCCAACCCCTGGTTATATTTCTTTCTCAGTGATACAGGGCGCCAACCCCTAGTTACATTCTTTCTCAGTGATATAGGGCGCCAACCCCTAGTTACATTCTTTCTCAGTGATACAGGGCGTCAACCCTTGGTTACATTTCCTCTCAATGATACACGACACCAACCCTTGATTATATTACCTCTTAGTGATATAGGGCGCCAACCCCTGGTTACATTCCTTCTTAGTGATACAGGGCGCCAACCCCTGGTTACATTCTTTCTCAGTGATATAGGGCGCCAACCCCTGGTTACATTTATTTCTCAGTGATACAGGGCGCCAACCCCTGGTTACATTCCCTCTCAGTGATATAGGGCGCCAACCCTTGATTATATTCCCTCTTAGTGATATAGGGCGCCAACACCTGGTTACATTCCTTCTTAGTGATACAGGGCACCAACCCCTGGTTACATTCTTTCTCAGTGATACAGGGCAGCAACCCCTGGTTACATTCCCTCCATATCCTTCAACCTCACTCGTAGGAGACGCACTTCCTAGTTTGAGTCATTCCATTAGAAGACGCATTTCCTAAATCTGAACATCCAATCCTAGGAGACGCACGTCCTAGTCGAAGTCCATCAACCTCACATTGTAGGAGACACCCTTCCTAATCTGAATCATCAATCCAAGGAGACGTACTTCCTAGTCCAAGTCCATCAACCTCATATTGTAGAAGACACGCTTTCCTAATATGAATCTTTATTCCTAGGAGATGCACTTCCTATGTCAACCCTGTTCATTCTAACAGGAGACGCACTTCCTAATATGAATCATTAATCCTAGCAGTCATTCTAATTCTACCCATGGAGATGCACCACTCAGTTTAAACTTTATCTATTATACTCCTAAGAGAAGCACATTCGATTCGGAGTTGTCAGTATCATTTTTGCATCTTTCAAACAAAATTGTAAGCTGATCTACAACTTTACCCAATAACCCACAAAATTTTCTTAGCGCCAAACTGGGGCAGAAAATTTTGTTCGTTTTGTTCGTCTTTGATGGATTTGCAAGCCCCGCCATAGAGAACAGGTGTGACAATCAAACCTTGTAGTTTCAATTATCATTATATGGAAGAAGTCTTTCGATCACGGGATAGTTGGAATTAACTTTGACAATGTGCCAGCAACCTAGCTTCTCAAGATTCATCTTCTCAATTTCAGATCAGGAAAGCAAGCAACTGAAATTGAGTCATAATATTTTCTTCAAAGAGCATCATGATCCAATCTAAGGTCAACACAAAAGGCTAGGTCAAGAATCCAGATTTGACTCCAGAAGGCATATAGATAGAAATTTTGTAATTCTTAGTTTGCAGACATATATAGTTCTCTTTCTTTTCTTTTTTATGTAAGCAGAAAGTAACTGTAACAGCAACAACAACAACACCAACAGTCTTAACTCCAGTGCCTAGTAGTCCCTGCTACCTAATTTTCCAGAACTACACTAAACTGATTCCTCTAAACAAGGATATGTAGGCAACCTCGGAAGCAAGGTTCGGTCAATATTTTTCAAAATTGCTTCCATTGTAGTGATACGTGAGCAAAGATTAGCTATAATATTCACTTTTATTTGCACGAAAACTCTTTTAACATCTCCTAAAGTCATTAGTATTTTGTTATTTTAATTATAACTTCAAATTTTGTGTCTTTAATTGCATATTTCCTATCATGAAAATACCAAAAAATAATAATTCTTCCTTCATTTATGCATTTTAGGAATTGCCTAACATTTCAATTGGTGAATCAATCTAGTTAATTGATCATTTGAATAAGTTATTTAATTAATTTATTTGTTTGTGTAAATTTAGTTTAATAAGTAGGATTAATGAGGAAATTTGGCCAAAATTTGAAAGATAAAATGGCCAAGAGTGCAAGATAAGGGGCTGCCATTGAAAGGGCCCAAAACGACGTAGTTTTACCTCAAAACTACGTCGTTTCATTAAGTGACCAAGACCAAATCTCAACCCTTCATCTCACTTTGATCCCCATAGGTATATAAGGCCCCTAAAATCATATCTTTTTGGCCATTTACTAAGCCTAAAATTTTCTCTCTTCATTTCTCTCCTCACTCTCTCTTCACTCTCTCTTCACTCTCTCTTCACTCTCTCTACCGCCACCCCTTCACCGCCGGTGGACCACCTCCGAACACCTTCAAGTTCATAACATGTAATCTCCACAGCTTCATCTTTCCATATCTCCAAACCAAATCCTTCAAAACCCTCTCAAACTCCTTGAATCTTAGATCTAGGAAACTTTTCCGTCACGTTTTTGCCTAAATTCTTGAAGCTCCAACCACTACCACCCCACAATACCTACATCAACGGATAGAGCTCTTCAAGACCTAGCTATTGATGCCAATTTCACTCTGAAAATCCGGCAACCAAAATCCGACCAAATTCCGACAACTTCCCCGAACACCCTCGCTTGGCACACCACTATTGTTTTGGCCACTTGAATTGTAAATTGGTAAAAATTCTAATCTTTTTGTATTGCTGATTTGTTTTTTATTTTTTTTTCCAGATTTTATTTTGTCTCTTATTAATTATTTTAGCATTAGTTTTTGACGTTTGAAATTCTAAATTTTTTGTTTTTGCACTATTGAAGTAGTAGAATAGTTTTGTATTGATGAAAGTGAGGTAGTGAAGGAATACTTGAGAGTATAAGGTACTTGTTTGGTTGCTTATTTATTGCTTCAAGACTTTTTTGAGTACAAAACTCAAAAGTCTTTTGTTTGGTAAGAAAATATAGACTTTTGGATAGTTTTTGAACAAAAGTCTATCTTTGAATAGTGAAGAGCAGATTTTGGTGAAATACTCCCTTTTGGACATGATTGAACAAAAAAGTCTTGCCTTTGAATTTAAGAGCAGATTTTTGTGGAAACATCTGTCAAAAAAAGATTGATTTTTAATTTTGAAAAGCTGGTTGTTTCTCTTATAAAAAAGAAGACATCTTTTACACATATGGTGGTGGGAAAAAATATCTTTTTTTTACACATATGAGAGAGTAAAATATCAGTTGAACACCCATAGTAAGTTGCAAAACCTGAGAGTTGTTTGAGTGTTAGCCAATCTTGTGGAAATACTTAGCGAAAATACTTAAAGTGCTTGAAGCCAATCTTGTTTCTTTCTTTCTCAAGCTGCTGAATTTTTGGTCAAGTTTTTGATTCACTTTGGTTTAAATTGTTGTTGATATTGCTGTTGCGTTGCTGTTGTTGCTGACTTTATTTGTTATAATCTATTTCGTTCGCGGTTGATATTTTCTTTTCTGTTGACAAGGTAATTCCCTCAACTAATGTATTACTTTTGGGTCAAGAATGAATGAAAATAAGATGATTCAAGCTTCCTTATTTTAAGCTTTGCCTTGAATAACATTCAGTTCATGTCTTATGATTGACGTATGGGTGAGCATGTCACGACCCAAATTTTCCCACCCTCGGGAGTCGTGATGACGTCTACTCATAGAAGCTAGGCAAGCCACGAAATTAGAAATCCTTAACTATTTTGTTTTAATCCTTTTTAACATACATTAACAAGTGATACATAGTTAAATAACAACGGAATATGAGATTAAGCGGAAGACTTAGATAAAATGAACCAAAATGATAAGAAACTCCACATATGCATCTACCCAGAAACTGGTGTCACAACATTCACAGACTATCTATGATTACATTATACAAACGTTTGAAATATGGAACAATGTCTGTCTCGGATACAATGATAACGGAACAGAATAACTGATAGAAGAGGCGCCGGGTCTACAGACGCCTGCAGGGCTACCTCGGAGTCTCGGTGGACTGAAGGCTGGCTCCCCTACTACTGCTGACCAAGTGCTGCTTCGGTATCTGCACAGAGTGCAGAGTGTAGCATCAGCACAACCGACCCCATGTGCTAGTAAGTGCCTGGCCTAACCACGGCGAGGTAGTGACGAGGCTAGGACCAGACTCCAGATAAACCTGCGCAATTATATATATACACGGCGAAAAAGAAATACAGAAATAACAAATAAAGATTGGAGAGGGAAACTTGCTTCGGGGAATAACAGGTAAAACAAAACATCAAGGGAAGTATGAAGGAATCAAAATCAACCACTAACAAGAATGAGGAAATGCATGAAAAATGAGTTTTCCAAAGTTTTTACCCAAAAAAGTCAAAATTGCCCTCGGGTCCACGTGGTCAAAACCCGAGGTTCGAACCAAAACCCGATTATCCATTCCCCTACGAGCTCAAATATTTAATTTGTTTTGAAATCGGACCTCAAATCGAGGTCTAAATCCCTAATGTTTTTGAAAAACCTAGTTTCTACCCAAAACACCCAATTTCCCCCATGAAAATCATTGATTTGAAGTTGAAATCATGTTAAAAGATGTTAATGATTGAAGAAAACTAGTTAAAAATGACTTACAATTGATTTGGAGAAGAAAGGTTGTTTGAAAAATCGCCTTTTATGTTTTTAGGGTTTTGAAAAATTCAAAATAATTGAAAATCTCATCTATTTATACCCCTCTCAGACCCCCTGTGCGGACCGCACAAAATGGACTGCGGCCGCACAGGCCTCCACCGCGGACCGCACGAAACCGACTGCGGACCGCACAGGCCTCCACCGCGCCCCGCACGAAACTGACCGCGGACTGCACTGGCGGGTTCAGAGACCTTCAACTTCTGGTTTTAAGTCTAAAACATCCTGAAACCTACCCGAAACTCTCCCGAGCCCTCGGAACTCCAAACCAAGTGTGCATACTAACTCAAAAACATCATATGGACCTACTCGTGGGATCATATCATTAAACTAACATGTAAAATAATGAATTAAACCTCAAAACTCAACATTTTCATCAAGAACTCTCAAAGTTCATAACTCCTCAACCGGAAGTCCAATTCGCGTCAAATAAACTCTGTTTGCACCAAATTTCGTAGAAGCGTCTTAAATCATATATAAGACCTGTATCGGGCGCCAGAACCAAAATACAGGCCCGATACCATCATGTTCTAAGCAAATATCATTTCAATTTTCCTTAAACAATTTCAGAAAATAATTTCCTTTAAAAATTCATTTCTCAGGCTTGGGATCTCGGAATTCGATTCCGGGCATAAACTTAAGTCCCATATTTTCCTACGGACCCTCCAGGACCATCAAATTACGAGTCCGGGTCCGTTTACCCAAAACGTTGACCGAAGTCATATTTATTCATTTTTATAGTCAAAACTTATTATTTTTCACAGATTTTTCACATTTAAGCTTTCCGTCTACACGTCCGGACTGCGCACGCAAATTGAGGTGGTGCTGAGGGAGGTTTTTAAGGCCTCCAAATATAGAATTTCATTGCAACACAAGTCATCACATTCTCCACCTCTAAAACAACCGTTCATCCTCGAACGGATAGAAGAAGGAAGTACCTGAGTTGGGAAAAAAATGGGGATAACGGCTCCACATATCGAACTCGGACACCCAGGTCGATGCCTCGGGAGGCTGACCTCTCCACTAAACACGAACAGAATGAATACTCTTCGACCTCAACTGACAAACCTGCCGGTCTAGAATAGCTATCAGCTTCTCCTCATAAGACAAGTCCTTGTCCAACTGGACAGTACTGAAATCTAACACGTGGGATGGATCGCCATGATACTTCCGTAGCATGGAAACATGAAACACTGGATGCACGACAGATAAGCTCGGCGACAATGCAAGTCTATAAGCCACCTCTCCCTCTCGATCAAGAATCTCAAACGGACCAATGAACCTAGGGCTAAGCTTGCCCTTCTTCCCAAATCTCATCACGTCCTTCATAGGCGACTCTCGAAGCAATATCCGCTCATCTACCATGAATGCCAAATCTCGAACCTTGCGGTCTGCATAACTCTTTTGCCTGGACTGAGCTGTACGAAGCCTATCCTGAATAATCCTGACCTTGTCCGAAGCCTCCTGAACCAGATCCGTACCCAACAATCGAGCCTCTCCCGGATCAAACCAGCCAACCGGAGATCGACACCGCCTACCATATAAAGCCTTATAAGGAGCTATCTGGATACTCGACTGGTAACTGTTGTTGTAGGCAAACTCTTCTAAAGGCAAAAACTGATCCTACGAGCCTCCAAAGTCAATGACATAAGCTCGGAGCATATCCTCCAAAATCTGAATAGTCCGCTCGGATTGCCCGTCCGTCTGAGGATGAAATGTTGTACTCAACTCAACCTGGGTGCCCAACTCTCACTGAACTGCTCTCAAAAAACCAGAGGTAAACTGCGTACCTTGGTCTAAAATGATAGATATAGGCATACCGTGAATATGAATAATCTCCTGGATATAGATCTCAGTTAACCTCTCGGATGAATAGGAGACTGCCACATGAATGGAATGCGTTGACTTGGTCAGCCTATCAACAATGACCCATACTGTATCGAACTTCCTCCGTGTCTGCGGGAGTCCAACAATGAAATCCATAGTGATCCGCTCCCTCTTCCACTCGGGAAGCTCAATTCTCTGAAATAAACCACCAGGTCTCTGATGCTCATACTTAACCTGCTGACAATTCAAACACTAAGATACATATGCAACGATATCCTTCTTCATTCTCTGCCACTAATAATGCTGTCACAAATCCTGATACATCTTCGCGGCGCCCGGATAAATATAGTACCGGGAGTTATGGGCCTCCTCTAAGATCAACTCCCAAAGCCCATCCACATTAGGCACACATAATTGACCCTGAAATCTCAAAACTCCATCATCATCTAAGGTAACCTACTTGGCACCTCCACGTTGTACCGTGTCTCTAAGGATACACAAATGGGGATCATCATACTGTTGATCACGGATACCCTCCAATAAAGAAGAACGAGCGACCGTGCAAGCTAATACCCGACTAGGCTTAGAAATATCCAACCTCAGAACCGATTGGCCAAAGCATGAACATCCAAAGCAAGCAACCTCTCACCGACCGGAATACAAGCAAGATTGCCCATACTGGCTGACTTCGTACTCAAGGCATCGACCACCACATTGGCCTTTTCTGGGTGATATAAGATAGTGATATTATAATCCTTCAACAACTCCAACCACCTCCTCTGCCTCAAATTCAGCTCCTTTTGCTTGAACAAATACTGAAGACTCTCGTGATCCGTGAACACCTCACATGCCACGCCATACACATAATGCCTCCAAATCTTCAATGCGTGAACTATGGCTGCCAACTCTAAATCATGAACTGGATAGTTCTTCTCATGAATCTTTAACTGCCGCGAAGCATAGTCAATGATCTTGCTATCCTGCATCAACACTACACCAAGCCCAATACGGGAAGCATCACAATAAAAGCTCGCTTATGAACCTGTGGGCAAAACAAACACCGGTGCCGTAGTCAGAGCTGTCTTGAGCTTATGAAAGCTCGCCTCACACTCGTCCGACCATCTAAACTGGGCACCCTTCTGGGTCAACCTGGTCATCGGGGTTGCAATAGATGAAAACCCCTCCACGAACCGACGATAGTAGCCCACCAATCCCAAGAAACTCCGAATCTCTGTAGCTGATACTGGTCTAGGCCAGTTCTCAACTGCCTCAATCTTTTTCGGATCAACCTGAATACCCTCTTCTGACACAACATGACCCAGGAATGTAGCTGAACTCAACTAGAACTCACACTTTGAGAACTTATCATATAACTGACTATCCTTTTGAGGCTGAAGAACCACTCTAAGATGCTGCTCGTGCTCCTCCTAGCTGCGAGAATATATCAAAATATCATCAATGAAAACTATCACGAACGAGTCCAAATAAGGCCTGAACACTCGGTTCATCAAGTCCATAAAAGCTGTTGGGCATTGGCCAACCCAAATGACATAACCAAGAACTCATAATGCCCGTACCAAGTGCGGAAAGTTGTTTTAGGGACATCAGATGCCCTAATCCTCAACTGATGGTAGCCAGGTCTCAAATCAATCTTTGAAAATACCTTGGCACCATGAAGTTGATCAAACAAATCATCAATCCTTGTCAATGGATACTTATTCTTGATTGTAACCTTGTTCAACTGCCGGTAATCAATACACATTCTCATCGACCCATCCTTATTCTTAACAAACAACA
The DNA here is from genome assembly GCF_000393655.2 of Nicotiana sylvestris. Taxonomy (NCBI): domain Eukaryota; kingdom Viridiplantae; phylum Streptophyta; class Magnoliopsida; order Solanales; family Solanaceae; genus Nicotiana; species Nicotiana sylvestris. Next base: position 213,742,330 of record NC_091058.1, read on the forward strand.
CTGGCGCACCCCAAGGTGAAACACTAGGCCTAATAAAGCCCTTCTCAAGAAAGTCTTGCAACTGCCCCTTCAACGCTTTCAACTCAAGCAGGGCCATACGAAACGGCGGGATAGAAATAGTCTGAGTGCCCGGAGCCAAATCAATGCAAAAATCAATATCCCTGTCGAGTGGTATACCCGGCAAGCCTAAAGAGAATACCTCAGGAAAGTCAAGAACAACGGGCACAAAATCAATATAGGGAACCTCAATACTAGAATCACGAACATATGCCAAATAGGCCAAACACCCCTTATCGACCTTGCGCCGAGCCTTCACATAAGAGATAACACTACGAGTAGAGAGTCACTCTCCCTTCTAAACGAGGCATACTTGGTAAAGCTAAGGTCACAGTCTTGACATGACAGTCCAAGATAGCGTGGTAAGGTGATAACCAGTCCATCCCCAATATAACATCGAAATCGACCATGTCTAAAAGCAATAAATCTACACGAGTCTCAAGACCCCTAATCACCACAACACAATAACGATGGACTCGATCGACTATAATAGAATCACCCACTGGTGTAGACACGTAAACAGGAACACTCAATGAATCACTAGGCATGATCAAATACAGTGCAAAATAGGATGACACATACGAGTATGTAGACCCTGGATCAAACAACACTGATGCATCTCTATCACAAACCAGAACCGTACCTATAATAATTGCATCTAAAGCCTCAACCTCGGGCTTGGCTGGGAGAGCATAACATCGGGGCTGAGCCCCACCACCGTGAACTACATCTCTGGGATGGCCTGCAGCTGGCTGGCCTCCACCTCTAGCGGCCTAAGCTCCACCTCTAGCACTTCTACCTCCACCTCTAGCACCTCTACACCCACCTCTAGATGGATGGGGCGGCCTGTGGGACACCTGGTTCATGGACCACAGCATGGGAACCCTGATGTGGAGAACTGCTCGAAGCTCAAGGGCAATACCTAGCAATTTGCCTCGTGCCGCCACAAGTAAAATAAGCCCTCGGCTGCTGGGGCTGATGACCCTGGAAACTCTGAAGTGGTGGTGCACTGATAGGTGCTGGTGGTGCAATATAGGACTGCTGATCAGAATACTGCATCTGAGGACCACAACTACCTGAAGCACCGTGAGAAACCTAAAGCACTGACTGGAAAGGCCTAGGGGGATGACCTTTACTATATGAATCTCTACCTCCATACAAGGTACTAAATCTGCCTGAATGATGGGGCCTCTTATCCGACCCATGTCCACCTCCCTATGACAGAACCATCTCCACTCTACTGGCCACCTCTTGGAAAGATATTTCACTCCCGGTCTCCCTAGCCATCTAAAGACGAATCGACTGAATAAGACTGTCAATAAACCTCCTCACCCTCTCTCTCTCGATAGGAAGTATGACAAGAACATGGCGATCTAAGTCGATGAACCTGGTCTCATATTGGGTAACAGTCGTGGGACCTTGCTGAAGGCGCTCAAACTGCCTCCGATATGCCTCTTTCTGAGTAATGGGGAGAAACTTCTCCAGAAATAGCTGTGTGTACTGCTCCCAAGTCAAAGATGGCGATCCAGCTGGTCTAGCCAAACAGAAATCCCTCCACCAAGTCTTGGTGGATCTAGACAAGCGAAATGTAGCTTGGGTGATACTTTCCATGAGGCCCACTAATCGGACCAGAGCGTCCTGAAGAATTGGGGTAGCAATAAACCCCTCTGGGACCTGAGCTGGGCCCACCAGAACTGCTGGGGCCGGAACCTCCTTATCAAACTCAACCTGAGGCTCCGTCACTAGTGCTGCTGCTCGGGGCTGAGCTCTGCCCTTACCTCGGCCTTTAGCACAGCCTTGGCCTTGCCCTCTGCCCCTCGTGAAAGTTGCTTTTGGGGGCTCCGGCTACTGAGCAATGGATGAGGAAGCGTGTGTTCTCACCATATGTGAAAGAATAGAGTAGAAATTTAATTAGCATTAAGAAACAAACCGCACGACAAGAAGGAACGAATGTAAAGTTTTTCTAACTCTGTAGCCTCTAAGGATAAATACAGACGTCGTCGTACCGATCTCTTAGACTCTACTGAGCTTGTCCGTGAATTGTGAGACCTCTGTATCCTAGAGCTCTGATACCAACTTGTCATGACCCGGATTTCCTCACCCTTGGGAGTCGTGATGGAACCTACTCGTAGAAGCTAGGCAAGCCACGAAATTAGAAATCCTTAACTCTTTTGTTTTAATCCTTTTTATAACATATATTAACAAGCGATACACAGTTAAATAACAGCGGAATATGAGATTAAGCGGAAGACTTAGATAAAATGAACCAAAATGATAAGAAACTCCACATATGCATCTACCCAGAAACTAGTGACACAACATTCACGGACTATCTATGATTACTACATACAAACATTTGAAAAAAGGAACAATGTCTGTCTCGGATATAATGATAACAGAATAAAATAACTAATAGAAGAGACACCGAGCCTGTGGACGCCTGCAGAGCTACCTCGGAGTCTCGGTGGACTGAAGGCTGGCTCCCTTACTGCTGCTGACCAAGTGCTGCTACGACATATACACAAAGTGCAGAGTGTAGCATAAGCACAACCGACCCCATGTGCTGGTAAGTGCCTAGCCTAACCCCAGCGTGGTAGTGACGAGGCTAGGACCACACTCTAGATAAACCTGTGCAATTATATATATACACGGCAGAAAAGAAATACAGAAATAACAAATAAAGATAGGAGGGAGAAACATGCTTCGGGAAATAACAGGTAAAACAGAACATCAAGGGAAGTATGAAGGAATCATAATCAACCACTAACAAGAATGAAGAAAAACAAAGGCAGATTTCATTTTTTTTTCACATCTTGTTGCAGGCGTGCAACCCGATCCCGATTCCTGTATCTCGTGGAAGACGTGCCACCCGCTCCCATTTCATTTTATCTCGTGGTAGACATACCACCCGCTCCCTTTTCATGATATCTTGTGGTAGGCGTACCACCCGCTCCCATTTCATTATATCTTGTGGTAGGCGTACCACCTGCTCCCATTTCATTATATCTTGTGGTATGCGTACCACCCGCTCCCATTTCATCATATCTTGTGGTAGGCGTACCACCCGCTCCCATTTTATCATATCTTGTGGTAGGCATACCACCCTCTCCCATTTACAAGCCAACAATAATCACAAGGAATTCCGGCAAGGGAACAAGAGCAATATAACAACTTCCCGGCAAGGAAACAATGATATTTCAACAACATCCCAGCAAGGGAACAATGCTGTCAAAACAAACATCCCAACAAGGGAACAATGATGATAATAAGATGTGAAGTGCAATAAACCATAACGGAATTATAACAATTATAATACAAGACTCACGTGCATACTTGACACCAACGTATAGATACTCGTCACCATGCCTATACGTCGTACTCCACAATTAGCATATAGCAAATAAGACACAACTCCTAATCCCTCAAGCTAAGATAAGACCAAACACTTACCTCGATGCCTCAAACACAACTCAAGTTTGAATTATAGCTTTACCCCTTGATTCCGTCGCCAATTTGCTCGTATCTGGCTACAAGTTACTTAATTACATCAATAAATGCTAAATGAATCAATTCGAATGCATGAAAAATGCGTTTTCCAAAGTTTTTACCCAAAATGTCAAAATTTCCCCCGGGCCCACATGATCAAAACCCGAGGTTCTAACCAAAACCAGATTACCCATTCGCCCACAAGCTCAAATATGTAATTTGTTTTGAAATCGGACCCCAAATCGAGGTCCAAATCCCTAATTTTTTGAAAAACCTAAGTTCTATCCAAAACACCCAATTTCCCCCATGAAAATCATTGATTTGAAGTTGAAATCATGTTAAAAGATGTTAATGGTTGAAGAAAACTAGTTAAAAATGACTTACAATTGATTTGGAGAAGAAAGGTTGTTTGAAAAATCGTCTCTTATGTTTTTGGGGTTTTGAAAAATGCAAAATAACTGAAAATCTCGTCTATTTATACCCTTCTCAGACCCCCTGTGCGAACCGCACAAAATGGACTACGGCCGCACAGGCCTTCCTGAGGTACTGCGGTCCAGTCCCCTGTGCGGTCCGCACAAAATGGACTGCGGCCACACAGGCCTCCACTGCGGACCGCATAGGCCTCCACCCCGGTCCGCACGAAACCGACCACGGTCCGCATTGGCGGGTTCAAAGACCTGCAACTTCTAGTTTTAAGTATAAAACATCCCGAAACCTACCCGAAACTCACCCGAGCCCTCGGAACTTCAAACCAAGTGTGCATACTAACTCAAAAACATCATATGGACCTACTCGTGCGATCACATCATCAAAATAACATGTAAAATCATGAATTAAACTTCAAAACTCATAACTCTCAAAGTTCATAACTCCTCAACCGGAAGTCCAATTCACGTCAAATAAACTCCGTTTTCATTAGATTTCACAGAAACGTCTTAAATCATATATAAGACCTGTACTGGGCGCCAGAACCAAAATACGGGACCGATGCCATCATGTTCTAAGCAAATTTCATTTCAATTTTCCTTAAAGAACTCATAAAACAATTTCCTTTAAAAATTCATTTCTCGGGCTTGGGACCTCGGAATTCGATTCCGGGCTCTATGGACCTTCGGGGACCGTCAAATCATGGGTCCGAGTCCGTTTACCCAAAACGTTGACCGGAGTCAAATTTATTCATTTTATAGACAAAACTTATTATTTTTCATATCTAAGTTTTTCGGCTACGCGCTCGGACTGCGCACGCAAATCGAGGTGGTGCTAAAGGAGGTTTTTAAGGCATCAAAATACAGAATTTTATTGCAACACAAGTGATGACCTTTTGGGTCATCACAGAGCATTTGTATTACAATAACTATCACTATGGCAAAGCTTTCACTCTATTTTCTTGGCCAAGTTGTTAGATTCGGAAACACAAGTTATGTTATTGTTTAAACGGTAAATATCATGGTGGGCATATTTCAGTTCATTTGTTTCAATTTAAAACTATTTTCACTCTCCTCTCAAATGTTGAAAAAATATTTCTCCTGTCATTGGATTATTTATTGATGAAAGTGTGGAAAATGTGTAGGTTTAAATAATGAGGATGCTAGTAAGGTTTAGAAAGAATATTTTTTTTGTGAGTGAATGAAATGTGTTGGTGAAGTTTTAATGGAGAGAATTAATGGAAAGAATATTTTGGGTAGCTTATGTCGGCTACAATCCGTACAGTTAGCTCGTTAGTGGAATTTTCCTCTGTTAAGTAGTATCTTTATTTGAGATTTAATCTTTTGAAATTCATTGAATAATGACATGATGTGAATCGGGATGTTTAGTTATTTTGTTCTTAAGAAAACTGGATATATTGTGATTTATTAATGATAAATGGAACATGGTTCATCAACAAGTGAAAATATTGTTTGATTTGTTAGTTTCCTGTTAAATCGTGAAATAAGATAGGTATTCTCAGATAATCTGATATGTGGGAAAAATTGAATATTGAGAACGAGACTTACTAACTGCTTAAATTGAAAGTTTATTTGAGCAAGTTAACTGGGTAGTAGAATTAAGTACATCAAAGTTTGAATTAATTAATTCTTCTTTTCCAAATCATAACAAAGCTGGCCCGTATCTTTTAACAAGCAGCCCCTTTTTACTTCAATAAGATACCCTTTTCTTTAAAATAATAAAAGTTGGCCCAACATTATTTTTCTATATTTTTCCCTACTAATTAGTTCCAAAATTAGATTTTTTACTAGTTTAATAGCTTAATAACCTTTAATGAGTTAATTAAATACAAGGCAATTTGGGGACGCTCTAAATATAGACAATGTGTTCACACGATCTTTGACCGTTTTTTTTAAAATAAAAATGATCATGTGTGCATCACCTCTCCTTGATTTTAAAATAATAATTGGTATTTTCTAATTAATCGTATTTGATCATGTGTTCATACCCGTTCCTTGGTTAAATGCACATAATCAAATAAGGACCATGTGTGCTTACACGTTCCTCGGTCAAAATAAATTATTAAGTGGTGCTAGACAATAGTATTTTTTTTAAGGCAAATAAATCACAGTTTATCTAGAATTAATTCAAGCCAAGTTCAAGTTAATAAAGCGACCGTGCTAGAACCACGACGCTAGGGGAATGCCTTACACCTTCTCCTGAGTCAACAGAATTCCTTCCCCGGACTTTATTTTCCCAGACCAACATGAAAAGAGTCAAATCTTCCTTTGAATATGAATTCAAATAAAAGGTGACTTGGGGCACCGACAAAAATCAATTCCAAGTGGTGACTCTGTAAATAAATTAATTCTTATTCAAGTTTGTCACTTAAATTGAAAAAATAGCTTGTGTTTGCAAACACAAGCTATTTTTCAATTATCAGTTCGAAAACTGGCTAGCCCGTGTTATTTTCACCATATTTTCTCTCTAGATATAGTTGGCCCGTGTAGCACGGGCCCACCAATTTGTGTAACGTTACCTTTAATTCAAAATATCTTTCATGGTTTTTGCAATTTTATTAAGAAAATCAGGTAACAATATAAATGACTCAGTTAGAGTAGTATCTTTGTACTATTTTGTTCAATTATTTTTTATTTTCTTGTTTCAATGTTATTTGACAATATAGATGTATTTGTTTTTGCATCTATAGCATTAGCAGTCATGTTATTACGAGCTAGTATACTGGTTTTTATGGCACTACTTCAAAATCTTATTAGTTACTGCACCATGAAAAGAAATAAACTTCTCTAATAGAAAATGAGAAATTGTGTTACAGCTCAAATATTCTCATGATCAGATTGATACTTACTTCAGGAAAGAAAATATTGTACACAACTCCTACATTTTGTTATATTCAATTCTGGGAAAAGTTCAACAATATGAAGTCCAACAAAAGTCATTATATTTTCAAGAATAAAGGGAAGTCGCACTTGAAAAACAGTAGCATGAACTTGTCAATTCTACTAATTAGGATTTAGGATGCAGATTTTTTGCATTGAGTTCTTTTTTGGATTTCTACATCAAATGTGAGTTCTACAACATCCATCTTTTCACCGTTTCCTTGAGCTATATTGCTTCCCTTATTCGAAGCTGCGGACAATTTGATACCTAATGTGTCCAAGTAAGGGAATATATATTGAGAAAAGAGTTAACAATTACTCGCCAGTCGGCACCATAGAAGTTAGGTAGTTAAACAAATCACAAAATCATAAAGTATAATAGAGGAGAAATAATAACAAATACCAACAGGGATAACAAAAGAATTGAATCACTTCCAAAATCATTGTTTTTCTATACCAAACATAAAAAAAGATTATATGTTATTGTCACCTACATAAAGAATCTTAATATTTGTAAGAAAAAAGATTGTTTCTATTGCCTCAACCATGTACAATTTATATTGTAAATTCAGAAGGGTTCAAGCTAAATAGATAAGTACAGCAAAGATATTCACAAGAGTTTGAGTGTTACTATAACTAGGCCTCTAGCTAGTGTAGCTTAACGTAAATGGATTACGTTGATGAGAATGATGTGTCAGGCTCTGAATTATCCTTATCATGTCCCCTTAAGATGGGCCCAATCTCTTTGAGCCAATCTTGTGAATGAATTGTCCAAATGATGGTTTAGGCAGTGCCTTTGTCAAAGCATCAGTAAGTTGACTCCCAGTAAAGCTCATTTCTTTCTACTTGATCGTGGACGAAGTGGAAATCAATGGCCACATGCTTCATTTGACTGTGAAAGACTAGATTTCGACTTAAGTAGGTAGCACCAATATTTTCACAGAGTACCTTAGGAGGGACTGGACATGGAAATATGCAATTCCTTCAGTAAGTTTGTGATCCAATTAAGTTCAGCTACAGCAGAAGCAACATCCCTGTATTCTGCTTCAGTAGACGATCTAGCAACTGTGCATTACTTTTTGGAGCACCAACTTATTGGATTATTGCCAAGAAGTATAACATAGGCCGAAGTTGAGTGCCTGGTGTCTGGTATACCACCCTAATCAGCATCTGAGTAAGCTAGCAACTTGAAAGAAGTGGTGGATATGAAGTGAAGACCATAAGTAATGGTACCCTTCAAGTAGTATAGAAGTCTCTTGCCTGCTTGCCACTGTTTCAGGCTTGATCGATGCTGAAACTGAGCAAGTTTGTTCATTGCAAAACATATATCTGGACGAGTGAATGTTGGATACCGTAAGGAACCAATAACCTGCCTGAATAACTTGGCATCTGCAGATGATGATCCACCATCATGTGAAAGAGGTTCATTGGTTGACATCGGAGTGCTAACAATGTTCGCATCGAGCATGCCGAATCTTTCTAGAAGATCAGCGATGAAGCTACTTTGGGTGAGAACCAAACTATGAGCATGCTGCAAGACTTCAACACCAAGAAAAAAATGTAAAGAACCAATATCCTTGATGGAAATCTTGTCACCTAGTAGTTTGATGGAACTTTGGACATTAGAAGAGTTAGAACCATTGACGACGTTATCATCGACATAGATCATCACAAAAATTAATGAGCTGGTAGTACATTTCAGGAATAAAGAGTCATCAGATTTAGCCCTTTGAAAACCACATGACAGAAGGTATTGTTTGAGCTCGTTGTACCAGGCCCTAGGTGCTTGACGAAGGCCATATATTGACTTATGAAGCTTGCATACATGTTGTGCAAATTTTGGATCCCTAAAATCAGGTGGTTGATTCATGTATACAACTTCATGAAGTGTACCTTGGAAGAAGGCATTGTTCCCATCTAATTGCCGTAAGGGCCACTTAAACGATACCGCAAGCACAAGAATTCGACGAATTGTAGTATGTTTGATCACAGGACTAAAAGTGGAATGAAAGTCTACATCAGGTCGTTGATGAAAACCCTTTGCAACTAATCTCGCTTTGTAGCGATCCATATACCCATCAGGTTTATGATTTACACGATAAACCCACTTGCATCCAACTACATTTTGAGAGGGAGATGGAGGAACCAAAGTCCAGGTGGAATTTCTCAAAAGGGCGGTATATTCATCCTTCATGGCTATTTTCCATTCAGGATACTTGTGTGCTTGGGCAAAAGTTGTCGGAGCAAGAGGAAGCGGTTTGGCGGAAGAGATAGCAAGATAGTCAAAGACAACTTTTGGTTTGAAGATATTGTTCTGGGATCTCGTGAACATAGAGTGATGAGGAGAAGATGGCGAAGTTTGTGGTGGAGGCAAAGGATATTGTGCAACAGGAGACATAGTGTTGGGAATGCTTGAAGTAGAGGGTGAGGGTGAATTAGCTGAGGTACTTACAACAATATTTGATGACACATCCTCTGCAGTAGTTGGAGAGCCAATGATCTCTTAAGTAGTCCTTGGGACAACTGGCTCAATGGCTTGCAGTAATGGAGGTGGAATGCATGATTCATTGGTATAAGGTAGGGAAATTGAGGAGGAGGAAGATACTGGACAGTCCCAAGACTCCAAGTTGGAGGTTCAAGTGCGATCAAGGGAAGGGAAGTGCAACTTGAATGGAAAAACATGTTTCACAAAGACAACATGTCAGGAGAGAAAAAGTTTTGAGGTCAAGAGATCTAGGAAAGCAAAACTGTTAGTGACGGAGGAGTACCCCATAAAGACACAAGGAGTTTAGAGCTAGAGTAAGGTTTAAGCCAAGGATAGCAAAGGCAACCAAAAACTCGGAGCTTGTGATGATTAGGTGTGGTATTGAACAAACACTGAAATAGTGATTTTAGGGGTACTGAGGCATTAATGAGGAATATTGTAGTTTGGAATGCAATGGACCAAAATATTAGGGGTACTGATGCATGATGAAGTAAGGTCAGGGCAATGTCAACGACATGTCTATGCTTTCTTTCAACAGTTCCAACTATTTGAGGAGTACATAGAGGAATCATGAGATGCTGAATGCCCATTTCCAGTAAGAGAGATTTAAGACCAATATATTCACCTCCTCCATATGTGTATAGTGTCTTGATGGATTGACTAAACTGATTATGAATCATTCCACTAAAGTTAATAAAAATACTTTAAACATCTGATTTATTTTTGAGCGGGAACAACTAGGTATACTTAATATAGTGATCAACAAAGATAACATAGAATCGAAAGTTGTCAAAAGTGGAAATTGGAGAGGGACCCCAAACATCTGAATAAATAACATCAAATGGCTTAGAACTAGAAATAGAATTGTCACCAAATGATTGTTGCGGAAGCCAAATGTATATAGTGTGAATAAGTCACAACTACTATACAAAAATTATGACAGCCACCAAATAATAAATAAGATAATAAAGCAACAATAAAAGGAACACCAGAATTTACGAGGTTCGGCCAATTTTGCCTACTCCTCGGACGCAACCAATATTTTGTTCCACTCCAAAAATACAAGTGAAATAATACTAAAGAGAGAAGATACAAATGCCTTAAGAAAATAAAAAAGTAAATGAGAGGTGTGTTTAAATCCTAAACATTAGGCCTCCTTTTATATGGAAAAAATCCCAACCAATTTGGTCTTCCACCGATGTGGGAGTTTTGGCATTCAACAAATCTCCACCTTGGCAAAATTCCACATCTTCAATTTTCTCTCAATAACAAATTTTGGTTATATCTTCATCTTCAATCTTCAGTGTTCAACAATGTTGATCAAATCCAAACAATGTTGAAACTTGATCGTAGTCACCACCTTTGTCAGCATATCAGCAGGATTCTTTGTAGTAGGAATTTTCTTTACCGTGACTCCACCTTCTTCTATGATTTCTCGTACGAAATAATACCGAACATCAATATGCTTCGTCCTTGCATGATAAACTTGGTTCTTCGCTAATTGAATAGCACTTTGACTATCACAAAAAATTATGATACTTTTTTGTTCAACACCAAGCTCTTTTAGCAACCCCTGAAGCGAAATTGCCTCTTTCAAAGCCTCTGTAATAGCCATGTACTCTGCCTATGTTGTAGACAAAGCAACTGTTGACTGCAAAGTAGACTTCCAACTAACTGGTGCTTTTGCAAAAGTAAACACATAACCAGTAGTTGATCTTCATTTGTCCAGATCACCGGCAAAATCTTAGTCACAATATCCAACTACAGACTGATTGCATTCCTACTCAAAAACTAACCCAACATCTACAATATTATGAATATACCGTAGAATCCACTTTACAGCTTGCCAATGCTCCTTTCCTGGATTATGCATATATCTGCTAATAACTCTAACAGCTTGTGAAATGTCAGGTCTCGTACAGACCATTGCATACATCAAGCTACCAACAATATTTGCGTATGGTACCTTTGACATATACTCTCGTCCAGCTTCATCCTTTGGCGATATAGTATTACTTAGCTTAAAATGGGGGGCAAGTGGAGTACTAACTGACTTAGTCTTTTCATCTATGCCAAACCGTTGTAGTACTCTTTTCAAATATTCTTTCTGAGATAAACAGAGTTTCTTTGAACGTCTATCTCTTATTATCTCCATGCCAAGAATTTTCTTTTGCCTCACCCAAATCCTTCATCTCGAACTCTTTCTTCAGTTGAATTTTCAACTTATCAATTTCTTCCAAATTCTTGGAAGCTATCAACATATCATCAACATATAGGAGAAGATATACAAAGGAACCATCTTTAAGCTTGCGCAAATATACACAATGATCGTATTTGCTTCATTTGTTTCCTCCTCTGCTTCTTGTGTAGGAAAAATAAATTTTCCCTCAAACTCCACCTGCTTAGAAGCATCTTCATTTTATTTGGTATCTTCTGTTACCTTATTTACCATAGCAGATTCATCAAAGGTAATATCCCTGCTGAATATTACTTTCTTTGTCATAGGACACCATAAACGATATCCTTTGAATCTAGAAGTAATTCCCATAAAAATAGCCTTCTTTGCCCTTAGATCCAATTTTGACTCTGTCATATGATAATATGCAGTTGAGCCAAACACGTGCAAAGAGTCATAATCTACAACAGGCTTTCCATACCATTTTTCAAATAGTGTCTTGCCATCAATAGCAGCAGATGGTAGACGATTAATGAGGTGGCATGCATATGTAATTGCCTCAGCCCAAAATTCTTTGCCCAAACCAGCATTGGACAACATACACCGTACCTTATCCATCAAGGTCCGGTTCATTCGTTCTGCCACTCCATTCTGTTGTGGTGTATGTCTGACAGTGAAGTGTTGACGATGCCATCATTTTCACAGACCTTATTGAAATGATCATTTTTGTATTCACCTCCATTGTCTGTGCGAATACACTTGATCCTCTTGCCTATTTTGTATTCACCTCCATTGTCTATGCGAATACACTTGATCCTCTTGCCTGTTTGATTCTCCACCATCGTCTTCCATTTGAGAAAAATTCCCAACACTTCATCTTTGCTCTTCATTGTATACACCCATACTCTTCGGGAAAAATCATCAACAAAGGTTACAAAATAGTGCTTCCCACCCAATGAAGGTGTTTTGGAAGGACCCCAAACATCAGAGTGTACATAATCCAAAATGCCTTTAGTATTATGGATCGCTGTACCAAATTTAACCCTTGTCTGTTTCCCTTTGACACAATGCTCACAAAACTCCAAGTTGCAAGCCTTTACTCCTTTTAACAATCCTTGATCTGATAGAGTTTTCAAGGATTTTCCTCCAGCATGTCCCAAGCGCATGTGCCATAGCTTGGTTGCTTCTGCCTCTTTGTCGTCACTGGATGTCACTGTCGCTGTCCCAATAACTGTACTGCCACGATAGCGGTACATATTATTATTCTTCCGATTAGCCTTCATTACCACTAGTGCACCGGAGCATACTCTCATCACTCCATTTTCTGCAATGATTTTGAACCCTTTTGATTCTAGGGCTCCCACAGAGATGAGATTCTTCTTCAAATCCGGTACATATCGAACATCTATCAATGTTCTGATCATTCCATCATGGTTCCTTAATCGTATTGAACCAATGCCATATGAGGTAAGAGGGCTGTTATCCGCTGTGTGGATGACTCCATATTCTCCTTCTTGAAATTCCACGAACCAGTCCCTGTTGGGACACATATGATAGCTACAAGCCGAGTCCATCAACCATATGTCTGATGATGTTGATGACTCTGTTGTAACTAATGAGAAGTCTGAATCATCACAATCAGCTACATTTGAATCCATAATGGCCTTTCCATTGTTATGTTTGGCCTTATTCTTCAACTTCGGACAGTCTTTCTTCCAGTGCCCCTTTTCTCGACAAAAGGCACATTCATCTTTGCTGGGTCTGGATCTTGACTTGGATCTTCCCTTCTTTGTCCTCGTTTGATTTTGAGGACGACCCCTCACAAATAGTGCTTCTCCTTCTCCGCCCTTCTATTTTTCTCGCTTTCTTTGTTCATAGTTGTACAAAGCCGAACAAACTTCTCTGAGAGAAACTTCATCATTTCCATGGAGTAGAGTAGTTTCAAGGTGCTCGTACTCATCAGGAAATGATGCCAACAACATCAAGGCCAAGTCACCATCATCATAAGTTGTATCCATATTTTGCAAATATGTGACCAACTTATTGAAACTGGTGATATGTTCATTCATCGTGGTACCAGGAACATAGGTGAAGTGAAACAGTCTCTTCTTCATGTACAATTTATTTTGACTGTTTTTCTTCAAAAATTTATCCTCTAGTGCTTTCCATAATTTACTTGCAGAAGTTTCCTTTGTGTATGGATATTTCTGCTCTCTAGCAAGGTAGGATCGAATGGTACCGCAAGCAACACGGTTGATAATTCTCCAATCTTCTTCTCCAATAACATCTGGTTTCTTTTCTTCAATGGCCAGATCTAGCCCTTGTTGAAAAAGGACATCTAGAACCTCGCCTTGCCACATCCCAAAATGTCCGGACCCGTCAAAAATTTCTACCGCAAATTTCGCATTTGACACAATTCTTGTCATAAGCGAAGATGCCAATGATGACGTATTGTTGACACTTGATGTAGATTCTTCTTGTTTATTGTCTCCCATATTTGACACAAATATTATTTAATAGCTGACGACACAAATCAAGATTATTTCCTTTCTGATGTAGAAGATCAGACTAAGCTGCAACCACAAAGCATACTCAGACAGAACCTTGACTCAGTTACCAAGATAAATCTTTTCTGATGTGGAAGATCAGACTATGCTGCAACCACAGAGCATACTTAGACAGTACCTTGGCTCTGATACAAATTGTTGCGGAAGCAAAATGTATATAGTGTGAATAAGTCACAACTACTATACCAAAAATTATGTCAGCCACCAAATAATAAATAAGACAATAAAGCAACAATAAAAGGAACACCAGAATTTACGAGGTTCGGCCAATTTTGCCTACTCCTCGGACACAACCAATATTTTATTCCACTCCAAAAATACAAGTGAAATAATACTAAAGAGAGAAGATACATATTCCTTAAGAAAATAAAAAGGCAAATGAGAGGTGTGTTTAAATCCTAAACATTAGGCCTCCTTTTATAGGGAAAAAATCCCAACCAATTTGGTCTTCCACCGATGTGGGAGTTTTGGCATTCAACATTATAAACGATGACTTTTATTACATAGACATGAATTGTAGAAGGTAAAAGGATCATTAATTGACACTGGAAGCTTGAATGAGGACACACATGCTTTGGTGATACGAGGTTGAGGGTGACCAAGACAAGCATGCCAAAGGTGCAAAGACAGTGATGCTTGAGTAGCAAAGTTGGCTTGTAGTGAAGGTGTGAGACACTGGTTGTTAGCCATTCGTAGAGATCACCTTTACTTCGACCTTGCAGAAGACATGCCCCCGTGCTCAAATCCTTTACAAGAAAAGAATAAGGGAAAAATTCAATAGATGTTAGATTTTGACGACAAAATTGAGAAACAGAGATTAGTTTCTTCTTTATACAGGAGAATAAAGAACATTATGTAACGTCAAAGAATTATGAGATGAAGAACGTGTAGTGTGACCAATATGAGTAATCAGAATGCTTTTACCATCTCCAATGATTATTTCATTATTGCCAGGGAATTCTGTTGCGGCTTGTAGAGATTGGGAATTATTTTTTGATATGGTGTGATACTCTAGAGTCAACAATCCAATTGTTTATGTGATTAGATGCATAGGACAAGAGGTTGGTGAAGTTGGGTTGAGCCTCAAGTGCACTATGTGATTTTGAGCGACAGACTTTGGCGATGTTCCCAAATTTGTCACATAATTGGCATTGGACTCTCTACTGGTTGCTACGGTTGTTGGTGTGGAAGGAGTTGGAATTCTGGAAGGAGTTGGTGCACTGGTTAGTTGAGGTGTTCAGAATGGGGCCCCTGTGGTTGTTGCTTGGATTATAGTTCCTGGATTTTGAGTTTGGGTAGGCTGATTTTTGATGTAACCGGGCAGTGATGATTGGGTTCTCAAGCTTTGGCTCTGAGTGTTTAATAAACATCTCATATGCAAGCAATTTGTCATGAAGCTCTTCAAACGATATTGAGTTATCTCGAGCCCTTATAGCAGTGGATAGATCTTTGTACTCAGATCCTAGCCCACTTGGGATTTTGATGACAAGTTCCTCATTTGCAAGAGGTCAGCCACTAGATGCAAGATCATCCGAAATGGATTTAATATCTTTCATGCACTCACTAATGGAGCGTGGATCTCGTTTGAGATTAGCAAGAGTGTCACGCAGGCTGAAGATACATGACTGGGATTTGTTGGCATAGGTAGTTTGAAGAATTTCCCAAGCGTGTTTGGTAGTAGCAGCATGTGCAATAAGAGAAGCGATTGTAGGGTCGACTGAGACCATGATAGCATTGCAGATAAAGCTATCATGTCTCTGCCAAAGCTTGAACGCGAGATTGGGAAATTCATTGTTCGCTCCATCTTGGATATGCATAGATGGAGAGGGAAGTGACCCATCCATATACCCAAGAAGATCATAACCAAAGAGAAGAGTTATGACTTGTGATTTCCAAGTACAGTAGTTAGAACTCCCTTGCAATTTCAAGGGGAGTTGGGATGGCTGAGCAATGTTCCTATGGCTAATTGTGATGGTGGGGGAAGTAGACAAGGTGGCTGAAGAGCGAGTTTGTGAATCACCCATTCTGGAAAAATAAGGGAGTAACTCGTGTGAGTTTTTTTTAGAAGACTCTTGATACCATAGAGAATCTTAATATTTGTAGGAAAAAGGATTGTTTCTATTGCCTCAACCATGTACAATTTATATAGTAAATTCAGAAGGGTTCAAGCTAAATAGGTAAGTACAATAGAGATATTCACAAGAGTTTAAGTGTGACTATAACTAGGACTCTAGCTAGTGTAGCTTAAGGTAAATGGATTACGTTGATGAGAATGATTTGTTAGGCTTTGAATTATCCTTATCAGTACAGAGGTGGAGCAAGAATTTTAAGTTTATGGGCTCGGGATTCTAATCGTTTTAAGTTACTAGGTTCTAAATTAATAATTTATACATATTCAATGGATTTTTTAAGATAAATACAGGGTTTGAATCAAAGCTACTGGGTTCGGCCGAACCCGCTAACGACACTCTAGCTCCGCCCCTGGTCACATATATATACTCCTTGAAAGTTTCTCCACTTCATGGTAGATCGACTTCTTGAGATCATTATGTCAATACAGAAACTCAGTTGAAACTTCAGCATGAGGACACGCACTTGCCAATTTTAGATATTTACTGTACTACAGGTGAATGAAATATTACAACAAATACAAAAAGGATAGTGTATTAACTCTTGAGATGTCATTCAAGTAATTCCTAAATTTTTTTTACACAAAACTTTCTTGGCATATACAAATGGCTATGAGTATACCCATTTGTCATCTTCTCAATTGTAATTGGGGTGGATGGGCATATTTAAAAAGGATTAACTAAATAATTGCTTATCTTTAACACTTAACTCTTTCTAAAATCTTCTACTTGAAATCTATGTTGATTAAGCTAAAATTCGATACACATAGTGTTTGGCTGGTTGTTAGAGATTAAGCAGTTAGCTTATGTCAGCAAACCTTGTGTTGCTACAGGTTTCTACTAGATAAATAAACTCATCGAGACTATCAGGTAATGCTGCATGGTATAATCCTCAAAGTATAGTTTCGTTCATCAAATACTACTACTTTGTGGCATCAGGTCTAATGCAAACTTATCACTGAAATGAATACCTCCCCCCCCCCTCCCTCCCCCCAAAAAAAAACAAAAAAACAAAATAACTCCTAATTTACTGCTTCCTAGCAAAGGAAAGCCCAACACTTAGACATCACTCTACTTATCGAAAGGGGACATCCGATTCACTATCAACAATAGCAAGACTGATCAAGATTGAAATGCAGAACTTTTTTGACGCAATCATCGAGGGGGAAGAATGGAGCATGGGGGAGGAAGACACCTTCGAGAAACTCAAATGTTTGACGTTGCAGCGAGTGACTCTTGCTAAGTTGGAGGTTAGAGAGGAATTCTGTGCTTGAGAAATTAGAACTTAGGGAATATCGTAAGCTTGAGGAGATTCCGCCCAGTTTCGGGGATATTTGTTCATTAAAAAATATCGAACTGCGGGGAGCCCTCATCTTGAAGCATCTTCTCTAAAGATTAAGCTATATGTGAAAGATATGACGGGAGAAGACATGATTCAGGTCGCTGTTTATAAGTCTTGAGCACTTTTACCCTGGGAAAATATGTGACTATAGACGCATTTATTTGTAATGACCCGACTTGTCATTTTAAAAATTAGCATTTCGTTCGGTGGCTTAATGTCTCGATCAGCTTTGAAATGTATATTATGACTTGCATGGGTGGTCGAGTTTGGTTTTCAGATGATTCAGGATTTAATTGAAAGAATAATTCTTATTTTGGAAGCTTAAATGAAAAGAGTTTACCGGAGTTTGATTTTTGTTCAAACGACTCCAGAATAGAATTTTTATGATTCCAATAGCTTCGTATAGTGATTTCGGACTTAGGCGTGCGGAATCGGATTTGGAGATCCGTAGAATAAATTGAAGCATTTTGGCGAAAGTTGAAAAAATGGAATTCGAAAATGTGACTGGGAGTTGACTTTTTGATATCGGGGTCGGAATCCGACTCCGGAAATTGGAACAACTCCATTATGTCATTTATGACTCATGCGCAAAATTTGAAGTCATTCCGGATTGATTTGATACGTTTCGACGCAAATTATAGAATTTGAAAAATTCATGAACTCATAATTCAATTCGAGGCGTGATTCGTAACTTTGACATTGTTTGACGTGGTTTGAGGTCGTGACAAGCTTTTATTGTTGAGGGCCTCGGGTGAGTTTCGGACGAGGTTCGGATCGATTTGAGCTTTGTTGAAGTTGCTGGTGCACGTTGGTCATGGTTAAAGAGCTGAAGAAAATGAAGTTCTGAATTCGTCATGATTCAGCGCATCTCATAGTTGACCTCACGGTTGGGACTTTGTACCCATTTAAAGGCAATTCGAGGCTCATTTTTCCCCATTCTTCTTGGCCGAATTTTGGAGCTTTTCTTTACTCTCCCAAGACATCCAACTCCTCCCATCTTCAAGGTGAGTAATCTGTAATAATTTGGTGTTTCATTCTATTATTTCCGCCCTAAAACTAACTCAATCCACCATGAAATCCTTAGATCTTCAAGAAATTTTTTCAAGAACTCAAAAGAGAGTTTTGGCAAGATTTCTTCCAAAAGGTAATCCTATATTACACCCTTAGGCATGTATGCATGGATTTATTATGAGTATGTGAACATGAAAGGATGGTTATGTATCTTTTATAATGGTTATGAAAGTATGTGTTGTAGAGATTTTATAATGAATTCTTTAGTAACAATTGGGTGGATGTGAGTTCATTGATGATTTTAATGGTGCTAAATAAGGTTGTATGTAGACAAAGGATGGTTTAGTATCTTTTGTTGATGGAAAGGAGGGATTGTTGGATGAAGGATGTGACGACCCGACCAGTCGTCTCATGAGTTACCGTTTTTTTCCCCCTCATTTATGCTTCTAATTGCTTTGTATAATGGTTCTATATGTGATCGGGTTGATTGGTTAGGGTTCGGAAAGGATTTGACAAGGTTTGAGACATTTAATCTCTTTTAAGGAAGGTTAAGTTGGAAAAGTCAACCGGATGTTAATTTATGTGTTAGAGGGCTCGGATGTGAGTTCCGATGATTCAATTAGCTTCGGGAGGTGATTTATGTCTTAGGAGCGTGATCAGAATGAGATTTTGGAGGTACGGAGTAGATTTAGGCTTGAATTGGCGAAGTTGATATTTTGGCGATTTCCGGTTGGTAGGCGAGATTTTGATATAGGGGTCGGGATAGAATTCCGAGAGTTGCAGTAGTTCCATTGTGTCATTTGGGATGTGTGTGCAAAATTTCAGGTCATTCGGACGTGGTTTGGTTGGATTTTTTTATATCAAAAGCGGAATTCGAAAGATTTTAGAAACTTAGGCTTGAGCCCGATGTGTTTTGGTTGATTTGTTGTTGTTTGAGGTGTTTTGAAGATTGGAACAAGTTTGAATAAGGTTTTAGGATATGTTGGTGCCTTTGGTTGAGGTCCCAGGGGCCTCGGGTGAGTTTCGGATGGTCAATCAGACCATTTCATGCCTTGGTGATGTTGCAGAATTGCAGGTTCAACTGTTGTAGAAAATCCTTCTTCGCGATCGCGTAGGGGTTCCTACGATCGCGTAGAGCTTTTTGAGGGGAAGTCCATTTTGTTTTATGCATTCGCGAAGGAGGAGTTGCGATCGCGTTGTCGCTCCCCTTTTTTTTCCCAAGCGGAAATCTGGTTTATGACATTTGGAGAGATAACTAATTTCTTTTGGGAACTAGGTTTGAATTTGGAGAGTCGCCATCTAATGATTAGGTTGCATTAGGAAACCAAAAGTGTTCGATTTGAATAACCAAAGATAGGGTAAGGGCTTGAAATTATTCTAAGGGGAAGGTGTGAGACACCCCTCAGAATCCACTAGTGTGGTTCCCGACCAGACAATTATTGTGAATTGAGGTGCAATTAACGTATAAGCAAATAAGGCTCAAATAATAAGGGATTTCAGCACATAATGGTTTGAAAGTAAACAAGTTTTGAAAGAACAATTAGCAAAGCTGATTTCTTTAGAATAAGGAGTTAAATTGCTAAAAGAATAAATAATAAAGGAAAGGGGGTCCTACGTTTATTAAAAATATGGATCACCCCACACAATGTCCAGTAATCACTCCTCAATGAGGGGCTACATGTGACATTATCGCATGGTCATTATATCAATATCTACTCTTCCCACCCCGTTAAGGTGTTAAAGCGCGGATTGGTCTCAGTTACTTATTGCATGCTATTACCCATCCCATTCCTATCAATCTCAGAGGTACTTAGGACTACTAATCATAAAAGGGAGGGATGATGTGCTTATTTGGAGTGTCAAAGGTAAAAATTCTAAGGCGACATACAAAAACACATATTGCATATAAAAGGGGAAACACATAAGCATATAGGCTCAAGTATACCTCCTCGAACAAACACATAAAGTAGCATGTCTTACATATACTGCTTAGGTCTGATTGAAAAGCATTAAATACGAGGGAGATGAGATTGTTGAGGCAGTTTTAATTTATTGCATAACTCAGATTAGAAGTCCGAATCAGACCTGCCTGCTGGTTGTAGTGATTAACAGATTCAGTTTTACAGTTATTATTCTAAGGCTTGCCTAAGTGTTTAGACGGGGTCCTATAGGCATGATATCTATTGAATTTAAAATGTGATGAGATAGTAGAATCTTGAAATAAATTATTCAAAATCCTATAAGCATGCTTGTTAAACCTTGTCAAGCGAGAGAATTAGGTTATTAAGAGAAGCAGAATAAACAAAAAAAACTTAACTGGTTACAGGTTCTACAGGTGGTAGTATCTACTATTACCAACTTTAATTCCTAGGAGCATGTTATCTAACATTGACTGCGAATGAAAGCCAATCAGATTGATTTAAGAAACCCCTATAGGCATGATTTCTATGCATTACTCGTTTTAAACCTTATAGGCATGACATCTAAATGAAGTTTGAATATGCATAATTAAAAGTACCCTATAGGCAGGTTTTCTACATGAAGTTGAATATGCAGAATTAAAAGTACCCTATAGGCAGGTTTTCAACGTGAAGTTGAATATGCAGAATTAAAAGTACCCTATAGGCAGGTTTTCAACGTGAAGTTGAATATGCAAAATTAAAAGTATCCTATAGGAATGTTTTCTACCCTTGCATGCATAGTTACCCAACCCTTTTCACTAGCTAGCCCCAAGTGTTTATTACAACTTATTATAAACCAGAATAATAAATTACAGCAGAACAGGAAAAATACAAAGAAAGTACAACCAGAGGGGGCCTGATTCGTGACTTCCTCTCTAAGTTACGAGATAAACCAACTCAAAGACCATTGATCCAAAGTCTTTATCCAATTTGAGTGTGTCAGAGTTCCCTAAGAGACTCAATGGGACTCCGAGCAGTGCTCACACCCAAATTGTATTACTAGAATAGGGACAAGTGCAATGTAGAAATGCCAGCCCTCAAGTGTCCAAGTTCAGAGGGAGCTCATGGGTCCCAAGGCAAGGATCACAAGAGGGGGGGGGGGCAAAACTTAAGTCTAAGAGAGTGCAGGTGAATAAACAGAGTAAAGAAGAGGGACAGAGGTTCTAGGAAATAGTTACAGAGTTAAGGACTTCACACAAACGGGGTTCAGGGATTGGGGATTGCAAAGAGCCTATGCACTTAGGCATTAGCTAATTCTGGGCATGCACAACAATAGGGAGTGCTGTTATGCTCACAAAATCAACCAGAATGCACAATCACATAATGGTAACATAGAGGTTATGATCCGAGGGGAATCACGTTTGAGTTATAGACAGCAATACTTAATACTGTCATGCCTCAAATAAACCATCAGTATCAACACATTGGGGTAGGGGTTTAGGACACATAATAGATTCAAAACAGGTAGAAGGAAATTACAGCATGCTAAATTAAGTACTGGACTAAACACAAGCAGTAGGCAAACAAGAAGGCAAAAGTATTAAGTAAACATATTGTTGTGATGCTGAAATCTTAATCAGAACATACTAGTTCAAAGAAGTAAAATATAGTAAAAGCAGGTAGCAGGACTTTGAAGACAGGCCACAGTACAAGTAGCAAGAGAGAATATTTTGAGTGTAAGTGATTTCAGAACTTAGTGTGTTCATGTGTCTGTGTTAATGAAAGAGCATCATGGTATTTATAGTTTGAAGACAGGCAGAAAATAAGCCAAAGATCATAGTTTAGTAGTAATTATGGAATTATGTACCAATTAAAATCAAATCAGTATAAGGACTTCCTTTAATTAAGAAGTTAAAATCAAACGGTAATGGGCAGAAAACATTTAAGGAAAGAAATCAAGTAAGCATCATGTGCAGAGTAGACAATTAGGGGTAAGTGCATAGAAGTTTAATTAAGGGAAGAATATTTGAAATACTCTGTTAGCCAAATAAGGTAAGAAAACAAAGTAAAGTTGCAGCATATGGAGACAATTGAAAATCGTTACATAGCAAATCAGGGAGTCAAGGATTTCAAAATCACTTATTTAAGGAGAGTGACATGAGTTCCCAAGAATAAACAAGTAAACCAAGTTAAAGATATGAGAATTGAAAGTCTAAGGGGAAGTTTTCAAACCAATTCAAAAAACAGGGAAATCAGTCAAACAAGGAAAGAATCAATTACATGAGTGCAATCAGAATTACACAGGAGGTTTGAAATCAGTCCAAAATTGAAGGTCATTTTAGAGGAGAATTTAGCATATAAAAGAGTGCATAAACATTGGGCATGCGAGGCTGAACTTGTGACAAAGAGAATAACAATCACAAAACCAGTAGATAGTGAATTATCGCAATATGGTAGTCACATAGGTCAACTTAGTAATAAGGAAAAAGGGTATCAGAAGCATGAAAAGGTCCGGGTAAAAAGACTTTTTCTGAAAAATATAGTCTAGTTTCAATGCTTGCAAGAAACCAAATCACATAGAGAAACAAAATTTGAAACAAAAAAGACTTTGAATCTAGTCGAGCTAATTAAAATAGATGAAGTAGTTTTCAGAAGTTCGAATAGGTCCAGAGAAATTAGGGTTTTGAAATTAATCGAATACAGAGCATGACGAACAAGTAAATCACATAGCAAGTAGTCTCAAGACTCGAATGAACCCAAAATTTTAGGGTTTTCACTATCAATCGAGTTCTAGAGATGAAAAGCAAGTAAATCGAACAAATACTAACAAAATAGATTCAGAAATCTCAAAAGGTCAAAACCCTTAACATGCAAACTCGAGTAAAAGAACAACATAAGAAAACACAGTAGAACATGTTAGAAAATCAGAGAAAGCTTCGAAATAACTTAACAAATTCTCAAATCGGAAAAGATAAGGGTTCTTAAAGGTAGAGTTTTGAAAGAAACCTTGAGAAAACGTTTAAAAGTTTAGAGTAAACACATATCTAAAACAGATCGAAAGAAATCGGAAGAACCTCAAATGTTAGGGTTTCAAAAGAACCCCAGATGGTGAGAAAGTCTTGGAAACCATCGATCTAAGCAAGAGAAGTCAAGAGTCATGCTTGAATAGCCATGGTTGGCCGGAGCAAAGTCAAAGATGACCGGAGACAGCCATAAGAACTGAAATCGACCAAGGTCTGGACCGATCTTTCCCGATCTAGCCTTGAAACCATACTACTCGAACACATAGAAGCCAAGGGAAGTGGATACAGGCCTCCAATGACTTTGGAGGCCATGGATTTGGGAGATTTTCAGGTGGTAATTGAGGGAGGAGGCTAGGGTTTGAGAGGCAATTGAGAGAGAAGGGGGGTTTGAAGGCGGTTGCTGGTAAAAAATGACTTGGGTTTGGGGTAGGTCTGGATTAAAAAAGGAAAGGGCTGATGTGAGCCGTTGATCTAGGCGATCAACGGTTGGGATTAAAAGGAAATCTGGGTGGGTTATTTAAAAAGGGTCATGGGTCGGGTAGATTAGGATTTGGGCTGGGTAATTGGGTTTAAAATTGGGGTTCAATTCAGGCTACAATTGAAACACAATTGGGCTATATTTTAAATAGCCACTCTTCCCTTATTTATTTTATTTTATTAAAAATAGTAGTATAATATCTAAAAATAAATTAAAGGTAATAAAATAATTAATAGTACATAATTATCAAACTAAACATATTAGACCTAATTTTTATAGACATAAACGTAATTAAATCTAAAAGAGACTAATATTGCAATTATATGCAATTTAGCTTTAAAAATACTAAATAAATTTGTAAAAATATGCAAAAATTACATTATCTATATTTTATTATAAATATGAGAGTCCAATAAATGAATCACCAAAAAATAAAAATTTTGAGAATAATTATTGGGTTTTTTTTTTGGATAAGATAGGGCAATAACTTGATTTAAAAATCTTTAAAAATCAAGAAAAAGTAATAAAATATTTGGACATACTTATATATGCATACATATGCTATTTTGAAAGTATTTTGCATATAAAAATTATATAGGGAAAAATTGGGTATCAACAGCTGCCCCTCTTTACCTGGAAAGGATGAAAGAGTTGTCGGGTAAAGACATGATGATCAATTTTGACCGAACAAAATGGTTCGATGAGAATTAGGCCATGCTCTAGCTTCTAAGCTGCCTACATATCCCTGGTCTTACAGGAATCCGACTATATATAGTTCAGGATCCGT
The DNA here is from genome assembly GCF_000393655.2 of Nicotiana sylvestris. NCBI lineage: Eukaryota > Viridiplantae > Streptophyta > Magnoliopsida > Solanales > Solanaceae > Nicotiana > Nicotiana sylvestris. The sequence goes on from NC_091058.1 coordinate 213,767,098, forward strand.
CGGTGGAGTATGTCGATGGAGACTTTTCAAGAACGGACGCAATATTAATGACGGGGTGAATGGTTGAAGTCTGATAGGGCTGCGGGAACCGAAACGGGACCGCTCCTACCGTTGCTCGCTGGATTTCCTGCAAATAAGCAAATAAAAGCATATATGGTGCGTAATTTAAAAATGATGCACATTCCCGTCGGACCATGAATGTTTCCTTTGGACAGTTAGGATGACATCCTTAGACCATGATATCCTGGGCCATGAAGCGTATAATAAAGGATTCGCAGGCCATGAAATGACGCTCTCGGGCTATGAGAATGATGCCTCCGACCGTGATGCCTTTGAATAATGATATGCAAAAGATTAAAAAGGGTCCTCAAGCCATGGCATGGTGTTCTCGGGCTATGAAAATGGTGCCTCCGAACAATGATGCCTTTGGATAATTTGGCAATCCTTCAGCCCATGAGTTGCAGTATTTGGCGATCTTTCAGCCTATGAATGTAGGATGTGGTGATCTTTCAGCTGTGCAAAATATAGAGGTGGCGATCTTTCAACCATGCAAATGTAGAGGCGGTGATGTTTCAGCCATGCAAATGTAGAGGTGGCGATCTTTCAGCCATGCAAATGTAAATAAAGTGGCGATCTTTCAGCCATGCAAATGTAGATGGAGGTAGCGCTTAACCTCGGAAGGCAGAATGGTAGCCTTATGCAATGCAAGAATGCAGATGGAGGCAGAGCTTAGTCTCGGAAGGCAGAATGGTAGCCTTATGCAATGTAGAAATGCAAATGGAGATAGATCTTAGTCTCGAAAGGCAGAATGGTAGCCTTATGCAATGCAGAAATGCAGATGGAGACAGAGCTTTGTCTCGGATGGCAGAATGGTAGTCTTATGCAATGCAAGGATGCAAATGGAGATAGATCTTAGTCTCGAAAGGCAGAATGGTAGCCTTATGCAATGCAAAAATGCAGATGGAGACAATGCTTAGTCTCGGAAGGCAAAATAGTAGCCTTATGCAATGCAGAAATGCAGATGGAGAAAATGCTTAGTCTCGGAAGGCAGAATAGTAGCCTTATGCAAAAAATAAGATAGCAAATGGTAATAGATCTTTCTTAGCTGATAGCAAATTGTGATATTGTGACAACTGGGGATATTGTGCCTACCGGGGACACTATTGTGTGCGGATACCAACTATGAGTAAGTGCAATGGTTCTGAGAGTTGTATTCCTGAACAATGTTTGTCTCGTGAGTGTATAGTATATTTGATGATTTTGCAATTCAAGTGCCTCCATCCAAAGAAAAATTGTGTGTTTTGTAAAAGGGGGGCGGTTAGTTCGTATCCCCCGCTGGCTCTGCTTGACCTGCTCGGCTTTGAACTGGTGATACTGTGTGTATCATTGGGGTAGCATTGCTAAACAAGGCAATTTCAGTAATAGACATGCATGATTTAGTAAAAATATGACATAATAGTAATAATTTTTTAGATGAACCGATAACTGTGACATGGTTCAGGACATTGCAACCTCTCTTGCTACAGAATTTTGAGGGTCCTCCTCAAAATTCTGCCCCAGTTTATTGGGTTGATGTTTTGACTGTTGCTTGCAATGATCAGTTGAAATCAACTTCGGAATTTTGAGGGTCCTTCTCAAAATTCTGCCCCAGTTTCCAATTGCGGGGGAAAATGGAAATTTTATTGAATTGTGACCAAACCCATAGGGCTGCCTACGTATCCCCTCTTAAACGGGAATCAGGTTAGGCGTAGTTCAATTTACCTCATATAGGAAAGCATAATATGACACATAGTAACGCTTGACTGCATCTGAGTTGATCGGCTTCGGCCAGACTTCTCCGTCCATTACTGCAAGTATGAGGGCTCCTCCTGTCAGGACTCGGTGAACCATGTACGGACCCTGCCAGTTGGGAGAGAACTTCCCTTTGGCTTCATCTTGATGCGGGAAAATCTTCTTTAACACTAGTTGCCCCGGTGTGAACTGTCTCGGCTTGACTCTTTTGTTGAAGGCTCTGGATATTCTGTTCTGATAAAGTTGACCATGACAAATTGCAGTTATTCTTTTCCCGTCTATAAGGGCTAGTTGCTCATAACTACTTTTCACCCACTCTACGTCATCGAGCTCAGCTTCCTGTATGATCCTTAGGGAAGGAATTTCTACTTCGCCGGGAATGACAACTTCTGTACCATAAACTAGCATATAGGGGGTTGCCCCAGTTGATATGCGGACTATGGTGCGATACCCCAATAGAGCAAATGACAACTTCTCGTGCCACTGTTTATGCTTATCTATCGTTTTCCTCAATATTTTCTTAATATTCTTGTTGGCGGCCTCTACGGCTCTGTTCATCTGAGGTCTGTAGGCTGTAGAATTCTTATGCCTGATCTTGAAAGTTTCACACATGGCTTTCATCAAGTCACTGTTAATATTGGAGCCATTATCAGGATTCCTCCGCTGTGGAAGAAATTGTTGGACAATCTCCGAAGGGTGCATTTCTGAGTAGGATTTGCAAGTTCTGGGTATTCGCCCCTTGCCAAATATTTCTTGATATCATGAAACCAAGGCTTTCCGTAAACATGGGCATGATAAGCTGGATGATCATGGATCTTTACTGGAATGGGATCAATGAAGTTCTTGTCTGGATGTTGTATGCGATAGGGTAGCCAATGCGTCGGCGAACTCATTCTGGATTCTGGGAACATGCTGGAATTCTGTCTTTGTGAACCTCTTTCTCAATTCTTGTACATGATGCAGATACGGGAGTATCTTGGAGTTCTTGGTTGCCCATTCTTCTCGTACCTGATGTATAAGCAAGTCCGAATCTCCAATCATTAGCAACTCTTGAATGTTCATGTCAATGGCCATTTTAAGCCGTAAGATGGAAGCTTCATATTCAGCCATGTTGTTGGTGTACGAGAATGTGAGTTTGGCAGACACCGTGTAATGCTGACCAGTTTCTGATACTAGGACTGCTCCTATGCCAACTCCTTTTATGTTTGTCGCTCTATCGAAAAACATTCTCCAACTGTCATAGGATTTTGCAATGTCTTCTCCTATGAAGGATACCTCTTCGTCAGGAAAATACATTTTCAAGGGTTCTTATTCTCCATCTACGAGATTCTCAGCAAGGTGATCTGCTAGTGCCTATCCCTTGATTGCCTTCTGAGTCACGTAGACAATGTCAAATTCACTCAACAGGATTTGCCATTTGGCTAGCTTGCCAGTAGGCATGGGCTTCTGGAAGATGTACTTCAAAGGATCCATCCTTGCTATGAGATATGTGGTATAGGCACAGAAGTAATGTCTCAGCTTCTGGGCTACCCAAGTCAAAGCACAATAGGTGCGCTCTAACAGAGAATATTGGGCCTCGTACGGGGTAAACTTCTTACTGAGGTAATAAATGGCCTGTTCCTTCCTCCCCGTTTCATCATGCTGCCCAGAACGCAACCGAAAGCTTCATCCAATACTGCAAGGTAGAGTAATAAGGGTCTACTTGGCTCGGGCGGGACCAAGACTGGTGGTATTGATAGATACTCCTTGATTCTGTCGAAGGACTTTTGGCAGTCATCGGTCCATTTGGTAGCATCATCCTTCTTCATCATTTTAAAGCTTGACTAATAGATAACTGTAGACCGTGCTATAAACCGGCTGATGTAGTTCAATCTCCCCAAGAAACTCATCACGTCCTTCTTGTTCTTCGGCGGTGGCAATTCCTGGATAGCTTTGACTTTTGATGGATCTAGTTCTATTCCTCTGCGATTCACAATAAACCCAAGCAATTTCCCAGCAGGAACCCCAAATACGCACTTCGCAGGGTTTAGTTTCAGATTGTACCTCCGCAGTATATTGAAGAACTTCCTCAAATCTTCCATGTGATCAGTGGCCTTCTTGGACTTGATAATAACATCATCTATGTACACCTCTGTCTCCTTATATATCATATTATGGAAAATGGTAGTTATGGCCCTCATGTAGGTGACCCCTGCATTCTTTAACCCAAACGGCATCATCTTGTAATAGTACATTCCCCACGGCATAATGAAAGCCGTTTTCTCAGCATCTTCTTCATCCATCCAGATTTGATGATACCCAGTGAAAAAATCTTCAAATGATTGCAACTCATGCTTGGCACATTTGTCAATCAGGATGTGTATGTTTGGCAAGGGGAAGTCATCTTTCGGACTGGACTTGTTGAGATCCCGGTAGTCGACACAGACTCTAACTTTCCCGTCCTTCTTTGGTACTGGCACGATGTTGGCTAACCATGTCGGGTATTCTACTACCCTGAGAACCTTAGCTTTGACCTGCTTAGTGACCTCTTTCTTGATTTTCAAACTCATATCAGGCTTGAATTTCCTGAGCTTTTGCTTTACCGGTGGACATGTCAGATCAGTTGGCAGTTTGTGAGCCACAATAGACGTACTTAGACCAACCATCTCATCATATGACCAGGCGAATATGTCCTCATATTCCCTTAGAAATTCCGTGTATTCCTTCTTTTCTGACGGTAATAAGTGGACGCCGATTCGTATTTCTTTGACGTTTTCTGCATCTCCCAGGTTAACAACTTCTATTTCGTCTAGGTTAGACTTAGGTCTGTTCTGAAAATCCTCTACTTCTTTAACAATCTCTTCTGGTATGTCATCTTCCTCTGAATCTATGTCCGTTTGTTGCGTTGTCTCGTTGCATATCACAGTCATCGGTTCATCAAGATAAGTAATAGTAATGCTGTATAACTAAAGTAATGAAAGAAACAGATAGTAATAAGTGTTGATTCATAACAAAAGTCAAAATGCTTTGATAAATTGCATAATAATTGTTTTGAACATTGGAGATCTTATTGCAGGAATTGAAAACATGCGAAAAATAAAAATCTTTTAGTAAATCAAAACAGTGCTTGTTTTAGCCTTGCTACCCCGAGGCTCGTCGGGCCCTGGTTATTCTGATGGTCCAGTTATTGAGGCGTGCTCCTCTGCTTACAGCCTGTACGAAAGGGCCTTCCTCCCCCTCCTCCTCGAGAACAACACAACAATCTATGTCATTGTCCTCTAAGAGCAAGTTTTTCACAGCTGTCAGTGCTTCATCTTCTTCTGACCCATAGATAACATCGGCCGGTTAGAAAGTCTACTCCAAATGTGGTATTGTCTGCTCCAGCATATAGTAAGGACCGAGCCATGGTGGTGACCAATTGTTGAATTACTCCCAGGTGTACTCATATCCCAGACCGAAAGTAGTGCCATGCTTCTTGAGCTTTATAGGCTTAGCGATTCCTTGGAGGTTCTTGCTGAGCCCTTTGCCAGGTTCGTACCCACTCCAATTCAGTATACTCTCGATCTTGTTATCCCACCATTTATCTTTGTCAACAACATTTACCCGTTCGATGTGATGGTAAGTCTCTCTTCCCAGCTTCTTTCTCCCTTTGATTGATGAAATGGTCTGGCGACTGTATATAGGATTGCTACCATCGCCGTGAATGATCACTTCCTGGTGATTCCATTCAAACTTTACTACCTGATGCAATGTTGATGCTACGGCTCTGGCAGCGTGAATCCATGGCCATCCTAACAGTAGATTGTAAGATGCTGGCACGTCTATCACCTGGAAATCAACATCGAACCAAGTTGGCCCCATTTTCAAACACAGACTAATCTACCCAATGGTGGACCTTTAGGAACCGTCGAAAGCTTTCACGTTGATGGCTTCATCCTTTATCTCGTGCAGTCCCTTACCTAACTTCTTGAGTGTTACCAGTGGACAAATGTTGAGACTGGAACCCCTTTCGATCAGGATCCTGGTGATGAAGTAGTCCTCACATTGCACAGTGATGTGTAGTGCTTTGTTGTGTCCCAACCCTTCAGGTGGTAACTCATCTTCATGAAAAGTAATTTTGTGACTTTCCAATACCTGTCCAATCATGTTGGCCATTTCACCACCAATGATGTTGCTTGGTACGTATGCTTCACTCAGCACCTTCAATAGAGCATTCTTGTGTGCCTCAGAATTTTGTAGCAAAGCAAGTATGAAGATCTGTGCCGGTGTTTTCTTCAACTGGTCGATGATCGAGTATTTATTTTGGCCTGTATCTTTCTCCAAAGATCGTCTGGACCTGTCTCAATGATGGGCAATCGATTGGAGGTCTGCTTGCTTGACTTAGCTAGGTGTTCCGGGGTAAAGATCCTACTAGTTCTCGTCACGCCCTGTGCGGTAATAGTTTCCTCAAACCTAACCTTGCCTTTCCTCCTTGCCTCAGCTGCATAGTCCTATGGTATAGCCTTTGTGTGGAATGGTGTCATGGTCGACATCGCAACTATGATCGGTATGGCTATCTTTACTCCGAATGGAACATGGGCCTTGGGTGGAAAAACTGCAACTTCGAATGGCGTAGGTGCATTCGCTGGAGACACAAATTCGACCTCAATTGGCACTGGTGTCTTTGTAGATGGCGTTATTTCAAACTCAAGTGGCACAGATATATTTACCTCGGTGTTCCCCGAGGGTTGAATCTGGACCACGATTGGATTAGAAGTAACTATTGGCTTCTTTGGGTCATCACCTTCTGCGATCAACCCGATAGACCCCTCGGGATCCCAATCATCCTCTATTTCAATCATGTGAATGCCTCCACCCATATGGTCTGGTAGAGGGTTGTTTCAATGGTTTGATTCTGGGGTCTTGAAAAGTTGATTCGAAGTGTTGGTTTTAAAAGTTACAATTTCATTGGCCTTCCAGTGGGTTTTTTTTTGCTTGGCTTCCTGACTCCTGAGTGCTGGCTTACTAGTTTGCTGTTGCTTATTGCTGCCTCATTTCTTTCTACCTTTTTCCATTTCCAGGTATTCTCTTGGCTATGATAGCTGTTGAAGTATTGAAGCATGCTTGATGTATGTAGTTGTGATGAATAATGGAAAAATTCTGCAGACTTTCTTATGTATCTTTGTTTCAGAATTTCTAAGTTATGCTTAGTTTGCTTATTTTAGTTTGTATAATTCTCATGGAGTGTGTTGAGTAAACAATGAGTTTGGGAAGAATTGCATAAGTATTAAGATTTAGACTATGCTAACCACATAAGCTGCCCCTTTGGTTAAATTAGTGTTTGGTTTCTGCATTATCATTCATGTTTAAGTTTGTTAGTTTGGATGTCATTTCAATTTTGATTGCAGAAAGCTTTCTGGTTTAGTTATTTGACTGTTAATTGGCTATTGAAATTGTAATCATCGTCCGCTTGCAACCATGTTAGGATGTTTTATTAGTGTAGAGGTTAATATGTTTAAAGAGTAGATCCATGATTCATTATTGATTTGTAATCAACTATAAAAATAGATTCACGACCTGGTAATGCATGTTCATGTCTCTTTGCTCTTTTTTGAAAATCTCAAAAGAAGTTGGGCCTGACTTTGGCCCATGCCATGCGGTCCATTTGGACTAGCTGTGAAGCTGATGTTATTATTTTCCTCTTCAGGGATTCGATCTTGAGTCCCCGTTTTTCAGTTGCAACGTTTTCGAATTGGGCCTGTTGTTTAAGGTTTGGCCCAAATCGTTTTAAAATCAATGGTTCACTAGTTACAGTAACTTATTGGGCTCAGGCTTTTAAAAGGAAAGGGACTTTTGTTTACTTATTCCGTTTTTTTTTGAGTTTAAACTTTAACATAGAACACCTTTTGAATTCCTTTAGGCTTTTTCTTTAATTAAGCTAGACTCTTCACAAATAGATTGAGGTGAGCAATATTAGACAACATAAATAGCTTGTGGCCCTCGTTTATGTTAATTTTGTTTTAATCTTTTGAGATCGAGGCGTGCCACTTAGGAGAATTTTCGTGGCCCTCGCAAAAGTTAAAAACACGTAGCTGCTTTAGGCGCGTCGTTAAATAACATTACCTTCCTAAATTCAGGTGTGTATTTCATGTGACCCAAATCAAAATCTTAAAATGTTGACTAAAATGTGTTTAGGATTGCGGGTGCATTTCATGTGACGTGATCCAAAGACACATTTTAAACGACGTTTAATCTTTTTTAAAATTGAATAAAAGCGGTTAAAAGCTAAAATGCATATAGGTCTAAAAGTGTTTTTAAAATCAAATAATTGAGCCAAAAATAACAGTTGAGCGACCGTGCTAGAACCACGAAACTCGGGAATGCCTTACACCTTCTCCCGGGTTAACATAATTCCTTACCCGTATTTCTGTGTTCGCAGACTGTAAAACAGAGTCAATCCTTTCCTCGATTCGGGATTTGAACCGGTGACTTAGGACGCCATAAATTATCCCAAGTGGCAACTCTGAATTTAATACAAAAATAATCCCGTTTTGATTGTCACTTAAATTGGAAAAAACTCCCATATTTACACCTTCATGAGGTGTAGGTAAAAAGGAGGCGTGACAACTCTGGCGACTCTGCTGGGGACCAAACCCAGAATCTCTGGTTCAGGGTTCAGATTCGAGCTTAGAATAATTGTTATAGTTGGCTTTTTCCATTATCTGATTTTGTTACATGATTTGGGCCTAACGTGCTAATTGATTGCTTTTACCGCTTTAATATTCCTTGAACTGTATATAAACTATTGCAAAATCCCTCTTCTCTCCGAGTCTTCTAAATCATGAAGAAGTGTGCACTTCGTGTGACTTCTTTTTTGTTAGAGTCATATTCTAAATTTAGAACGAGGTTCGGACAAGTTGCAAAGCCCGCGAAGCTTCTATATTCCTGGTATGCTGCCCCTCCTCAGCTCGAGCTGTCCGCTCGGGTAAGCCATGTCTAGAATAATAAACCCAAGTTTTGAACCTAATATAACAAGACCTCATACCGGATCCCTAATAGGAACGTTTGCTTGCATCATGTGCATTTAACTTTGGAGACTCAACACATGGGTTGGGTCTGTCTAGGACAGGTATACCAAAAATAAAAAAGACCATCCTGAGGCATCTTACTTGCTACTTGTGCATTTATTTGCTTCGGACTTGCATGCTGACCGGCTTATGAATATTGCGAAAAGTCGAGAAAAGAGAAATAGCAGTGTAGAGGGTTAAGAGAGTTAATCACCTATTTTGAGAAAAACGGATAGTGTTGAAACTCTACCGAATTTTAGAAAAAAATGAAATATGAAAAAAAAAGAAAAGAGTTTTGTTTTCAAAAATAGTTTGTTTTATTGGCCCGAACTACGCCAGTTTAATTCTCACAGGGTGTGAGATACGTAGGCAACCCCCATCGGGTCCAACTTCCTTTTTGCAAAATAGCCCAAAAGAACAAAAATGTTACTTCAATTTGAAAATAATTAGGGTGATGCTATTCTTGTCAGAAATAGCGTAGTGTCCCTAAAAGGGCGCCGGAAGGCTGTTTTTGCAAGAACAACCACCTTTAGTCACTTTTAAAGGTTTTGGCTGGTTAGCCGACACAACCTTAAAATATTCGTTTTCGAAGTGCTGAAAGGCCGTATTGGCAAGGCCAGATATTTTGTGAAAATTTTGAAAAAATGGTCATTTCTCTTAAGTCAAAGTGAGTCATAGTTTTCTTTTAATTAAAATCACCTTAATAAATGTGCTGGATGAGCACAATTCAAAATGATCCTTTCTCAGTCCGTGAAGAGATCCCTTTGGAACTACATATGTGGTGACATGATTTGGGGGAAGATAGAAGAAAGGTTCGTTGGGTGATCTTATCGGGCTCTTGAAGGTTAAGCCAAGAAAAGATGTGATTGAGGCCTTGATACCATTTTGGGACCCAACACATAATGTATTCCACTTTGCCGATTTCGAGTTAACTCCTACACTGGAAGAGATAGCAGACTATGCCGGTTTCGAAGGGAATCTTAGAAGTCAATACCCGGTGGCACCAAGAACAGTAACCCCTCACAAATATTTGGACTTGTTAAGCATCAGTCGAGACATCCGAGACGGAAATTTGGCCAAAGGATTTTGTACCTTCTACTTTTTGTATCGACGTTACAGGAATCCTCATGGCTTCGAAACGCTAGATACCGGTCTTACTCACGCGGGAAACCAAGACAAGTGGGAAGCTCAAAGAGGATTAGCTTTCATAGTGGCATTCCTAGGTATTTTGGTTTGCCCCAGAAAAGACGGGAACATAGAGTTGGGGCTTGTAGGGATAGCTGACTTTATGATGAAAAAGGTAAATGGGGCTATAGTGCCGCTAATCTTGGCAGAAATTTACCGAGCTCTGACCCTTTGTCGGGAAGGATGAAAGTTCTTTGAAGGGTGCAATATGCTGTTACAACTATGGATGGAGGAACACCTTTGCCACCGTCCCAGATACTTGAATTGTGGTATGACTGGCCTTGAATGCATCGAAAAACATGAAAAACGGGTAGAGGGTTATGAGTTCCCGGATGGTGTGGAGGCATGGCATGCTCATTTGAGATCTTTGAATGCAAACAAGATCGAATGGACGATCGGTTAGCTCTCGGTCAGTGAAGTAATCTATATGTTGGCTGAGGTGTGTTTTTTTGCTCTTGATGGGTCTTCGGAGTATCCGGCCTTATGCTCCACACAGAGTCCTATGTCAGTTAGGCCGATACCAGACCATCCCATACGATGAAGATTTGATTTGGCAGGTCATTGAGTTAGAAGCAAGAGCTGCCTTCCCAGAAGAAAAAGTGCGTCGAATTTGGCATTAGTGCAGATTCTTAGGGCCTAATACTCAAGTACGAGATCTATCCAGAGGAGAGGTGGAACCTAGTTACACTGCTTGGTATGGTAGACGATCCCGATTGCATCAGGAGCCCGAAAGGCCCGCAAAGAGACCCCATGTCCAACAGTTCACCGACGGAGCACAAGTGCAATGGGACTGGTTGACCAAAGAAAATGAGTACATGGTTACCATAAGCAAATTGGAAAAACAAGTCAGAGAACTTCAATTCGAGAATAGCTTGCAAGCCGCGGCAGACGAAGGAGAAAAGAAAAAGCTAGCCAAATAAAATGAAGCCCTTCGAGCCCAAATTCAGAAAATGAAAATAGCGGCAGAAAACACCACCCAAAATGCCAAAGATGAAAAACACATAGATAACCTGAGGTAGAAAGTGAATGACTATAGTTTTGATTTGAACAAAGCAGAAAGTGAACTAGCCAGGGCTCGAAAGCAATTGGGTAAAAACACAGATGAACGAGCACGCCTGGTTAAGCAGTTGAAAGAAAAGTACGACAATGAGGTCGTGGGATTAAAGAAAAGGGTCATCGCCACGGAAAACAAAATGATCAAACAGGCGAAAGATTTCAAAGTTGAAAGGGAACATTGTTATACAATATTGGCACAATTTGAAAAAGATTTACAACAACTTCAGGAGCAGAATCATGTGGCCGAGCAAACTTTGGAAGCCAGGGCCCAGCAGATTCAAGAAAAAGGAGTCATAAGAGAAAGAATTAGAACCATAGCCGATTACATTGTTGTGAAGTTCCAAGCCTGTGAGGACATGACTTGCACCACCTTCTTTGCGGAAGTGATGACATTTGTTAAACAAATAATGAGTGACTTAGATAGGCTTCAAAGGGATCTTGCATATAGGCCCGCGTTGAGACCGAATGATGTCCCGCGGGCACCAGGAGCATTAATGTATTCATAATTTTTCATGTGAGTCTGTATTTCCTTTTCTGTTAGAGTTTGTCAATTGTTTTGAGTCTGTATTTTCTTTCTACTGGAGTCTGTCAGTTGTTTTCAAGTCTGTATTTTCTTTTGTTGGAGTATGATAGTTTATTCGGAGTCTGTATTTTGTCTTCGCATCAGAGTTTGTTAGTTTCTTTTGGAGTCTGTTGGTTTTGAGTCTTTGTAATCAAAGCATTTGCTTTTTATGAATATTGAAAATCCCGAAATGTTTTATTATTTACTTTCACACTTATCCCCAGAACTACGCTCGGTCTGATTCATGTGGGGCCATGATACATAGGCAATCTCCATAGGATTCGACCATAACCAAAAGAAAAGAGAGAAGAAAAGAAAAATATAGAGGAAAAACAACAGAGAAAAAGAAAAGAAAAAGAGAGAAAAATAAGAAAGCCAAGAGAAAGAAATGATGGCAAAACAAGAGGGAAACGAGAGGATAAAAACAAAGAAAAAGAAAAGGCCAGAATGAAAAGAGAGCAAAAGAGGGAAAAGAGAAATTGCAAATGGAAATAAGGAAAAGACGGGATGATGCAAGCAGCCGATCAAATGCATAATAGAAACGGTTAACTGCTTAGGTGCATTCACTCTCCAAATGTGTGGTGACCAATTTGTTTAAGCCCTAATCACTAATAGGTTGTTGTTGATATACTAAGTCCAGGCAGGTGGTTAGTTGACTGGCATTCTGGCAACTCACTCCTACAACACCCGATCAAAAGACAAGCTGAACATGGCCAACCAAGAACCGGAAACAAATATTGTTGATCCGTCAAAAGAGGTGGAAGAATTGAATGTTAATGCGATGAAGGAAAAGATGTATAAGTTAAAGCAGCAAATGGCTGAAATGTACCAGGCCTGGGTAAAGGGTCATCCACCACCGGTTTATCCCGCCAACCCTACTTATATCCCACTATCAGCCCATCCTCAGGAGCCTCCCACTTGAACTCATCTCCAGCCTTCCCCCTCTACCAACAATGCTATGGCACCACTTCCCATACTTTTCAAGCTCTACCACCCAAACAAATCCCAGACCCTCCTCCACCAGTCACTCCCATTTTTGTGGCACCTCCACCTGCTGCATTACACCGATCTTCCAGTGAACTTCTGTTCCAGACTCATGACAACCAGTATTATCCCCCTGAACCCACCTTCAAAGTTCTAGAGCCATATTCTTACACCCTCACCTTGATCTCCCGGCAGAGACCGAGAAGCCACCCAAAAATCCTGAACATGAGGAGATGATCAGAAAGGTCAAAAGCTTGGAACAATCGTTCAAAGATATGAGGGGGTTGAGAGGTCAAGTAAGTGTGTCCCATAAGGATTTATGTCTGTTCCCAAATGTTCAGTTACCAGCAGGGTTCAAGATGCCTAAGTTTGATCTGTATGACGGGCATGGTGACCTAGTAGCACACTTAAGAGGATTTTGCAGCAAGTTGAGAGGGGCAGGTGGAAGAGATGAATTATTGATGGCATATTTCAGCCAAAGTCTGAGCAGATCGGTATTGGAATTGTATACTAGACAAGATCACAATAGGTGGTACACATGGGACAATTTGGCCCAAGCCTTCGCCTGCCATTTTCAGTACAATCTAGAAATTATCCCAGACCGTCTATCATTGACGAAGATTGAGAAAAAGCCTGGTGAGAGTTTTCGGGAATACGGATTCCGTTGGAGGGAGCAAGCTGCGAGGGTCGACCCTCCAATAAAAGAAAGCGAGATGGTTGATTATTTCCTGTAGGCCTTGGAGCCCACTTATTTTGGTCATTTGGTGTCAGCAGTAGGCAAATGAGGAGGCATGGTTGAGGAGGGATTCAAGTCCAACAAGATCATGATTTATTCGGCAATCAAAGCGACCACCTAGGCCATTCAAAACAGTACTGGAGGTGTACTTGGGAAAAGAAGAAAGAGGACGTTGCGATAGTTGAGTCAGCAGCTTGGGTCGGATCTAGGGGCCCTTCACATTACTACAACCAGCCTCGACCCTATCACCAAACTTACCCCCCACACTCCATATAGCCCACTGCAACACTATTACCCACCACCAGATCCCCATTTTTTTGTCCATCATGCACAAACATACCCTCAACCTTCTGCCCACGCATAATGGCGTGCGCCAATTCCACATAATACCTACCCAGCCCCGCAAAATACTTATCCACCCCCAAGAGCCTAGCAAAATCCCCTTGGAACAGGTTTCAGGCACAATCAGGCCACCAAGAATGAGAGGTTACAGAAGAAGAAGAACTTCACTCCATTGGGAGAATCCTATACCAGTTTGTTCCACAGGTTAAGACAATTGGGTATGCTGAATTCGATCGAGCCAAAATTGCCAAATCCTCCCCCGAGGAATCTTGACCGCTCTGTGAGTTGCGAATATTGTTCTGGTGCTTTGAGGCACGACATGGAGAAGTGCTGGAAATTGAAAACAACTATTCAGGAGCTCATTGATACTCATCGGATTGAGGTCCAGGCTCCGGAGGCACCTAATATCAACCAGAACCCATTGCTAGCTCATCAAGAGATGAATATGATTGAGATAGTGCATAAGGAAGGGGAGCCTTAGAAGCCTTCGCAAACTGTCATGATGATTCGGTCCAGCGAAGCCAGGCCATTCGAAAGGCCAACAAGTGAGAAGTGTGCTATCATGTTGAATAGGGCAAATAGGGAACCATATGTGGTGGTCAAGAAGGGCTCATTAAGTGACATTGCAGGGATACCTGAAAAAGCGAAAGTGGTTGTGCCAGGAGTGGCGAACAAGCCTGTGGTAATTGTGGAGGGTGCCCGCACAGATGCTGTTATTATCAAGCCGGTAACTCAATTACCAATTGTCAACAACAAGGAAATCCCGTGGAATTATGAACGAGTGACAGTGACTTACAGAGGGAAAGAGGTTAAAGAAAAAGTTTGTGAGACCCACAGTTTGACTCGATCGGGGAGATGCTTTGCCCCCGAAGAGTTGAGAAAAGATAAGACCTCTAAAGGTAGCCCAGTATTGGCGAAGAAAGTGGTGACCAAGGAAGAAGCATAGGAATTCTTGAGAAAGATGAAAGTGCAGGATTATTCCATTGTGGAGCAGTTGAGGAAAACACCGGCTCAGATTTCATTATTGTCATTATTGATCCATTTAGACGAGCACCATCGGACTTTGATGAAGATCTTGAATGAGGCCCAAGTTCTTGTCAAAATCTCAGTAAACCACTTGGAAAAGATAGCTAACAAGATATTTGAGGTAAATAGAGTCGCTTTTTCTGATGATGAGTTGCCCGTGGAGGGAACTGAGCACAATAGATACCTTTATCTGACGGTGAAATATGAAGACTCCGTGGTTACTCTAGTACTGGTTGACAACGGTTCCAGTGCAAACATTTGCCCTCTTTCCACTCTGAACAAGTTGAAGGTGGATGATGAAAGAATTTACAAGAACAGTATCTGCATTCGGGGATTCGATGGTAGAGGGAAAGATTCAGTCGGGGACATAGTGCTCGAGCTTAGAATAGAGCCAGTTGAATTTACTATGGAATTCTAGGTGCTCGGTGTGGCTGTTTCTTACAATTTACTGTTAGGTCGACCCTGGATTCATACTGCTAAAACGGTCCCGTCCACTTTGCATCAAATGGTTAAGTTTGAATGGAATAGACAGAAAATTGTTGTGCATGGCGAAGATAATTTGTGTGTTCCCAGTGATGCCATTGTTCCGTTCATAGAGTTTGAAGATGACAAGGGGCCATGGGTTTATCAGGTTTTTGACACAGTATTATAGAGAAAATTCCTGAAGGGAAGTGCTTGCCAACTCCAAGAGTAGCTGCTGCATCAGTCATGGTAGCCGTTGAAATGTTGAAAAATGGTTTTGTATCGGGCATGGGCTTGGGTGCATCTATACAAGGTATCGTACAACCGGTTTCTCTTCCTAAAAACCTGGATACATTTGGTTTGGGATTCAAGCCCACAGTCGCAGACGTAAGGAGCGCCAAAAAAATAAAACAGAAGGCATGGGCCCTTCCAAAGCCGGTCCTGCATCTTTCCAGATCATTTTTCAAACCTGGTACTAGAAAGCGCCCAGTGACGACGGTTCCTAGTTCAGTGGTTAATGTTGATGGAGATTTGATCGAAATATTCGAGAGGTTATTCACCGATGTGAACATGTTGGAAGCTGGAGAGGGTTCGAGTAAAGCGGATGTGCAGTTTGTGGGGCCAAGTGCAAAGATTAACAATTGAGAAGCTACTCTCCCCACCAGGAAGGAGTTTTGGTAGTTTGCTTTGATTTTCTTTCAGTTTATCTGGATTACTCCAGGGTTGTAATTTAGATTCTATGTTCCGTCCGTTTGGATGTATAAACCTTGTTATCTTTAATTTCAATGAAATGCAATTTCCCTTTTTTCATCCTTTCTGATAGCTTTATTTTTGTTTTTCTTTTCTTCCTTGTACAGTTCTTTTTATGTTGGCTTCAATGATATGACATGTATGAGGAATCTCTGGCCCAGTCTTAAAAGCCAATCTAATTCTGAAATAGTAATTCAAGAAATAGAGTGTGATAGTGAATCGAAATATGACAAGGATGAAGCCTTTGAAGAGATTAGTAAAGAATTAAGCCATTTTGAAGAAAAACCCAAGCCTAACCTGAGTGATACAGAAGCAATCAATTTAGGGGACAAAGATAATGTCCGGGAAACTAAAATAAGTGTCCAAATTGAACCACAACTCAGAGAGGAGATAATTAAAGCACTGTTCGAGTGTAAAGATGTTTTTGCATGGTCCTATGACGACATGCCGGGTCTAAGCGCTGACTGGTGGTTCACAAATTGCCCACTGACCTGGCATTCCTCCTTCAAGCAGAAGCTGAGGAAATTTAAAACTGATATGAGTGTGAAGATTAAGGAAGAGGTCACCAAACAGTTTGAGGCCAAGGTCATTCGGGTCACCCGGTATCCTACCTGGTTAGCCAATGTTGTGCCTGTGCCGAAGAAGGATGGCAAGACCATGGTGTGTGTTGATTACCAACATCTCAACAAGGCGAGTCCCAAGGATAACTTCCCATTGCCGAACATCCATATATTAATCGATAATTGTGCCAAACACGAGATTGGTTCTTTTGTGGATTGTTATGCAGGCTGTGAGCACGTGATTTTTGCCCTATATATGATTATTCCCAAAATCCCAAACAAAATAATTTTTCTTTATTTTTACAATTTTTGTGCATTTCGGTGTCATTTTCTAATAATTGTTGCATTTTATTTACGCATGTTAATTTTTATAAAATACAAAAATATGCATTTTCGCATTTAGGTTTTAGTTTTATATTTTAGTATCAATTAGGGGTTAATTTGTTTAGAACAAAACATGAAAAATCACAAAAATTAGTTCACTTTTGCATTCTAATGATTTTTATTGTGAATTTGTCATGAAATAGTTTTAAAACAATTTTAGGAATTAATTAGTCTTTATTTTGAAATAATTAGGATTTCATGTTGGTGTTACATCTTTATAAAAATTAGAAAAAATTATAAAAAATTTAAAAATGAGAAAAGAAAATAAAAGAGAAAAGAAAATAAGAGTAGAATAGGTGGTCATAAAAAGGGCTGGCCAATTTTGGGCCACTCTCGTGCAAAACCCCAGCCCAATCATGCCCAAGCAGCCCAGAACCCTCTGGTCCAAGGCGTTAGATTCAAAACGACGTCGTTTGGCATCGATTAATCCAAGACGTCGAGGTCCCATGATCTAATGGCCAGGAAGCCCCACTCCCACACTATATAACTGTCCAAACGTTACCCCCCCACCCGGTCCTTCACCTTCCTCACCCTACCTCTCTGTGCAAACCCTAATCCTAACCGCCCCAAAATCCTCGCCGACGGCGAGTGCAACTTACACCATTCAAACCTAAATTAACACCATAGATCCCCCATGAACCCCTCTTCCCATTCCCGCTATTGGTTTCTCTTGAATATGGCCAGAGTTCCTCGAATCTCCGTTTGATGTTTCCGGCCAAGTTGCAAGTTTATCCAAACCAGCCCAAAATCATACCACACAATCCCCAGACTTCCCTCAACCCAAATCCATGACAATCTTCCTTCAAATCTCTGAGAAGTGGCTTGAATTTCAGATCTAAACTTTCTGGCCAAAACCCTAAAACCAAAATCTTTATGATTTCGAACCGTAATATCCTTAACCATGTGTTCTCTTGTAAGAACACATGGTTAGGGATGTTGCGTGTCAAAAATCTGGAGAGATTCGAAAGGCAGTGCTTAGTCGGAGACTTAGCTCTGTGGGTAAGTTTTCTTTAACTCTCTGAGTCATTTTCAATAGTCTCATGCTTCCTTATTTGGTTAGTTGGATTGTTTGTTTATCGATCATATTTTAATGTCGTTCATAGATAATAATAGTTGTTAGTTTAATTAGCTAGTATTAACGTTAGTTTATGCTGATACACTGTCTTGATTGCCCTGTTTATCTCGTTCTGGTTGTTTAATGATTCTGAGTTTAGATGTTAGTTTAATGTTGACGATTACTTTCGTTTGATTAATGGATTGTTAGAATATGAAGTAGGATAAGTTGTATTTTGATTCAATTTTGATATTCTGCCTTAGAGTTGGACCTGGTTGGTTATAGCTGAGCAAATCTTTTGTTTTAGTTAACTTTAGTTAGATTTTAGCTGGGGCTAAAAGGATTGGAATCAGTTAGCATTGGGCTGTAAATCCCAAACTAGTAGAAGGACATTTTAGGGATAGAAAAGGGCAGTTTCTTTAGAATAGTAATTTCAAAATAGGGGTAAGGGTAGTATAGGTGTTTTAGGGGGAAAAGAGCATCCTAGGGCCTTCTAGAAGGGTATTTTAGTGTAGATTTCAGCCAACTTAGGATATTAGCTTGGGAAACAAGTCAAGAAATGAGGGACTCTGGGTGAAACTTACATCTCTGGGGTTATGCATTGCATATTTGTTGGCTTGGTATTGTCACTGCCAATGCTGACCTTTATTTCCTCTGTTGAAACTCCATTCTCAGGTACACACTCGATCATTGTATTGGCCCAGCTTGGAAATTGAGATATTGAAATAGAATTGGCCTTCCATTTGCTATCAGAAGTTTATATGCTCGATTATTTTAGCAAAATGTAGTCAGTACTTGTTTAATATCATTTAATTTTGCTTTGGGTGTGTTCGTTATGCCTAGTTGGACTGTATCCTTGTTCTGTTAATTATAGATGAACTAGTGGTTTGACTGTATGAATGTTCGAGTCATTGGTATTAGTTTAAACTTTCTCAATACGCTCAGACTTGTGACTGTCACCTTTTGTTATTCGTAGTGTCATGGAAAACTTAATTCAATTGTTTATTTGTACATCACAAATTCAGTGCTTTCAATTACTTAATGAATTTAGTAAGATAATTTAGTGTCAAATCGGAGGTTGAGTGGTGAATGCTCTACTGCAATCATGTTGAGCAACTTGAAGGAAATGTCTTTGATAATCTGTCTGTGTTAAATTCAAATGAGACGCTCTGCAGATGTTGTTTGGGATTCGATGCTATTCTGAGCATCACAATGGCATGGGCCATCTACGCCGGCTGGGGACTCGAACCTAAGTCCTTGATTAAAAGCAGGCTCGTGGTTCTGCTTAAGTGGCCGTTTTCCGTCTGGGCCAACCTTTGGCCCATGGGGTTTATCAATTTGAGCCCGTTTCAAAAATAGCAATTTAAGATTCGAATGATAAAATCTGGGTTTTGAATTAGGTAGCTGGTTCAAGCTAAAAGGTGTGTCCTTTTGTTTGGATCCGGACTTGAACTCGAGACCCGGAATTTGATGTTAACCAATTAGGATTTTTCCTTTTTCTTTTAGAAACAAAAACAAAAAATAGAAAATATAGTCGCTCTTAGGCTTACCCTTTGAAATGAAATGAGACGAGCCTCGCTCAAGAAAACACAAAATGCGGGGCCCTCAATAAATGGTTATTAAAATTGATTAGAATTTGGGAGGGCCATTTAGCGAACTTCACGGCTTTTCCTCAAAATAATATTACGTTAGAATCTTTAGGCGCAATTTTAATTAAATGACCTTCTTAAACTCGGGTGCGCATTGATGCGACTCAAATCCAACTCTCGACGAAGTCGAAATGTGTTGATAACCACGAGTGTATTGATTGCGACATGGATCGAAATGCGTTTTCACGACATCGCAATTCTTTTAAAATAAATAATGATAATAAGCGGTTTCACAAGTAAAAGGCACATAAGCTAGCATGTATTAAGATTAGATATAGTTAAATACAACAGTTAAGCGACCGTGCTAGAACCACGGAGCCCGAGAATGCCTAACACCTTCTCCCGGGTTAACAGAATTCCTTACTCGGATTTCTGCTTTGCGGACTATTAACAGAGTCTTCAATTTCCTCGGTTCGGGATTCAACTGGTGACTTGGGACACCATTAATCTCCCAAGTGGCGACTCTGAATAATTAATAATTAAATCCCTTTCCGATTGTCCGTTAAATGGAAAAACTCCTTTACGCCCTTGCGGGGGGTGTAGATGAAAAACTCCTTTACGCCCTGGGACCGAACCCAGAATCTCTGGTTCAGGGTTCAGAATTCGAGCTTAGATAAATTGCTATATTTAATTGTATCTGATTTTCCTACATGTTTTGTGCTGAATGTGTTAAATGTTACTGCTTTGATATTATCTGAACTGTATATAAACTGTGCTGACACCTTTCTCTCTTCACCTCCGGGGATGTGCTTACTGGTTGAGACTCCCTATTCTGTTAGTGTCATACCTTGAAGTAAGAAAGAGGCCGGAAAAGTTACGAAGCCGGATGGCCTTTTGGTTCCCGGTAAGTTGCCCCCTCCTCGACTCGAGTTGTCCGCTCGGGTACATAGTGTAGAACACTGACCCAGGTTTTGAACATAGAATAATGTGACTTCATGCCGGATCCCTAGTAGGAACGTTTATTTGTATCACGTTGCATTTGACTTAGGGGACTCAACACAGGGGTTGTGTCCGTCTAGGACTAGCAACCTGAAATGAAAAGACCATCCTGATGCATCCTACTTGCTCTATACATATATTTGTTTCGAACCTGCATGTTGACCGGTTTCTGAATCTCGGGAATGTTGGAAGATTGAGAAAAAAAAGAGAAAAGAGTGAAAAAAAAAAGAAATATCAGTTAGGGAGTTAATTGATTATTTTAGAAATAAAAAATCAATGACCAATTACTAGCGAAACTCTGCCGAAATTTTGAGAAAAAAAAGAAAATGTTTTATTTTGTTTTACTAAAAAAAAAGAAGTAAAGAAAAAAATAGAAAACAAGAGTTTTTTATTTTTGGGAAAGTTGTTTGTTGATAAAGAAAAGGATAAGAAAAGTTGTTGTTTTAGTTGGAGAAGCATAAGTTGTTTCATTATTTGTTGAAAAAAAGAAAAAAAAAGTCTTTTATTTTTAGTGTGGAAAATAGGTTGTTTTATTATTTGTTGAAAAGAAAAAAAAAGAATCTTGCTTCCAAAAATAGTTTTTATTCGCTTATGAAATGCCAAAATAAAAATGGAAAAAGAGTCATGTTTTAAAATAGTTCGGTTAATTTGTCCGAACTACGCCGGTTTGATTCTCACAGGGTGTGGGATACGTAGGCAACCCTCATCGGGTCCAACCTCTTTCCTTTGCAAAAATAGCCAAAAAATATCAGAATTTTTATTTTTCGTTATAACAAATTGAGTGATGCTTAGCCGAGTGTCCCCAAAAGGGACGCTGGAAGGCTGACTTTGCAAAACCGACCATCTTGGTCAATTTTTGATGTGTGACCGGTTGACTTCGCGGCCTTAAAATCTTTGTTCCTGAAGTGCTGAAAGGCCGCGTTTGAGAATTGAGTTCTTCATTTGAAACTATAGGGGTAATTTTGAGTCGATAATATAGATAGTTTTTTTTGGAGTCAAATAAAAGTTTTTCTTTTTTGCTTAAACGCTTTAATAAATGTGCAGGATGAGCACGATGGTAAATGATCCCTTTTTAATAATGACCAAAATCCCTTTTGAGCTGCAATTATGGTGGAATGACTTAGGCAAAGAGGGGCAAGATGAAGTGAAAAAATATTTGAAAGATCTTCCAGATTTATTAAACATTCAGCCTCGAGGGGATATTATCAGGGCATTGGTCGCCTATTGGGATTCGGCACATAATGTATTCCATTTCTCAGACTTTGAGCTCACCCCTACATTGGAAGAGATAGCGAGGTACATCGGAAGTGATCAATCTCCGTTGAGGTTCAAATACTTAATTGCTCCTAGGGCCATTACCATACACAGGTTCTTGGATTCCTTGAAAATACCCCGAACAGTTCATCATCCAGATTTTGCAAAGGGTTTCTGCAGTTTCCGCTTCATATATGATAGATATGGCCACATGGGCGGGTTCAATAATCCAGACTTTAAGCTATGCAGTAGAAGTAGCCGACAAAAATGGGAGGAACACAGACGGGTGGCATTTATGATAGCCTTTTTGGGCCTCATAATATTCCCAAGGAAAGATGGTAATATTGATTTGAAAGTAGCGGGAGTCGTCAATACTTTGAAAACCATGGGGAAAAGCACCTTAGCACCTATGATCGTGGCTGACATCTTCCGAGCTCTCACCGCGTGCAAAGTTGGGGGCAAATTTTTTTAGGGATGTAACTTGCTGTTACAAATGTGGATGACTGAGCATTTGTGCCCTCGCTCTCAGCTATTGAGTTATGGTTCGGTTGAGAAAACTTGTATAGGTGAATTTTACACAAGAATCAAAGGGACTAGTCTACTTGAAGGAGTCACGGCCTGGACATCATTATTCCAGAACCTCAATGCCAGCCAGATACAGTGGGTGCTTGGTTGGTTGCCTGTCGAAGAAGTCATATATATGCCAGCAGCCCGGTCGTATTTTTTTGTTGATGAGACTCAAAAGCATCCAGCCCTATGCACCATATCGGGTTCTGAGGCAACTCGGGAGGTATCAAGTAGTACTGAGAGATGAAGATTTGAGTATCCAAGTGGTCGAAATTAGTCCTGACGGTCGGTTCCCCGAGGAAGAGTTTCGCCAAATCTGGAGTGAGTGTCAACATTTGATGGCGAACACTTGTGTGTTTGATAGGGTTAAAAGGGACGTTGCCCCAGGGTATCATGATTGGTTCAGAGGTGATGTGGCATGTAGGAGACCGGCTAAATAACCTCATCTCGAAGATTTCGCCAAGTCATCCCAAGAGCAGTGGGACTGGTTAGCAAAGGAAGAAGGCTATCGAGTTGAGATTGGTAAATTGAAGCAGCAAGTTGAGAGTCTGAAATTCGAGAACAGTGTACAGGTTGCCGCGGATCAAGGTGAGAAGAATAGACTGGCTCGAGAAAATGAAGCACTTAGGGACCAAATTCGGCAATTGAAGATAACCGTCGATAAGCAGCCGAGGAGCCGATCCGATGAGCAATTGATAAAAAGATTAGAAAACGATGTCAGGGAACAGCAGGATGAATTAGACAAATCTGAGAATATCATGGCAGAGCTTAAAGCGCAGTGGGATACAAGAACAGAGGAGCATCGCCAATACTTGAATCAGTTGAAAAGGGACCATGAGAAAATTATTGCCAATCTAAAGAGAAAAGTGGTTGCCCTTGAGGGTAAAACGGTTAGGCATGCTAGAGATTTTGGAATTGAAAGTGGACACTGTTACGACTTGTTGGCCCAAATGGAGGTAGAAGTGCAGCAGTTGCAAGACCAACACCTGCAGGACTCTCGAGCTTTAAAGATATGCAGCGATCAGATAAGACGTTTGCTTATAGAAAAGAAGCAAACAAAAGACAGGATTAGAGCCATTGCTCATGCCATTTTCAGGAGATGTCGGGTTTGTGAAGACATGACCTATACTACTTTTGTCTCAGCAGTAATGGTCTATGTGAAGCGAACCATGAATGAATTAGAGCAGCTTGAAAGGGATTTGGATCCTAGGCCCGCGGCGAGGCCGAACGACGCCCCGCGGACACCTAAGTTTGAAGCACTAGAGTATGCATAGTCTATGTCTGTAATTTTCTACCGTTTTGAGTCGAGTCTTTTGTATGTCCATTATCTTTCCAGGTCAAGTATGTCTGAAGTCTTAGAGTCTGTATTTACTTTTAATTTGCGTCTGTTAGTTTCATTCCGAAAAGTGTTGAGTTTGTAATAGTTTGTTTTAGTAATGAAAATTGAAAATTTCAAAAAAAATCTTATTTCCACCCTTTATTTTTGCATTTATTTTCATGAACTACGCTTGGTCTGATTCGTGCGGGGTCATGATACGTAGGGAATATCCATAGGATTCGACCGTAATAGTAAGGAAAAAGAAGGAAAAGAAAAACCAAAGAAAGAGAGAAAGAAAGAAAAGAGCAGAAAAACAAAAAAAAAAAGAAATAAGTGGGAACACAAAAGAGAAAGAAATAAAAGAAAGAGAAGAGAACAAGAGAGGTATGAGGTGATGAAAGAAGGGTAAAAAGCAACAAGGAACGAAGTGCCGGGATGACGCATGCAATCGAGCAAACGCATAATAGAAATAATTAACTGTATAGTTGCATTCATGCCAATGTGCAGTTGTTAAATCTGTTAAAACTTAATCGCTAACAAAGTGGTTGTCTAAATGTATAAGTTTAGGCAGGTGGTTAGTTGATTGGCAATTCTGGCAACTCACCCGTACAACACCCGGTCGAAAGATAAAGTAAAAATGACAGGGCAGGATTCGGAAATCAGCATCGTAGACCCTTCAAATGAAGTTGAGGTAATAGATGTGGGTGCTATGAAAGAAGAGATGAGGAAACTAAAAGCACAAATGGCTGAAATGCATCGGGCATGGTCTCAGGGACATCCGGCACCACTATATCCCTCTAATCCATCTTACATCCCACCCCTGGCTCAGGCCCAGGAGCCTACCACTCCCCACGCATCTTCAGCTTTCCCCTATCATGCCCAGGGCTATGGTAACACTTCATATGCTCCCCCAGCTCCACCCCCCAAACAGAACCCTCCCCCACCCATGGTTCTAGTCTTTGTGGCACCTCCCCCAGCCCCATTACATAGATCGTCCAGTGAGCCGCTACTCCAAGCTCACGACACTCAATATTACCCTCCCGAACCCACTTTCAAAGCGCCTGACCATATACCTATTCTCCCCATTTTGAAATCCCGAGAGAGGTTGAGAAACCGGTTAAGAATACAGAACAGGAGGAAGTGATCCGTAAAGTCAAAAGCCTGGAACAATCCTTCAGGAACATGCATGGTTTAGGTAACCAAGTCAGCGTCGCATACAAAGATTTGTGCCCTTTCCCTGATGTTCAGTTGCCTGCGGGGTTTAAAATGCCGAAGTTTGACTTGTATGAGGGGCACAGTGACCCAGTAGCCCATCTGCGTGGCTTTTGTAGCAAAATGAGAGGTGCTGGGGGGAAGGATGAATTGTTGATAGCATATTTCGATCAAATCCTGAGCGGATCCGCACTAGAATGGTACACGAGACAGGACCCCGGCTGATGGTATACATGGGATGATTTGGCACAGGCATTCATTGGCTATTTTCAATATAACCTTAAGATAGTCCCCGACCGTCTGTCATTGTTGAAACTGGAAAAGAAGCCTGGGGAAAGTTTTAGAGAGTTTGGTTTCCGCTGGAGGGAACAAGCAGCAAGGGTTGATCCTCCGATGAGAGAGAGTGAGATGGTAGATTACTTCTTGCAAACATTGGAACCTACCTATTTTGGTCATCTAGTGACATCTATCGGAAAGTCGTTTAATGAAGTGGTAAAGATGGGAGCCATGATTAAAGAGGGATTGAAATCTAACAAGATCTTGATCTACTAGGCGTTGAAAGCAACCACCCAGGCCATCCAAAGCGGTACTGGTGGTGTGCTTGGAAAGAAGAAGAAGGAAGAAGTTGCTACGGTTGAAGCTAGTGCTTGGTCCAGGCCCAACAACCCTCCACTCTACTACAACCGACCCAGACCCCACCACCCAAACTACCAATATACCCCATATGGCCCACCGCAACACTACTATCCACCACCAGAACCACACTTTTCTATCCACCACGCCCAGACCTACACTCAGCCTCCGGTGCACTCGCAATGGCGTGCACCAAATCCCCAAAACACACATCCACCCCCACAAAACACCTATCCACCTCGCAGGGCAAACAGATCGGGAATCTTTACTCCAAACAGAAAAACATTTACTTCGCTGGGAGAATCTTACACTGCTCTCTTCCATAGATTGAAACAATTGGGAATGTTGACCCCAATTGAGTCCAAAACACCAAACCCCCTTCCCAGAAACCTGGACCATTCTGTTAGCTGCGAGTATTGCTCAGGGATGCTGGGGCATGATACTGAAAAATGTTGGAAGTTGAAAAACGCGATACAAGAGCTCATTGATAATCACCGTATTGAAGTACAGGCTCCAGAGGCCCCAAACATCAATCAAAATCCGTTACCAGCGCATTATGAAGCCAATATGATCAAACTGATACATAAGGGGACAAAGCCTAAAAAACCCTCGCAGGTGGTTATGGTGATTCGTTCTACGGAAGCCAAGGTCAAAGAAAAGACAGTGAGCGCAAGGCCAGTGGTTCAGTTAAAACAATAAAAGATAAGCCAGTGTTGGTAATGGGAAAAGGACCATTTGTCGCTGCAAAAAATCCAGAGCCAGTCAAGTTAGTGGTACTAGGGTCATCATCTGCACTCGTGGTTGTTGTGAAGGGGGCCTACGTAGAACCAGTTGTCATAAAACCCGTAGTCCAGTTACCCGTGGTTGATAGCAAAGCCATACCGTGGAAATATGACAAGGTAGTGGTGACATACAAAGGAAAGGAAATTGAGGAAGAGAGTTGTGAAGCACAAGGACTAACTCGGTCGGGACGTTGTTTTGCTCTCAAAGAGTTGAGAAAGTCTAAGGGCGCTAAAGACAGTCCAGTACTAGTCAAAAAAGCTGTGATGGAAGAAGAGGCAGAAGAGTTTCTGAAAAAGATGAAAGTGCAAGATTATTCCATTGTTGAACAACTAAGAAAAACACCGGCCCAAATCTCGTTGTTGTCGTTATTGATTCATTCTGACGAGCATTGTCGAGCTTTGATGAAGATATTGAATGAGGCTCATGTGCCCGACAAAATTTCAGTGAACCATCTGGAGACAATTGCCAACAAGATCTTCGAGGTAAACAGGGTAGCATTTTCTGATGATGAATTGCCTGTGGAAGGCACAGAACACAATAAAGCTCTCTATTTGACGGTCAAGTGTGAAGGTTCAATGGTTACTCGGGCACTGATCGATAACGGGTCATGTGCTAATATTTTCATGTTGTCCACATTGAACAAGTTGAAGATTGATGATGATAGAATCCGCAAAAATAGCATTTGTGTGCGAGGGTTCGACGGAGGGGGAACAAACACAATAGGGGATATTGTACTCGAATTGACTATTGGCCCAGTCGAGTTCACTATGGAATTTCAGGTGTTGGATGTTGTTGTATCCTACAATCTGTTGTTGGGTCGACCATGGATCCATGTGGCCAAAGCAGTGCCTTCCATACTGCACCAAATGGTCAAATTCGAGTGGGACAGACAAGAAATTGTGTTATATGGGGAAGATCCCACATGCGCCATGAGTGATGCCATTGTGCCCTTTATAGAAACCGAAGATGATAAGGGACCATGGGTTTATCAGGTGTTCGACACGGTCCCGGTGAGCAGAGTGCCTGAGGGTAAAAGTATTCCATGTCCCAGGTTGGCAGCTGCGACCGTCATGGTAGTATCAGAAATGCTGAGTAACGGGTTCGTGCTGGGGAAAGGTCTGGGGACTGAACTTCAGGGCATTATTCAACCTATTTCTCTGCCCAAAAATCTGGACACCTTCGGATTGGGGTTCAAACCAACGGCGGCAGATGTTAGGAGGGCCCGTAAATTGAAAAAGAAAGCTTGGGTTCTTCCCAAACCAATTCCACGCTTGTCCAGGTCCTTCGTCAGGCCGGGTAGCAAGAACAGTCATTGGCAAAGGTGTCAGGTTCACTAATTGGGGCAAAGGGGAACTTAGATAAGGTGTTCGAGAGAGTATTTGCTGAAGTGAACATGGTTGAGGCCGGGGAAGGGTCAAGCGGAGCAGATATACAGTACATCAGACCACATGCTAACATCAACAATTGGGAAGCTACTCCTCTTCCAATTCGGAGGGAGTCGTGCTAGTGGGTTTTGTTTTCCTTTTGTCACCTTGCTTATTCCAGGGCTTGTAATCCAGTTGCTATGTTCCGTCTGTTTGGATGAGTTAAAACCTTGTTATCTTTACATTCAATGAAATGCAATTTTCTTCGTTCCTAATTTTGTTTCCATTTTTCTTTTCTTTTGTACAGTTCTTTTTATGCTGATATCAATGATATGACATGCATGGGGAATCTTCGGCCCAGTTTTAAAAGACAATCTAGCTCGAAAGTAATAATACAAGAAATTGAGTGTGATGATAGGGTGGATTTTAACAACGATGAAGCTTATGAGGAAATTAGTAAAGAATTAAGTCATTTTGAAGAAAAACCCAAACCTAACCTAAATGACACTGAAGCAGTTAATCTAGGGGACCAAGATAATGTGCGGGAAACTAAAGTAAGAGTTCATCTGGATCCACAACTCAAAGAGGAGATAATTAAAGTATTGCATGAGTACAAAGATGTTTTTGCATGGTCATATGCTAGGTCTAAGCACCGATTTGGTGGTTCATAAATTACCCACTGATCCGGCACTCCTCCTTGTCAAGCAGAAGTTGAGAAAGTTCAAAACGGACATAAGTGTGAAGATCAAAGAAGAGATTACCAAGCAGTTTGAGGCAAAGGTAATTCAGGTTACACGATACCCCACTTGGTTAGCTAATGTTGTGCTTGTGCCGAAGAAAGATGGCAAGACCAGGGTGTGTGTCAATTATCAAGATCTTAACAAGGCAAGTCCAAAAGACAATTTCCCACTACCCAACATCCATATACTGATTGACAATTGAGCCAAACATGATATTGGCTCTTTTGTGGATTGTTACGCTGGTTATCATCAGATTCTAATGGACGAGGAAGATGCAGAAAAGACGGCATTCATCATGCCGTGGGGAACGTATTGTTATCGGGTCATGCCGTTTGGTTTGAAAAATGCTGGGGCAACTTATATGAGGGCCATGACAACCATATTCCATGATATGATACACAAAGAAATCGAGGTGTATGTGGATGATGTAATCGTGAAATCTAGACAGCAATCCGACCATGTTAGAGATTTGAGAAAGTTCTTTCAAAGGCTTCGCAGGTACAATCTTAAGCTCAATCCTGCAAAATGTGCTTTCGGGGTGCCATCTGGGAAGTTGCTGAGGTTTATAGTCAGCCGGCGGGGTATTGAATTAGACCCGTCAAAGATCAAAGCTATTCATGAATTGCCACCTCCAAGAAACAAAACCGAGGTGATGAGTTTGTTGGGAAGATTGAACTATATCAGCAGATTCATTGTTCAGCTCACGACAACTTGTGAGCCAATTTTCAAATTGTTGAATAAAGACGTCGCGGTCAAATGGACGGATAAATGTCAGGAGGCTTTTGATAAGATAAAGGGGTATTTGTCGAACCCACCCGTGTTGGTCCCGCCAGAACCAGTGAGGCCTTTGATTCTATATCTGACAATTTTGGATAGTTCATTCGGCTGTGTACTGGGGCAGCACGATGTTACGGGCAGAAAGGAGCAGGCTATCTACTATCTCAGCAAGAAGTTCACATCTTACGAGGTTAAGTATACTCATCTGGAAAGGACATGTTGCGCCCTAACTTGGGTGGCACAGAAAGTTGAAACATTATTTGTCAATTTACACTACTTACCTTATATCTCGCTTGGACCCGTTGAAGTATATTTTTCAGAAACCCATGCCCACAGGGAGGCTTGCAAAGTGGCAGATCCTGCTTACAGAGTTCGACATTATCTATGTGACACGGACTGCAATGAAAGAACAGGCACTAGCCAATCATTTGGCTGAGAACCCCGTCGATGAAGATTATGAACCTTTGAAAACTTATTTCCCTGATGAAGAGGTGATGCACATTGATTAATTGGAACAAGCTGAGAAGCCGGGATGGAAACTTTTCTTTGATGGTGCTGTAAATATGAAAGGCGTGGGAATAGGAGCGGTACTTATTTCTGAAACGGGTCAGCATTACCCTGTTACAGCTCGTCTTCGTTTCTACTGTACAAACAACATGGCAGAATATGAGGCGTGTATATTGGGATTGCAATTAGCTGTAGATATGGGTGTACGGGAAGTCTTGGTCATGGGTGACTCGGACCTACTGGTACACCAGATTCAAGGAGAATGGGAAACACGAGATTTGAAGCTTATACCGTATCGGCAGTGTTTGCATGAGCTTTTTCAACGGTTTCAGGCCATAGAATTCAGGCACATTCCAAGGATTCATAATGAGGTTGCCGACGCTTTGGCTACTTTGGCGTCGATGTTGCACCATCCAGATAAGGCTTATGTTGATCTGTTGCAGATTCAGGTTCGTGATCAGCATGCTTACTGTAATATAATAGAAGAGGAAATTGACGGCGAGCCATGGTTCCATGATATCAAAGAGTACATTAGGGCAGGAGTATATCCGATACAGGCTATCAGTGATCAGAAAAGAACGATTCGGCGATTGGCAAGCGGGTTTTTCTTTAGTGGAGGAGTGTTGTACAAACAAACTCCGGATCTCGGGTTGTTAAGATGAATTGACGCGAGACAGGCTACATCTATCATGACTGAGGTACATTCTAGAGTTTGTGGACCGCATATGAGTAGGTATGTTCTGGCAAAGAAGATTCTTCGAGCAGGTTATTATTGGCTCACTATGGAGCGGGATTGTATCAGTTTTGTGCGTAAATGTCATCAGTGCCAAGTGCATGGAGATTTGATTCATTCTCCACCATCAGAACTACATACGATGTCCGTGCCATGGCCTTTTGTTGCGTGGGGCATGGATGTTATTGGGCCAATTGATCCAGCAGCGTCAAATGGGAACAGGTTTATTCTGGTAGCTATAGACTATTTTACCAAATGGGTGGAAGCTAAGACATTCAAGTCTGTGACTAAGAGAGCTGTAGTCGACTTCGTGCATTCAAATATCATCTGTCGGTTTGGGATTCTGAAGGTAATCATCACGGATAATGGAGCTAATCTTAATAGTCATTTGATGAAGGAGACATGTGAGCAGTTTAAGATTACCCATAGGCATTCCACTCCATACCGTCCCAAGGCAAATGGTGCGGTTGAAGCAGCCAATAAGAATATAAAGAAAATACTCCGTAAGATGGTTGAAGGATCTAGACAGTGGCATGAGAAATTACCTTTTGCATTGTTAGGATACCACACCACCGTTCGTACTTCGGTGGGGGCGACTCCTTATTCATTGGTGTATGGCACCGAGGCAGTAATACCCGCAGAGGTGGAAATCCCGTCTCTGCGAATCGTTACAGAGGCTGAGATCAACGATGATGAATGGGTGAAAAGCCGTCTTGAGCAGTTGAGTTTGATTGATGAGAAGAGATTGGCATCAGTGTGTCATGGTCAACTATACCAACGAATAATGGCAAGAGCATACAACAAGAAAGTGCGTCCAAGGAAATTCGAAGTCGGACAGTTAGTACTGAGGCAGATTTTGCCTCATTGGGCTGAAGCAAAAGGAAAATTTGCTCCAAACTGGCAGGGACCATTTGTAGTAACCAGAGTGTTGTCTAACGGAGCATTGTATTTGACAGATGTGGAAGGAAAATGTATAGAAATGGCCATCAATTACGATGCGGTCAAGAGATATTATGTATGATTTCTTTATTTCTGAATGTATCTGTTCGTATTTGGCATATCTTAAAGATTGAAATGATGAAGGCGTTTTGTCCTGCTATCTAAACACTCTTATCCCTTGTCATACCCTTTGAGCCTTACTTATTTTTCATACCCCTCTTTCGGAATCAATGGCACTATCAGGGAACAAAGGTGCCGAACATAAAAGAAAGAAGAGAAAAACAAAGGAAAGGAAAAAGAAAGAAAAGCAAAATAAAAAGAAAGAAGAAAAAAACAAAGGAAAAGAAAAAGAAAGAAAAGAAACAAGAAGAAAAGAAAAGAAAGAAAAGGAAAGAAAGAAAAACACAACAACAAAAGTTAATTATGATACAGTGAACTACGTTTGACTTGATCCCGAAAGGTTACGTAGGCAGCCTTACTTCGAGGTTCAGTCATACCAAAATAGAAATCCAAAAATCCCCAAGCAAAAACTGGGGCAGAAGTTGTGATTGTTGTGAAAGGAAGATTCTGAAAGTTGTAATTTGAACCCATTTGAATTGTTTTGAGACTTT
Organism: Nicotiana sylvestris; assembly: GCF_000393655.2. Taxonomy (NCBI): domain Eukaryota; kingdom Viridiplantae; phylum Streptophyta; class Magnoliopsida; order Solanales; family Solanaceae; genus Nicotiana; species Nicotiana sylvestris. Next base: position 213,799,041 of record NC_091058.1, read on the forward strand.
ATATCTTTCTTTCTAACCCAAGCTAAAAGCCTACATTACGGTCCAAAGAAAGACCTTCTGATCAATTTTTGATAAATGCCAAGTCAAGCAGGTAGCGGTAATTCGTGGTAGTGGCAACACTCTGGTTCAAACAAGAAGAACAAAAGATAAAAATGAGAGAGTCTTATGGGTGAAAACCCTCACGGGCACCGTAAGGCGACGGGAGCTGAGAGAAAATAAAATGAGAGAGTCTTAGTGGTGAAAACCTTCACGGGCACCTCAAGGCGAAAGTGAGTTGAGAAATGGCAAACTGAGAAAGGTTTGTTGATAGAAACCGTTTTGTGGTACCGCAGGAAAACAAGGTTAAGGTCTGGGTAATTCAAACAATTGATGGAATTTCTGGGCAATGAGGTATGGCAACTGATAGTTGTTTAGTCGGATTGGTTGGGCCGATTAATCCGAAGGCATGTCATGACCATTGGTGCTAGCTGTTCCGGTCAGATAAGTTTCTTTTCTTTACTCCATTTTTAGTAGTCAATCGGTTTTGGATTCTTCTTATCCTTAACCCGTAAAACCATTGCATTTCATTCTCTTTTGGGGGTTTTGTTTGTCTAAAATATTCTAATGTCAGTTATGTTCAAAAGCAAGTGGGAAAGGATTTCAAGGCTCACTACAAGCTTCCGGAATTGTAAAGCACAACGTGGTCAGAGCATGTCAAAAACAACATGATGTAAAATGGAATAGGGGAAGTCGCCGGAAGTTGCATCGGCAGAATATTTGGGAAATGTTATGGGAAATGTAAAGGTTCAGGCAAAAAGGGCCAGGAATATGAGACAACAGTATGGGTACAAAAGCATTCAGGTGGTCAGAAATTGGGGAATGTGGAAGTCGGTTGGAAAATTAGGTAGTTCAGAAGATCTCAGGCAATACAAAGCAAGGCAATGGAAGGACAATGCAACAAGAATGCCATCAACTAACCACCATTTTTTTTAAAACTAACAAAATTTTCGGTGATTGAAACAGGGGCAGAAAAATTATTTGTCAAGAGGAATTCGCCGTGAGGGAAGAGCATGTATTAATCAAGTTTAATCGCAAGTGTGGCATGGTTAAAATATAAGATAATCATGAATATCATAGGGGAATATAGTTTGGTTGCAAAGTTCGCATGTTTAGGATAAGTGCAAGTTGTCAGGAGTCCGCCTGGAGAACAGAGACATACTTTTCAAGTTTGAAGTCAGGAGTCCGCCTGGAGAACAGAGACATACTTTTCAAGTTTAAAGTTAGGAGTCCGCCTGAAGAACAGAGACATACAGGTTATATTTTAAAAGTCAGGAGTCCTCCTGGAGAATAGAGACATTCAATTTCAAATTCAGAAATCAGGAGTCCGCCTGGAGAATAGAGACATACCATTCAAATTTTATACAATCAGGAGCCCGCCTGAAGAACAGAGGTGATACAATTCGAATTTTTGTTTTTCAATCAAATCTCTTTGTCTAATTTGAAATCAGGAGTCCGCCTGGAGAATAGAGACATACAGTTCAAGTTTCGGAGGTCAGGAGTCCGCCTGAAGAACGAAAACATACAGGTTACATTTTAAAAGTCAGGAGTCCGCCTGGAGAACAGAGACACGTATTTTGAATTTTAGCAGTCAGGAGCCTGCCTGGACAATGGAGGTGTTAAATATTTTAAGCAGTCGAAGTCAGGAGCCCGCCTGGATAATAGAGGAGTAGTTTCAATTTTAAGTTTGGCAGTCAGGAGCCCGCCTGGATAACAGAGAAATACATTCGAGTTCGAGTTTATTTAAGTTCAGCAGTAAGGAGAGAGGGAATAACATCTCAATTCACCAGGGGAATAGCAACAGGGAATTTCGTCGAGAAAGCACAAGACAATGAGGCAACAAGGAAACACAAGACAACAAGGCAGCAAGGAAGTACAAGAGCAAGTTTGAATAATTTAGATAGGATTGTTGTAATTCATAGAGCATAGTTAGTTTAGCTTCTTTTATCTTTGACGTGGTGTAATAAGGGAGGTCAGCAAGCAGTAACAGCAGCAAGCACAGTGAAATCACAGTTCCTGGTAGTCCCAGCTACCAGACATTCCCGAACTACACTGACTTGATTCCTGTTTAGCCCAGGATACGTAGGTAACCTCTGAAGCAGGATGCGGTCAAACTTTTCAAAATGCTTCACAACGGAATATTTGAACGGGCAAAAATCGCTCGTATTTGCTCACTTATCTTTGCCCAAAAACCTTTCGTGTTTCCGAGCAAAGAGGGGCAGCTGTGAGCACGTGATTTTTGCCCTATATATGATTATTCCCAAAATCCCAAACAAAATAATTTTTCTTTATTTTTACAATTTTTGTGCATTTCGGTGTCATTTTCTAATAATTGTTGCATTTTATTTACGCATGTTAATTTTTATAAAATACAAAAATATGCATTTTCGCATTTAGGTTTTAGTTTTATATTTTAGTATCAATTAGGGGTTAATTTGTTTAGAACAAAACATGAAAAATCACAAAAATTAGTTCACTTTTGCATTCTAATGATTTTTATTGTGAATTTGTCATGAAATAGTTTTAAAACAATTTTAGGAATTAATTAGTCTTTATTTTGAAATAATTAGGATTTCATGTTGGTGTTACATCTTTATAAAAATTATAAAAAATTTAAAAATGAGAAAAGAAAATAAAAGAGAAAAGAAAATAAGAGTAGAATAGGTGGTCATAAAAAGGGCTGGCCAATTTTGGGCCACTCTCGTGCAAAACCCCAGCCCAATCACGCCCAAGCAGCCCAGAACCCTCTGGTCCAAGGCGTTAGATTAAAAACGACGTCGTTTGGCGTCGATTGATCCAAGCCGTCGAGGTCCCATGATCTAACGGCCAGGAAGCCCCACTCCCACACTATATAACTGTCCAAACGTTACCCCCCCCCACCCCGGTCCTTCACCTTCCTCACCCTACCTCTCTGTGCAAACCCTAATCCCAACCGCCCCAAAATCCTCGCCGGCGGCGAGTGCAACTTACACCATTCAAACCCAAATTAACACCATAGATCCCCCATGAACCCCTCTTCTCATTCCCACTATTGGTTTCTCTCGAATATGGCCAGAGTTCATCGAATCTCCGTTTGAAGTTTTCGGTCAGGTCGCAAGTTTATCCAAACCAGCTGAAAATCATACCACACAATCCCCAGACTTCCCTCAACCCAAATCCATGACCATCTTCCTTCAAATCTCTGAGAAGTGGCTCGAATTTCAGATCTAAAATTTCTGGCCAAAACCCTAAAACCAAAATCTTTATGATTTCGAACCGTAATATCCTTAACCATGTGTTCTCTTGTAAGAACACATGGTTAGGGATGTTGCGTGTCAAAAATCTGGAGAGATTCGAAAGGCAGTGCTTAGTCGGAGACTTAGCTCTGTGGGTAAGTTTTCTTTAACTCTCTGAGTCATTTTCAATAGTCTCATGCTCCCTTATTTGGTTAGTTGGATTGTTTGTTTATCGATCATATTTTAATGTCGTTCATAGATAATAATAGTTGTTAGTTTAATTAGCTAGTATTAACGTTAGTTCATGCTGATACACTGTCTTGATTGCCCTGTTTATCTCGTTCTGGTTGTTTAATGATTCTGAGTTTAGATGTTAGTTTAATGTTGATGATTACACTCGTTTGATTAATGGATTGTTAGAATATGCAGTAGGATAAGTTGTATTTTGATTCAATTTTGATATTCTGCCTTAGAGTTGGACCTGGTTGGTTATAGCTGAGCAAATCTTTTGTTTTAGTTAACTTTAGTTAGATTTTAGCTGGGGCTAAAAGGATTGGAATCAGTTAGCATTGGGCTGTAAATCCCAGACTAGTAGAAGGACATTTTTAGGGATAGAAAAGGGCAGTTTCTTTGAGAATAGTAATTTCAAAATAGGGGTAAGGGTAGTATAGGTGTTTTAGTGGGAAAAGAGCATCATAGGGCCTTCTAGAAGGGTATTTTAGTGTAGATTTCAGCCAACTTAGGATATTAGCTTGAGAAACAAGTCATGAAATGAGGGACTAAACTAAAAATAAGGGAGGGACTAAAAAAGAAACACAAAACCTGATTCACCTTCTGGGGTCACCTATAAAAAGGGCATCAAGTGCCTTGAGTGGGGGGGTCTTCTTTTGGTCAGCCATTTTTTGGACTCAAAAATAGTTCCCTGCCATTAGCCTATCTCCAATAATTCTTAAATTCCAATTCTATTAGCTACCCCTACTGATCTGAATGGTTTTCTCCAGTTGGATTGGATTTCGAATGTTGCTTGAAAATTGGTAGACATCTGTTGGTTAATTGTTAGAGATTTTGGTCTGGTTTTGAGATTGATTTGAGTATTGCTCTTTCATTTTTGTTTGTATTTCAAACTACTCTAGGTGAAACTTACATCTCTGGGGTTGTGAATTGCATATTTGTTGGCTTGGTATTGTCACTGCCACTGCTGACCTTCATTTCCTCTGTTGAAACTCCATTCTCAGGTACACACTCGATCATTGTATTGGCCCATCTTGGAAATTGAGATATTGAAATAGAATTGGCCTTCCATTTGCTATCAGAAGTTTATATGCTCGATTATTTTAGCAAAATGTAGTCAGTACTTGTTTAATATCATTTAATTTTTCTTTGGGTGTGTTCGTTATGCCTAGCTGGACTGTATCCATGTTCTGTTAATTATAGATGAACTAGTGGTTGGACTGTATGAATGTTCGAGTCATTGGTATTAGTTTAAACTTTCTCAATACGCTCAGACTTGTGACTGTCACCTTTTGTTATTCGTAGTATCATAGAAAACTTAATTCAATTGTTTATTTGTACTTCAAAAATTCAATGCTTTCAATTACTTAATGAATTTAGTAAGATAATTTAGTGTCAAATCGGAGGTTGAGTGGTCAATGCTCTACTGCAATCATGTTGAGCAACCTGAAGGAAATGTCTTTGATAATCTGTCTGTGTTAAATTCAAATGAGACGCTCTGCAGACGTTGTTTGGGATTCGATGCTATTTTGAGCATCACAATGGCATGGGCCATCTACGCCGGCTGGGGACTCGAACCTAAGTCCTTGATAAAAAGCAGGCTCGTGGTTTTCCGTCTTCCGTCTGGGCCAACCTTTGGCCCATGGGGTTTATCAATTTGAGCCCGTTTCAAAAATAGCAATTTAAGATTCGAATGATAAAATATGGGTTTTGAATTAGGTAGCTGGTTCAAGCTAAAAGGTGTGTCCTTTTCTTTGGATCCGGACTTGAACTCGAGACCCGGACTTTGATGTTAACCAATTAGGATTTTTCCTTTTTCTTTTAGAAACAAAAACAAAAAATAGAAAATATAGTCGCTCTTAGGCTTACCTTTGAAATGAAATGAGACGAGCCTCGCTCAAGAAAACACAAAATGCGGGGCCCTCAATAAATGGTTATTAAAATTGATTAGAATTTGGGAGGGACATTTAGCGAACTTCACGGCTTTTCCCCAAAATAATATTACGATAGAATCTTTAGGCGCAATTTTAATTAAATGACCTTCTTAAACTCGGGTGCGCATTGATGCCACTCAAATCCAACTCTCGACGAAGTCAAAATGTGTTGATAACCACGGGTACATTGATTGCGACGTGGATCGAAACACGTTTTCACGACGTCGCAATTCTTTTAAAATAAATAATGATAATAAGCGGTTTCACAAGTAAAAGGTACATAAGCTAGCATGTATTAAGATTAGATACAATTAAATACAACAGTTAAGCGACCGTGCTAGAACCACGGAGCCCGGGAATGCCTAACACCTTCTCCCAGGTTTACAAAATTCCTTACTCGGATTTCTGGTTTGCGGACTGTTAACAGAGTCTTAAATTTCCTCGGTTCGGGATTTAACTGGTGACTTGGGACACCATTAATCTCCCAAGTGGCGACGCTGAATAATTAATAATGAAATCTCGTTCTGATTGTCCTTTAAATGGAAAAACTCCTTTACGCCCTTGCGGGGGGTGTAGATGAAAAAGGAGGTGTGACACGGGCTACCACCAAATCTTAATAGATGAGGAGGACGTAGAAAAGGCGACATTCATCATGCCATGGGGAACATACTGCTATCGGGTCATGCCATTTGGTTTGAAAAATGCTGGGTCAACCTACATGAGGGCAATGACGACCATATTCCACAACATGATACACAAGGAGATCGAGGTTTATGTGGATGATGTGATTGTAAGGTCTAGAAAGAAGTCTGACCATGTCAGAGATCTGAGAAAGTTCTTCCAAAGGCTTCGCAGGTACAATCTCAAGCTCAATCCCGCAAAATGCACGTTCGGTGTTCCATCTGGAAAGTTGTTGGGATTCATAGTCAGTCGTCGATGTATTGAATTAGACCCGTCAAAGATCAAAGCTATCCAGGAATTCCCACCCCCAAAGAACAAGACTGATGTGATGAGTCTGTTGGGGAGATTGAATTACATCAGCAGGTTTATTACTCAGCTCACGACAACTTGTGAGCCTATCTTCAAATTGTTAAAGAAAGACGGTGTGGTCAAATGGACAGATGAATGTCAGGAAGCATTTGATAAGATAAAGGGGTACTTGTCAAACCCACCTGTGTTGGTCCCGCCAGAACCAATGAGACCTTTGATTCTATATTTGACGGTCTTGGACAATTCACTTGGTTGTGTGTTGAGTTAGCATGACATTACCGGCAGGAAGGAGCAGGCCATCTATTATCTCAGCAAGAAGTTCACATCTTACGAGGTTAAGTACACTCATCTTGAGAGGACGTGTTGCGCCCTCACTTGGGTGGCACAGAAGTTGAAGCACTATTTGTCATCTTACACTACTTACCTCATATCTCGTTTAGATCCGTTAAAGTATATCTTTCAGAAGACTATGCCTACAGGGAGGCTCACAAAGTGGCAGATTTTGCTCATAGAATTTGACATTGTCTACGTGACCCGAACTGTGATGAAAGCACAAGCATTGGTTGACCATTTGGCTGAGAATCCTGTGGATAAAGAATGCGAACCTTTGAAGACTTATTTCTCTAATGAAGAGGTAATGCACATTAATGAATTGGAACAGGTTAAAAAGCCAGGATGGAAACTTTTCTTTGATGGGGATGCTAACATGAAAGGCGTTGAGATAAGAGCGGTACTTATTTCTGAAACATGGCATCACTACCCTGTTACGGCTCAGCTTCGTTTCTATTGTACTAACAACATTGCTAAGTATGAGGCGTGCATTCTGGGTTTGAGGTTAGCCGTAGACATGAGTGTCCAGGAATTCTTGGTCTTGGGGGACTCGTACCTTCTGGTGCACCAGATTTAAGGAGAATGGGAAACACGGGATTTAAAACTCATACCATACCGACAATGCTTGCAGGATCTTTATCAACGGTTCCAATCAATAGAGTTCAGGCATATTCCAAGGATTCACAATGAGGTCGCCGATGCTTTGGCTACTCTGGCGTCAATGTTGCACCATCCCAATACGGCTTATATGGATCATTTGCAGATTCAGATCAACGATCAGCATGCCTACTGTAATGTGGTGGAAGAAGAGCTCGATGGGGACCCTTGGTTTCACGATATCAAGGAATACATCAGGCTGGGGGTGTATCCAGTACAAGCCATAGGTGATCAAAAGAGAACAATTAGGCGGTTGGCAAGCGGTTTTTTCTTCAACGGAGGGGTTTTATACAAAAGGACTCCAGACCTTGGGCTGCTGAGATGCATAGATGCAAGTTAGGCTACAACTATTATGACCAAAGTACATTCTGGAGTCTGTGGACCGCACATGAGTGGGTATGTTCTGGCAAAGAAGATCCTTCGAGCACATTATTATTGGCTCACCATGGAGCGAGATTGTGTCAGTTTTGTGCGCAAGTGTCATTAATGTCAGGTGCACAGAGATTTGATTCATTCTCCACCATCTGAATTACATACAATGTCTGCACCATGGACCTTTGTTGCTTGGGGCATGGATGTCATTGGACCAATCGAGCCAGCAGCGTCCAACGGGCACGGGTTTATTCTGGTGGCCATAGACTATTTCACCAAGTGGGTAGAAGCTAAAACATTCAAGTCTGTAACCAAGAAGGTGGTGGTTGATTTTGTGCACTTAAATATCATTTGCCGGTTTGGGATACCAAAGATAATCATTACAGACAATGGGGCTAATCTCAATAGTCATCTGATGAAAGAGGTATGTCAGCAGTTCAAGATTACACATCACAATTCCACCCCATATCACCCCAAGGCGAATGGAGCAGTCGAGGCAGCCAACAAGAACATAAAAAAGATACTTCGAAAAATGGTGGAAGGGTCCAGGGAGTGTCATGAAGGCAACCGTTTCCATTGCTGGGTTATCGCACTACTGTCCGTACTTCAGTAGGGGCGACTCCTTATTTGTTGGTGTATGGCACCGAAGCAGTGATACCCGCAGAAGTAGAAATTCCATCCCTTCGAATTATCGCGGAGGCTGAGATCGATGATGATGAGTGGGTCAAAACCCGCTTGGAATAATTGAGTTTGATCGACGAGAAAAGATTGGCATCAATGTGTCACGGCCAATTGTATCAACAAAGAATGGCAAGAGCATATAATAAGAATGTGCGTCCACAGAAGTTTGAAGTAGGTCAGCAAGTGTTAAGACGTATCCTTCCATATCAGGCTGAGGCCAAAGGCAAGTTCGCTCCAAAATGGTAGGGGTCGTTCATCGTAACTAGAGTGTTGTCAAATGGTGCTTTGTATTTAATAGATATAGAAGGCAAGTATGTAGAAAACATCAATTCCGATGTGGTCAAGAGATACTATGTATGATTTTCTTTGGTTAATCTATATTTGTTTGTATTTGGCATATTTTTGAAGATTTAAAATGATGAAGGCATTTTGTTCTGCTATCTAAACACTTTATCCTTTGTTACCCCCTTTGAGCCTTATTTATTTTCTTTCACACCCCTCTTTCGGGATCAGTAGCAAATATCATAAACATCAGCATGAAAGATAAGTAAAGGAAGAAGAGAAAAAGAAAAAAAAAAGAAAAGAGAAAAAAAAAGAATAAAAAGAGAAGGAAAAGAATGAAAAGAGAAAGAAAAAAAGGAAAAAGAGAAGAAAAACAACAAAAAGAGAAAAAGAAAGCAAAAAAGAGAAAGAAAAGAAAGAGAAAGGAGAAAACCACAACAACAAAGTAATTCCTATGACATGAACTACGTTCGACCTGATTCCTTTAAGGATAAGTAGACAGCCTCACGGTTCGGTCCCATCAAAATAAAAATCCAAACTCCACAAGTAAGAAACTGGGGCAGAATTTGTGGGCAGAAACTTGATTCCGAAAGTTGCAATTTTAAACCTATTCGAATTGTTTTGAGCCTTTGATATCCTTTCTTTCTCACCCTATCCAAAAACCCGCACTACGGTCCAAAGAAAGACCTTCTGATCATTCTTCGAGAGATGCCAAGTCAAGAAAGCGGAGGTGATTCATGTCAAGGGCAACACTCTAGTCTAAGCAAAAAATATTGAAAATGAGAGAGTCTTATTGGTGAAAACCCTCACGGGCACCATAAGGCGATGAGAGGTGAGAGAGATCAAAATGAGAGAGTCTTATTGGTGAAAACCCTCACGGGCACCGTAAGGAGAAAGTGAGTTGAGAGATGAGCAAATGAGAGAGGCTTGCTAGGGAAAACCTTCAGGGCACCGCAGGTCGAACAAGGTCAAAGTTTTGATGAAGAAATCAGGTTATGGAAATTCCGGGGCAACAAAGTATGGCAACTGAAAGTTGATCAGTTGGACAGATTGGACCAATTAATCCGAAATACATGTCATGATCATTGGTGCCAGCCGCTCCACTCAGATAAGTCTCTTTTCTTTTTCTTCTTCCGATAGTCTTCCAGTTTTGGATTTTCTTATCCTTAACTCTGAAAGTCATTGCATTTCATTTCTTTTGGGTTTATTTATCTAAGGTTCCCAATGTCAGTTCTGTTTAAGCAAATAAGAAGCAATTTCAAAGCTCACTACCAGCTTCAAAATTGCAAAGCACAGTGCTGCCAGAGCATACCAAATATAGCATGATGTAAAGTGGGATAAAGTGCCAGCAAAAGTTCCATCGGCAGAATGATTTAGTAATTTCATGAGAGATGCATAGGTTCAGTTAAAGGGGTCAAAGGAGTGAAAAAACGGTTCGGGTTTAGAACACTCAGATCATCAAGGGTCATGGGGTTTGAAAGACAGTCAGAAAGTCAAGTGATTCAGGGCCAGTTCGGTGAATCCAGTCAAAACAAAACAATGCAGCGGAGAGACCTTCAGCAAGAATGCCATCAACTAACCACCAAATTTTAAACTGACAAATTTTTTCTTTGATTAAAACAGGGGCAGGAAATTTCAGTTGGTTCGAAGAAACCCTCCGTGAAGAAAAGCAGTCACCAAACAGGTTTGGTTTTTGATTTTCAGGACCCTCCTCGATAATGGAATTTAATTTTAAAATTTTCAGGACCCTCCTGGATAATGGGATTTAGTTTTTAAGTTTTCAGGACCCTCCTGGATAATGGGATTTAATTTAAAATTGTCAGGACCCTCCTGGATAATGAGATTTAGTTTTTAAGTTTTCAGGACCCTCCTGGATAATGGGATTTAGTTTTTTAAATTCTCAGGACCCTCCTGGATAATGGGATTTAATTTAAAATTCTCAGGACTCTCCTGGATAATGGGATTTAGTCTTTAAATTCTCAGGACCCACCTGGATAATGGGATTTAGTTTTTAAATTTTCAGGACCCTCCTAGATAATGGGATTTAATTTTAAAATTTCAGGGTCCTCCTGGATAATGGGTTTTAACCTTAAAAACTTCTCAGGACCCTCTTGGCCAATGGGACTTAGTTAAAATTCAAAACGTGCATGAGTAACAAGATCTAGCTAGGCTCTACCTTGAGGAAATATAAGTTTGGCTTTGAAGTTTTCTTGCTTTGGATAAGATTCAATTTGAAATTCTCAGGACCCTCCTAGATAATGGGATTTACTTTTAGGTGTTCAGGACCCGCCTGAATAATGAGATTTAGTTTTAAGTTTTCAGGACCCTCCTAGATAATGGGATTTAATTTTTGTTGTTAGTACCCTCCTGGATAATGGGATGTAGTTTAATACTTTCTTAGATAAAAAGATGTAGCAGGAGTAACACCTTTAGAAGATATGATTTAGATTTTTAAAGCCTTCATTTAACTAGGAGTTTTCAGGACCCTCCTGGATAATGTGATTTAGCTTTCAAATTCGTAGAGATATTTGAAAACATGATGCAATGCGCCCAACATCAAACCAGGGCAGTCGTTTTCTTTGTTTTGCTTATTTTATGGAAATCAGGCGCCCACCTGGAAAACAAGGGAATATATTTTCACGTTTCAACAATCAGGCGCCCACCTGGAGAACAAGAGAATATATTTCAAGTTCAGCAATTAGGCCCCCACCTGGAGAACAAGCGAATGCATTTTCAAGATTCAGCAATAAGGCGCCCACCTAAAGAACAAGGGAATATATTTCAAGTTTAGCAATCAGGCGCCCACCTGGAGAACAAGGAAATACATTTCAAGTTTCAGCAATCAGGCGCCCACCTGGAGAACAAGGGAATACATTTCAAGTTTTGGTAATCAGGCGCCCACTTGAAGAACAAGGGAATACATTTTCAAGTTTCGGTAATCAGGCGCCCACCTGAAGGACAAGGGAATACATTTTCAAGTTTCGGTAATCAGGCGCCCACCTGGAGAACAACGGAATACATTTCGAGTTCAGCAATCAGGCGCCCACCTGAAAAACAAGGGAATACATTTTCGAGTTCGGCAGTCAGGCACCCACCTGGATAACAAGGGAATACATTTCAAATTTTTGTAATCAGGCACCCACATGGAGAACGTGGAAATACATTTTCAAGTTTCGGTAATCAGACGCCCACCTGAAGAACAAGGGTATATATTTCAAGTTTTGGTAATCAGGCGCCCACCTGGATAACAAGGGAATACATTTCAAGTTTTGGTAATCAGGAGCCCACCTGAAGAACAAGGGAATACATTTTCAAGTTTCGGTAATCAGGTGCCCACCTGAAGAACAAGAGAATACATTTAAGTTTCAGCAATCAGGCGTCCCCTTGGAGAAAGGGAAAATATCTCAGATTACAATTCAAAGCGGCAACAAGGGGATTCCACAGGGAGAATGAAAGTCAACAGGGCAACAAGAACCACAAGAGCAAGTTTGAAGATATAGATAGGATTTTGTAATGCATAGATCATAGTCTAGTCTAGCTTCTTTTTATTTTTATCATGCTGTAATAAGGGGTTCAGTAAGCAGTAGCAGCAGCAACAGCAACAGTGAAATCACAGCTTCATGGTAGTCTCAGCTACTAAAACTTCCTGAACTATACTGACCTGATTCCTTTATAGCCAAGGATATGTAGGCAACCTCGAAAGTAGGGTGCGGTCAAATCTTTCAAAATGCTTCCCATGGAGTATTCAAACCGACAAAAATCGCTCGTATCCGCTCATTTTATCTTTGCACGAAAACTCTTCGTGTCTCCGGGCAAATAGTGGCAGCTGTGAGCATGTGATTTTTGCCCTATATGAATTACTCCCATAAATTCAAAACAAAATAATTTCTTTCAGTGTTTGAAATTTTGTGGATTTTTGTGGCATTTTATGTTAAATGTTTGCATTTGTCTGTGCATATTTATTTTATTTAATTAATGAAAAATACAAAAATATATTTCATTTGCATTTAGGATTTAATTCCACATTTTAGGATTAATTAACAAATTAGTTGTTTTATAAAAATGGAAAAATCACAAAAAAATAGTTTATTTTGCACTTAGTAAATTTAATTTCGAATTTTGGTAGTTTTTCCTTGAATTTGGTTTTTAATTAATTGGGGTAAATATTATTTCGAGTAATTAGTTTAATTTGGTGAAATATTTAGTTTAAAGAGTAATTTAGGATTTAAATTAATTTGAAAAAGAAAAAGAATAGAAAAAGAATTAATTAAAAGAAATGGGAAGAGTCAATTAAAAGGGGGCTGTAATTTGGACCATTTTTAATTAAAATCCGCCCAGAACACTCCCCAGCCGAGGCCCAAACCTGGTTTCCAATCGGTCTAGACTCTCCAAGTATTGGGACAATTTGATCTTGGCCCTTCATCTCTTTTCATCAGACGGCCAGCGAAGCCTTTTCCTTTTAATTAAAATTGTCTGAATTGAAGGCATCAGAATAGTTTAGACCATTTTAGTTTCTCCGTCATCGTCTATGTTAGAGTTTAGAAACCCTAAACGCCGCCCCAAAAGCTCACCATCATCCGGTGGCGGCACAGCCTTGCACCACCCCTATCCGCCTCAAAATCACACCCTAGAACCCTCTCCGTCTCCACATCCCAAATTGCTAGCCCTTTAACCTTGAATTATATCCTAGTTCGTCGAATCTCAGATCAAAGAATCAAGTCCTATGAACCCTAATCTTGCTCCCTCTGTCAAGTTCAAGCTTCTGGGCTGAAAATGGTTCGAAGTTTATGCCATGTCGACTTTTCTCCTCGAGAACGAGTGACTGGCATGGACTTCAATTCATTTTAAAGCCCATCGGCCTCATGCAAGACCAAAACCAGCAAGTCTGTTGAGAGATGCTTGCCTCCGTTAGTCAATATGTATTTCTCCTCCTTTGTGTCATTTTTCTTTGTTTTCTGAATTTGGTTGAAATAGTTCATTGAGAATATAATTGGGGCCAAATACTCTTAAGTCGTTTATTCGTTGTTTTGTTTGATTCACTTGTCTGGTTCATAAGTTTCCAATTGTTGCTGGTTTGATTAAGTGTTTCTTTTTGTTTTGCTTGAATCATTTGAGGTCTCTGAGACTCAATTCTTTTCCCTCCCTGTATTTTTTTCGTTTGGCACAAACAGCCCTGTTCATTTGAGCCTCAGTGCTCGTTGATTAATGGTCTGAAGTTAGTGGGTTTGGGCTATAGTACTCAGACCCATGGGTTGGGTGAAGTTTTGTTTTAAGTTGACCCAGTTTTGGTTTCTGAAGGTAAATAACAGTTATTTAAGGGGTAATTTGGGGAAATAGGGGTAGGTAATCTTTTGATAACTGTTTAGGAAATTTCCTAGAAGCTGAAAAAGGATTTACTTGGCCAGCAGGTCAGAAGTTTAGGGATCAAGAAGCAAAAATGAGAATTGGAAAGGGATTAAGGGAGTGAATATTAAAATCTAAGTTCTGCCCTAGTCCCTTGCCTATAAAGGCATCCTAAACTTGCCTTTCAAGGCAGACCCAAGAGAATTTCAAAAGAAAATCCAGAAATAATTCTAACGGCTGAAAACTTTAGTAAAACACTGTTACATCTATTTTCTTTTGTAATTTTTGAAGCTTTTTAATTCTGAAACCATTGCTGGTTTAATCTGGGGGCTAAAATGGCTTGATTCTGGGGTCTTGAAAAGCTGATTCGAAGTGTTGGTTTTAAAAGTTACTGTTTCATTGTCTAAGTCCAGTGGGTTTTTTTTTGCTTGGCTTCCTGATTCCTGAGTGCTGACTTACTAGTTTGTTGTTGTTTATTGTTGCCTCATTTCTCTCTACCCTTTTCCATTTCTAGGTATTATCTTGGCTATGATAGCTGCTGAAGTATTGAAGCATGCTTGATGTATGTAGTTGTGATGAAAATTGGTAAAATTCTGCAGACTTTCTTATGTATCTTTGTTTCGGAATTTCTAAGTTATGCTTAGTTTGCTTATTTTAGTTTGTATAATTCTCATGGAGTGTGTTGAGTAAACAATGAGTTTGGAAAGAATTGCATAAGTATTAAGATTTAGACTATGATAGCCACATAAGCTGCCCCTTTGGTTAAATCAGTGTTTGGTTTCTGCATTTTCCATTCATGTTTAAGTTTGTTAGTTTGGATGTCATTTCAATTTTGATTGCAGAAAGCTTTCTAGTTTAGTTATTTGACTGTTAATTGGCTATTGAAATTGTAATAATCGTCCGCTTGCAACCATGTTAGGATGTTTTATTAGTGTAGAGGTTAATATGTTTAAAGAGTAGATCCATGATTCATTATTGATTTGTAATCAACTATAAAAATAGATTCACAACCTGGTAATGCATGTACATGTCTCTTTGCTCTTTTCTGAAAATCTCAAAAGAAGTTGGGCCTGACTTTGGCCCATGCCATATAGTCCATTTGGACTAGCTGTGAAGATGATGTTATTATTTTTCTCTTCAGGGATTCGATCCTGAGTCCCCGTTTTTCAGCTACAACGTTTTCGAATTGGGTCTGCTATTTGAGGTTTGGCCCAAATCGTTTTAAAATCAATGGTTCACTAGTTACAGTAAGTTATTGGGCTTAGGCTTTTAAAAGGAAAGGGACTTTTGTTTACTTATTCCGTTTTTTTTAGTTTAAACTTTAACATAGAACACCTTTTAATTCCTTTAGGCTTTTTATTTAATTAAGCTAGACTCTTCACAAATAGATTGAGGTGAGCAATATTAGAAAACATAAATAGCTTATGGCCCTCGTTTATGTCAATCTTGTTTTAATCCTTTGAAATCGAGGCGTGCTATTTAGGCGAATTTCCATGGCCCTCGCAAAAGTTAAAAACGTGTAGCTGCTTTAGGCGTGTTGTTAAATAACATTACCTTCCTAAATTTGGGTGTGCATTTCATGTGACCCAAATCAAAATCTTAAAACGTTGACTAAAATATTTTTAGGATTGCGGGTGCATTTTATGTGGCGTGATCTAAAGACACGTTTTAAACGACATTTAATCTTCTTTAAAATTGAATAAAAGCGGTTAAAAGCTAAAATGCATATAGGTCTAAAAGTGTTTCTAAAATCAAATAATTGAGCCAAAAATAACAGTCGAGCGATCGTGCTAGAACCACGGAACTCGGGAATGCCTAACACCTTCTCCCGGGTTAACAAAATTCCTTATCCGGATTTCTGTGTTCGCAGACTATAAAACAGAGTCAATCCTTTCCTTGATTCGGGATTTGAACCGGTGACTTGGGACGCCATAAATTATCCCAAGTGGCGACTCTGAATTTAATACAAAAATAATCCCATTTCGATTGTCACTTAAATTGGAAAAAACTCCCTTATTTACACCCTTTATGGGATATATAGAAAGGAGGTGTGGAAGTTAGCTTTAGCACTGGCAAACACAAGACAAGTGGAGTGCTAAACTACATCCATTCAGATTTATGGGGTCCCTCTAAACTTTCATTGAAGGGCAGAAAGAAGTATCTTCTCACTTTTATTGATGATTTCTCACGAAAGGTTTGGGTGCATTTTTTGAAGGCAAAAAGTGATTCTTTTGAAGCATTTAAAGAGTAAAAGATTTTGGTTGAAAATCAAATGGAATGGAAATCAAGTATCTTCGCATAGATAATGGCTTGGAGTTTTGCAATGAAGAGCTTAATGAATTCTGCAAGGTTCATGGGATCTCAAGACATAAGACTGTCAGGCATACGCCACAGCAGAATGAAGTTGCCGAGATAATGAATAGAACTCTTCTTGAAAAGGCTCGTTGTATGCTCCTACAAGCAAAAATGTCCCAAGTATTTTGGGCTGAAGCAGTTCACACTGCTGCTCATATTGTCAGTTGATCTCCAGCATCGGCAATTGACTGTAAGACTCCGAATGAGGTGTGGTCAGGTGAACCCTTTAACTATTCATACTTACGAGTATTTGAGTGTCCAGCTTATTATCACGTTAACGAAGTAAAGCTTGAACCAAGGGCTAAGAAGGACATATTCGTAGGGTATGTGGATGGAGTAAAAGGGTACAAACTTTGGTGTTTGTCTTTACTCAAATTTATAGTTAGTAGAGATGTCACCTTCGATGAATCCTATATACTTGATTCCCGTAAAATTTTTGTGGAGTTTTCAGGAAACAAGAACGACGAGCAGGTGGAGCTTTAGGTGGAGCTTGCCAAGGAAAAAGGATCAAGAGATACAGGTTAAAGATAAGTCAGAAGATGTAGACCTTGAAGAACTTGTTGTCAATGAACCATACACAATTGTGAAGGGGAAGGAGAAGAGGCAGACACGAGAACCAGAATACCTTATAGATCAAGCAAACTTGATTGCATGTGCGTTCGTAGCTGCATAGGAAGAGATTAAGGATCTGGAGCCCTCCTCATATATTGAAGCAACTTCTTGCAAGGATGTTGTACAATGGCGGTTAGCCATGACTGAAGAGATGGAGTCTCTTCACAAGAATCAGACATGGGTCTTAGTGAAAAGACAAAAGGGGAAGAGGACAGTTGGATGCAAGTGGGTCTACCGAAAGAAAGAGGGAATTCCTGAAGTGGAAGATGCTAGGTTCAAGGCGAGATTGGTTGCAAAAGGATTCAGTCAGAAGGAGGGAATTGACTACAATGAGATTTTCTCTCCAGTCGTGAAGCATAGCTCAATTCGCGTGCTACTAGCATTGGTTGCCCAATTTGACTTGGAGCTTCAACAGCTTGATGTCAAAACTGCTTTCTTACACGGTGATCTAGAAGAGACAATCTATATGGATCAGCCTGAAGGTTTCCTAGCTGAGGGAAAAGAAGATCACGTATGCCAACTAAAGAAGTCTTTGTATGGTTTGAAGCAATCCCCTAGACAGTGGTACAAGAGGTTTGATGCATTCATGACTACACATGAATTCTCAAGGAGTGCATTTGATAGTTGTGTGTATCACAAGAAGATGTCTGGTAACTCAATGATTTATTTACTGTTGTATGTTGATGATATGCTTATTGCTGCTAACAACATTACAGAGATAAATGCTTTGAAGAAACTGTTGAGTAAGGAATTTGACATGAAGGATTTAGGAGCTGCAAAGAAAATCCTTGGTATGGAGATTTCAAGAGAAGACGGTGTTGTACATCTTTCTCAGAAGAGGTATATTGAAAGGGTTCTCAAGAGATTCAATATGCATACGTGCAAGCCTGTAAGTACACCATTAGCTCCTCATTTTAAACTTTCAGAGTTACAAATGCCTCAGTCCGAGGATGAAGTGGAGCATATGCAAAGATTCCTTATGCCAGTGTAGTCGGTAGTATTATGTATGCTATGGTATGCACACGTCAAGATATTGCTCAATCTGTAAGTGTGGTTAGTAAATACATGTCCAGCCCAGGAAAGAGGCATTGGGAAGCTGTCAAGTGAATATTGAGATATCTCAAATGAGCTTATGGTGTTGGTCTAACCTTTTGAAAAAGTGGAGGTATTTCAATTCTCGGTTATGTAGATTCTAACTATGCAGGAGATCTTGACAGAAGAAGGTCCACAATTGGATACATCTTTACCCTCGTTGGTAGTGCCATTAGTTGGAAGTCGACTCTGCAGTTGATTGTCGCTTTGTCTACGATAGAAGCAAAATACATGGCAGCAGCGGAGGCAGTGAAGGAAGCTATCTGGTTGAACGGTTTAGTAGCAGAATTGAGTTTGGTTAAGCTAGAATCAACTCTTAGATGTGATAGTCAGAGTGCTATTCATATAATGAAAAATCAGAGATTTCATGAGCGCACTAAACACATTGATGTCAGATTTCATTTTATTCGAGATGTTGTTGAAGTGGGAACTATCAAGATCGTGAAGGTTATCATAGACGATAATGTTGCAGACATATTGACCAAGATAGTCCTGCTCGCTAAGTTTGCACAATGCAAGGACTTGGCGGGGGTGTGCATCAACTGATGCAACTCCGAAGAGAATAGTTGTTAGGTGGAGGTGGTACGTTCAACAATGGTTTGATTCAAGTTGTTCACACGCACGCTCGAAACGCAAACCAAGGTGGACATTGAAAGTGTTGGTTTATGTTTAGTCAACAATGGCATGCCAATTGGAAGAGTTGGTGGAAAGAGTTGGTGTGGATGCTAGGAGGAAGCTTCCTCCTTTGATGTCACCCATGACATCAAGAGGAGGTAGTTTGATGTCACCAATGACATCAAGAGGAGGTCTTTACAAATCTTGTGTAAAGAGAGAAATTCTCTTAAGTGTAATTGGGAAATCTCCCTTTCCTTCGTTAATATTAAAAAAGGCAATTGTTCTCTGGTGGACGTAGGATTATTTTTCTTTCTTTTACGTTTCCGCTAAAAGATCATGTAGCTGTTTTCTGGAGTGCTAATGAACCTCATATGCCATTGATTTGACATTCATTTTATTTGATTATTCCAGGTCATATACTGTGAATTTCAGAGACATGGCATGTAGAAGTCATTGTGATCAAGAGTTGGGAGAATCTGCCCGATGTAGCTTACTAACGAGCTTATAGCTACTTGATAAACAATTAATTAGTAGTTACTAGATTCAAATATTTTAGCATTTCGTTATGTTATTTGCACTCTCAAATTATGGATTAATAAAGTGCATTGAGCTTTTTGAAGTGAAATATTATTATTATTATTATGATTGTTGTTGTTATCCTAGAATGTAAATAGGTATAAAAGGCATTACAAATGTTGGAATAGTTCTTTATTATTTTTAGCGGCAAATATAAAAGTCGCTAAAATATCCTCTTTTGTAGCTAGATATTACTGACTATAATAAAAGTCATAAAATAAATAACAACAACAACAACAATCACCCAGTGTAAGTCCACAAGTGGGGTCTGGGGAGGGTAATATGTACGCAGACCTTACCTCTACCCCGAGGGGCAGAGAGGTTGTTTCCAGGAGACCCTCGGCTCAAGAAGGCAACAAGAGCCACTATATTAGTACTATCAATAGACTCATAATAAAATAATATAAAATACCATAAAATCTATAACATGACATAAATACCATAAAATAACAAAGTAACAGCAATATAAGAAATATAGAAAATACGAGAAAGATGTAAGGTATACTAATAAATAAATAAATAAATAAAGTTGAATTCAAGAATCGTTTTAGCGGCTATTGTATTTGCCGCCAAATGAGCTACCTTTTATTGGTCATTAAATTGGTTTTAGCGGTAATAATAAAGGTTGCAATATGTATGACCTATGTAATATTGGGGAGATTTTAGTGACTATTGCAATTGCCGGCAAATAAATGCCGCTAAAACTCAAGGATCTTTACTGGCCATTAAAGGGGTCTTTACCAGCACTTGGTTTAATGGTCGCTAATAACTTTACCGACGTTGGATACAACTGCCAAAAGGTAATTGCCGGTAAATGATTTTGCGTCCATTTCTATTGCCGCTAAAAAGTAATTTTTTTTTTGTTGTAGTGAGAACTCTAAATCAGTCAACAAAGAAGAGGATCTAAACACAAAGAACTTAATTGAAACAAGTATACATACAAATCAAACAAAGACAATTTCAGAACCCAGATGAAACCAAAAATACCTAGGGTTTTAACACGATGAACAAGGTAGAAGAAAATATAATAAATTATTTAAACATAGTAAAATCATAAAACAACACTAGAAATTGGAGAAGAGATCTTTTAAAAGAGGTTGAGAAACCCCTAATTGTTGAAGATGAAGAGTCGTTTTGAAAAATCGGAAAACCTTTAAGGAAAACACTTAAGAGGTTCATACCACACACAGATCTAAGACAGATATGAAAGAAAATCGGAAAGCCTTTAAAGTTAGGGTTTCGGAGAACCCAGAAAAATGAGAAAGACTTCGAAAAGTTACCGATCAAGATGGAAAAGTCAAGGATCTAACTCGAACAGCCATGGATGGCCGGAAAGAGACCATGGATAGAAGTTGAGCAAGGTCTAGACTAGATCTCTTCGAGAACTTTCCATGAAATCACGAAAACAGGCAACTCGTAGACATAGGAGATCGGTATACATCTCAAACAGCCATGGGAGTCCATAGATTGGGTGAGGATCGAAGGGGATTAGGGTTAGTTTGGGTGGCGGCGGCTAGGGTTGGCTTTAGGTTTCAGATAGAGTTTGAGAGGAGAGGGGATTCAAGGGCGGCGGACCGTAACAAATTAATTAAGTTAGGGGTCGTTTTGGGTTAAAAATGGTAAGGGGAAAAGGGGACCATTGATCTGAATGATCAACGGTCATGATCAAATGGATAGGTAGGGATCCGGTTTGAGCTTGAGTTAAAATTGTGTTAGGGTCGGATTTGAATTGGAATTGGGTTGGGGAATTGCGGATTCGATTTGGGCTAGATTTTAAAGTCAATTATGGTTATAAGTTAAATAACCATTTTTCCCTTTTAATTTTATAAAAATAATAAATAATTTCTGAAAACTAATTTAAAAGGATAAAATTATTTATAACACATAAATAATAATTTAAAAATATAGGATCTAATTTTATGAATATAAAACATAATTAAACCTTTTAAAAGGGGCTAATATTGTAATTATATGCAATTTACCTTTAAACATACTAAATAAAATTGTAAAATATGTAAAATTAGCTTAGCCATATTTTGGCATAAATAAAAAAATCCAATGGATGAATTATCAGAATAATAATTTTAAAAATAAATTTTGGGATTTTATGGATAAAAAGGGAGAAAATAAATCAATTTAAAACTTTAAAAATTATGGAAAAATAATAAAACACTTGGACATGCTTATATATGCATACATATATATATAATTTATTTTGCATAATAAAAATATATAGAGAAAAATTGGGTATCAACAACATCGAATCCTCAAAAAACCCAAAGGGTAAAGTTTACATGCTAAGGCATAAAGAAATTTCTTACTAAGTCTTTTAAGCCGAAAAGAGGGAAAAAATAGCCATCTTTTAAAGGCCATATCGGTCTAATCTAAAGAGCCTAAGGTCCAATACACTTAGATTTTGAGATCTTATTCTTACTCAATTCGGGCCTAAGGGTTCCACTATTCCGAGCTCAAGTAAAACTAACTTGAATATAGCTCGAAGGTTTATCATTATTTGATATAAAACCTTAAGGGGTCTTTTACCATGAGTTTGAAACTTACTCGAACTCGATTATAAAAACAATACAATTATGGATTTGATCAAGCCATCCAAAATCAAAATCCCGAACATATTGTTGAAGCTCAGGGACTTGCCCTCGCTTAACTAAAAAAATTAAGGGTTTGTTCTACTCTGAGTTCGAGCTAGTGCTCACTTGATTATAGAGGCTAAGCAACCCGATTGAAATAACATTTTCACAAGGCAAACGCATAGCGGAATTTATCAAAAATCAAAAATCAGAGACAAAATGGAAAGAAAAGGAATTTTTCATATATGCAAAGTATTTACAAAGACCACACAAGGTCTTACACAAAAACCAAAAAATAGAAGGAGAAAAAATCCTAAGTGCCTAGTGTCGCACCCCCTTTTTCCTTCGCGGAATCGGGTTCATAACATTTTTGGTATGTTACAACTCTTTCCTTTTGGGAAAGGGATTTGCATTTTTGAAGAGTCGCCACCTAACGATTTAAGGTGTGTTAGTGCACCTATAGGGTTCATTTACAACTACGTTTGGTAATCAGAGATAGGGTAAGGGCTTGAAATTATCTTAAGGGGAAGGTGTTAGACACCCTTCAGGATCCACTAGTGTAGTTACCGACCAAACAGTTTTTGTGAATTTGTACAATTAGAAGATAAACGAGTATGGCTCAAATGGTAGGGGATTTATGTTTGAATACACGATCGTAAGAAACCAACTAATGAAAAAAAAAACTAGATTTTGAAAAGGATTACAATCTAAGCATATTCATGAATGAAAGAGAGGTGTCCTAGGTTCGTTTATAATATGGATCATATCAATGCAATACCCGGTATGACACTCCTCTAAGAGGGGCTATAAGTGGTATTAATGCACTGGTCATCATATCCATATCTACCCTTTCCCACCACGTGAAGGTAATTAAAGCGAAGGTTGGTCTCGACCACTATTGCATGTTGTTACTTGTCCCATCCTATCAGTCCCGGAGGAATTTTGGACTTCTATCCTATAAGAGAAGGGTTCTAGGAAGACCCTCAGGTTTAAAGGCAAAATACTAGGCAACAAAAAAAACACATAGGACTGCATTTAGGGGGTAAACAAAGAAATCAGATAGAAGGCTCAGATATACCTCCACAACTAATGAACATATATAGCACGACTCATACACAATTAAAGTCTAAATTCAGATCCTAACAAGGTATTTAAGTGGTAATAGTAGAACCAGATTTATTACATGACTCAGAAATAAAATATGAATCAGGCATGCCTACTGATTTTAACATGCTGGCAATTAAGCAAAGACAATTCTGGCTTTATTTAAGTTATTACCTAAGGCTTGCCTAGGCGTAAAATAATATGCAGCAATTACCAGAATTATTAAAAACAGTTTGGAGGTTATTTTATCTAAAACATGTTGTTCTAAATATTGCAAAGACATGTAGGGATTATTACCAGTTTGTTTAAAGTAGGATGAGACTGTTGATACTCTTTTTCATGCATCAGTAGTTTAACTAAGCGTAGCTGAGTGAGTATGAACGAGAACCTAGTCATGGTATCTAATGATTTATATGCAGGATTCCTAAAGTAGGATTTTTAAATGCACAACATGATTTCAGAATTTCCTAAGAACAGGATTTCTAAATGCACAGCATGATTGGAGAATTTCCTAAGAACAGGATTCCTAGATGAAATTTCAGAACATGCTTTGTGGGCAGAATCACATATTAGCAGCTTATTTTATTGTTATTATCTACCTTATAGACATGATTTCTAAGTGTGGATGAGATGCTGAAAACAGTACATATAAATCCTAAATGGCATGATATCTAATGCATGGCATGCTTGGCATGTTGTACCTAAACATGGCTGCTATTGAGCATAGAGAAAGTAAACCTAGGAACATGATTTCTACCGTGGATTATACTGCAGCATGCATATTACCCACCCCTTTTCACTATCCAACCCAGAGTTATCTACAAATAATTATTACAGACCAACACTAAAATGAATTAGATAAGAAGAGTAAAATTTACACTATAGAGAGCCTAAAACAGGCTCAAACATTCAATACCTGATTAGGACTTCTTCCCTGAGTTATATAATAAATCACCTCAAGTGCCAAGATTTTTCCATAGCCTTTCTCATATCTGGGTGTGTCAGAGTTCCCTAAGGACCTCAAGGGATCCCGGGCAGTGCTCACAGCCAGATTGCATAACCAAGTCAGAGTAAGTGCAGTGTGGAAAGGCAAGCTTTTATGTGTCCAAGTTCAAGGCAGAGTAAGTGCAGTGTGGAAAGGCAAGCTTTTATGTGTCCAAGTTCAGAGAGAGCTCAAGGGTCCCAAGGCAAGGCTCACACAAAAGGGGCAGAAACTAGTGGTCTAAGAGTATATATGAGAGTGCTTGACATAGATTTAAAAGAGTTGAGTTGGAAATAGTTTTGACAAAGATTAGTTTGAAATAAGTTTTGGAAAGCAATAGAAGAGTTTGCCTTAGTGAACCAGTTTTGAAGAAGAAAAGAAACAGGACAATCAGCAACTCAAAACCAAACCAACATACATAGTTCAAATATATGAAAAGCATATTTGCACACAGGTTAACACCATAGAAATACTACAGAAACTTAAATAGTCACAACAATAGTTCATCACAAAGGGTTCATACCAGGAGCTTAACAGTATTAGATTAATGAGTGCTAAAAAGTGTTACTCATTAGGTTTAGGGGGAAGGGTTCAGGATCACATAGCGACTAGGTGTCACAAACATATGCTTATAATGTATTGGGGGTTAGGGGGTAGGGCAGAATAGTAGTAGAAAATGTAAGAAAGCAGTAGACACGCTAAATTACAGGGAATGGGTAATCCCATGACAAAATAGGCATGCTATTTGCAAGGGAGACATCAGAACTACAAGTAGAAGCATAAGAGAAACAAAAGTAAGTGCAATACAAATAGAGATATGTTGTTTTGGATGCTGTAAGTTAAACTGAAAACATACCAGTAAAAAATGAGAGAATAAGTGCAGAGTGAGGAGTGAAGAACAATACAATGAAGGAAAGTAGAGCAGTAGTGTGTAGAGCAGTAGAGCAATGTAATCACTCAGTTTTGGCTTGCAGCCAACTGAGTATCAAGTAAACATCAAGAGAAGTAAGCGAGTATGCATGTGTGTAAGAGAGACTTCAGAACAGTGTCATTATTCGTCTGTTATGCTAAAGAGAGGGTAGAGTATTCATAGTTTGAGAACATGCAGGAAAATAAGGTAATAAGTACTGACTTAGCACAATTATAGAAATAATACAAATCAGAATCAATTAAAAACCCGGACTCCCTTCAATTAGGGAATCATAGTTCAAATGGGTACAAGTTGTATCAAATAGGAAAAAGAATTACTTATAAGACTGGTTTTACCACAATAGGAGTAGTAAAAGCATGTAGCATGTAATAAGGACTAAGTACAAAATATTTTCAAGTAAGGAAAGTACACGTTAAATAGCTAACAGCATATTTGTGCACAAAAATTAGGTAGAGTACAATTTTAATTCTGAAAGTTAGTTCAAAGAATCACGAATGAGATTCAAAATCACAGGGAATCAGTACTAACTAAGGAAAGTACCACAAAAGTAAAGAAGAAATCCAAAAAATCAGTACAGAATTACAAGGAAAAATGCACAAAATAATAGATTCAGGGAAGATATCGCAGGTCTAAGGAGATCACACAAAATCAATATAAATCATTATGTGAACAATCAATAAAACAAATAGTCGGAACTATTAAACGATAAATAACACGTGTTGAGCAAAATCAGCGAAACCCTAAGAACAAATTAGAGCAAGAAGCACAAGAGCATATAGAACATACATGAAACCTAGAATGTTCATGAGAGACATGCAAACACATCGCAAACAGACTCAAACTTCAAATCAAACCTAGAAGTATTAGGGTTTCTTAACAAAAATGAATTGAGCAAAAGGAAAGACTCCAGCGGTGTTTAAACATACTAAAAATCACAAAGTAATTGCTAAAAATCAAAAAGAAATAGTTTTTTGCAAAAGGGTTTGGAAACCCTAGTCTGGAAAATGAGGAAATCGTTTGAAATCAGAGAAATCTTTTGAGAAAAACAGGTGACAACCTTAAAAGACATATAGATCCATCACAGATCTAAAAATATCGGAGAATTTAAAGCTAGGGTTTCCAGAAAAGTAGTATAGATGATAGAATAGGTCAAGAACCCATAGATCTGTAATAAAACAAGAAGAAGTTCTTACTCACAAACGGAAAATGGCCTGAGACAAGCTTATAAACAAAGTTCCAAACCGGAACCAACTGGGGTTCCCTTGATAAAATCTCAAAGATCCAAGAAATCGAAGAGACATGGCGTGTGGAAGACAAAGTCTGGTCGAAGAATGACATAGAAACATCGTAGGAGGGGTTCACGCTGGTGACGGCATTTTAGGGTTAGGGTTAGGTCTCAAAGAGAATTTGGAGAGGAAAGGATCCAAGGGCGGCTTTTTTGGTAAGAATGAAAGGGTTTGGGGGGTCGTTTGGGATTAATTATGGAAAGGAATAACGTGGACCGTTGATATGAGAGATCAACGGCCGAGATTTAAAAGGGTAGGTGGGTTTCGGGTTTGGGTATGGGTTAATAGGGTGTGGGTCGAGCTTTTAATTGCAAAATTGGGCTAGGAATTGGGGTCCGATTTGGCTATAATTGAAAGCCAATTCGGCTATAATTTAAATAGCCAGTTTTTCCTATTTCATTTATAAAAAATAGTAGATAATTTTTGGAAAATAATTTAAAGTTCTAAAATGCTTTAAAATACATAATTGACAATTTAAAAATACAGGGTCCAATTATATATATATATATATATATATATATATATATATATATATATATATATATATATATATATATATATATATATATAACATAATTAAATTTCAAAAAGGGCTAATATTGTAATTATGTGCAATTTAGCTTTAAAAATACTAAATGTAATTTTAAAAATATATAAAAATGATCTTAGCCATATTTTGGCATAAATATAGAAATCCAATAGATGAATTATCAAAACAATAATTTTGCAAATAATTATTGGGGATTTATGGAGAAAAAGGGAGAAAATAAATCAATTTAAAACCTTAAAATTATGGAAATAATAAAAACCTTGAACATGTTTATATATGCATATATATGCTATTTTAAAGGTATTTTGCATATTAAAAATATATAGGGAAAAATTGGGTATCAACAACTGCCCATCTTTTCCAGGGAAGGATGAAAAAGTTTTCGGGTAAAGAAACGATGGCCAATTTTGACCGAACGAAACAGTTCGAGAGATTAGGCCGTGCCCTGTCTTCGGAGCTGCCTACATATCCCTGGTTTCACAGGACTCAGGTCGTATGTAGTTTCGGATCCATCGGCAGAGTGCACCGATGAAGTTATTTCAAGAACGGACGCAACATCTAGGGCTGGGTGAGTGAACGGTTTATGGGAATGGTTAGGTTTAATATGGCTTGAGGGAACTGGAGCGGGATCTCTCCTGCTAGGATAGCCATTGCTCGTCGTTTCACCTGCAAATAGAAGCAATACAAGCGTATGCTATGCATAAATTTAAACATGATGCAAATTCCTGTTGGACCATGAATGTTATCTTCGGACGATGAGGATGATGTCCTTAGACCATGATGTCCTTGGCCATGGGTTGTATGATAAGGGATTCGCAGGCCATGAAATGATGTTCTCGGGCTATGAGAATGGTACCTCCGAACCATGACGATTTTGAATAATGATATGCAGAAGATTGAAGGAGATCCTCATGCCATGACATGGTGTTCTCGGGCTATTAAGATGGTGCCTCCAAACGATGATGCCTTTGGATGAGTTGGCGATATTTCAGCCCATGAAGGATGCAATATGTGGCGATCTTTCAGCCATGCAATGTAGTTTGTGGCAATCTTTCAGCCATGCAGATACAGTATGGGGCGATCTTTCAGCTATGCAGATGGAGACAGTGTTTAGTCTCGGAATGCAGAATGGTAGTCTTATGCAATGCAGATGCAGATAGAGGTAGAGTTTAACCCCGGAAGGCAGAATAGTAACCTTATGCAAATTGGAATGCAAATAGTAGCCTTATGCAATGCAGTTGCATATGGAGACATCGTTTAGTCTTGGAAGGTAGAATGGTAGCCTTATGCAATGCTAATGCAGATGAAGACAACGTTTAGTCTCAGAAGGTAGAATGGTAGCCTTATGAAATGAAGATGCAGATGGAGACAACGTTTAGTCTCGGAAGGCAGAATGGTAGCCTTATGCAATGAAGATGTAGATGGAGACAACGTTTAGTCTCGGAAGGCAGAATGGTAGCCTTATACAAATTGGAAGGAAGAATAGTAGCCTTATGCAATGCAGATGCAGATGGGGTAGTGTTTAACCCCGGAAGGCAGAATAGTAGCCTTATGCAGTGCAGATGCAGATAGAGACAACGTTTAGTCTTGGAAGGCAGAATGGTAGCCTTATGCAATGCTGATGCAGATGGAGACAACGTTTAGTCTTGGAAGGCAGAATGATAGCCTTATGCAAGAAATAAGATAACACCGACAGTAGAGTTTTCTTAGTTGATAGCAGATTGCGACATTGTGATTACTAGGAACATTGTGACGTATGGAACATCACTGGTGTGTGCTGATAATAGATGTTGGCAAGTGCAATGGTTCTGGGAGTCATATTTTGAACAATGTTTGTCCCATGGGTGTACAGTATGTTTAATGACTTCGTAATCCTAGTGCCTGCATCCAAAGAAAATCGTGAGTTTTGTAAGGAGGATGGTTAGTTCGTATCCCTGTTGGCTTTGCTTGACTCATTCGGCTTTGATCTGGTGATACCATCTATATCATTGGGGTAGCGTTGCTAAACAAAGCAGTTTCAATAATAAACATGCATGATTTTGTGAAAGTATGACATAAATGTATAGTTAAAAATAGCTTTTAGATGAACCGACGACTATGACATAGTTCAGGACATTGCAACCTCTCCTGCTACGGAATTTTGAGGGTCCTCCTCAAAATTCTACCCCAGTATTATGGGTTGATGTTTTTGACTGTTGCTCGTGCGGCGATCGGCTGAAATAACTTTCGAATTTTGAGGGTCCTCCTCAAAATTCTGCCCCAGTTTCCAATTGCGGGGAAAATGAAATTTTTATTGAATTGTGACCGAACCCATAGGGTTGCCTAAATATCCCCTCTTAAATGGGAATCATGTCAGGCGCAGTTTAATTTACATCATATAAGGAAAGCACAAAGATTACACATAGTAATGCTTGACTGCATCTGAATTAATTGGCTTTGGCCAGACTTCTCCGTCCATTTCTGCAAGTATGAGGGCTTCTCCCGTCAAAACCCGGTAAACCATGTATGGACCCTTCCAGTTGGGAGAGAACTTCTTTTTAGCTTTGTCTTGATGCGGAAAAATTTTCTTCAACACCAGATGTCCCGGTGCGAACTGTCTTGGTTTGACTCTTTTGTTGAAGGCTCTGGACATTCTATTCTGATAGAGTTGACCATGGCAGACTGCATTCATTCTCTTTCCGTCTATAAGGGGTAATTGCTCATAATGACTTTTTACCTAATCTGCGTCGTCGAGCTCAACTTCTTGTATGATCCTTCGGGAAGGAATTTCTACCTCAGCGAGAATGACAGCCACCATACCGTAAACCAGCATATAGGGGGTTGCCCCGGTTGATGTATGGACCGTGGTACGATACCCTAGAAGAGCAAATGATAACTTCTCGTGCCATTTTCTGTGATTCTTTATCATATTTCTTAATATCTTCTTGATATTCTTGTTGGCGGCTTCTATAGCTCCTCTCATCTAAGGCATGTAGGCTGTGGAATTCTTGTGTTTAATCTTGAAAGTTTCGCACATAGCTTTTATCAAGTCGATGTTGAGGTTGGAGCCATTATTAGTAATGGTTGATTCTGGAATTCCGAATCGACAAACAATGTGGTTGCAGACAAAGTCTGCCATGACTTTCTTAGTTACTGCTCCGTAAGATGCTGCTTCAACCCATTTGGTGAAATAGTCGGTGGCTACTAGGATAAACCTGTGTCCGTTGGAAATAGCAGGCTCGATTGGTCCAATAACGTCCATTCTCCAGGCGGCGAATGACCATGGTGATCTTGTTGTGTTAAGCTCGCTTGGATGTACCTTTATCATGTCTGCATGTATCTGATAGCGGTGGAATTTTCGGATATACTGGATGCAGTCCATTTCCATAGTCATCCGAAAGTAACCAGCCCGGAGTATCTTCTTCGGTAAGACAAAACCGTTTATATGTGGACCGCAGGTCCCAACATGAATTTTCTCTAGTAGCCTGGATGCTTCCTTTGCGTCGACACATCTCAATAATCCTAAATCGGGAGTTCTCCTATACAGGATTCCTCTGTTATGAAAGAAGTTGTTGGACAATCTCTAAAGTGTGCGTTTCTGAGTAGGATTTGCAAGCTCCGGTTACTCTCCTTTTGCCAAATACTCCTTGATATCATGAAACCAAGGCTTTCCGTCTGCTTCATCTTCAACATGGACACAGTAAGTTGGCTGATAATGGATTTTTACTGGAAAGAGATCAATGAAATTCTTGTCGGGATGTTGTATCATAGATGATATGGAGGCCAATGCATCGACAAACTCATTCTGGATTCTGGGAACATGTTGGAATTCCATCTTTGTGAACCTCTTTCTAAATTCCTGTACGTGATATAGATACGGGAGTATCTTGGAGTTCTTGTTTGCCCATTCTTCTCGTACGTGATGTATAAGTAAGACTGAATCTCCAATCACTAGCAACTCTTGAACGTTCATGTCAATGGCCATTTTGGGTCCTAATATGCAGGCTTCATACTCGGCCATATTGGGTCCTAATATGCAGGCTTCATACTCGGCCATATTGTTGGTGCATGGGAACCTGAGTTTGGCAGACACCGGATAATGCTGACAGGTATATGATATTAAGACTGCTCCTATGCCAACTCTTTTGAAGTTTCCGGCATAGGGTTCCGCAATGTCTTCTCCTATGAATGATACTTCTTCATCAGGAAAATACGTTTTCAAGGGTTCGTATCCTCCATCCATGGGGTTTTCAGCAAGGTGGTCTGCCAGTGCCTGTCCCTTGACCGCTTTCTAAGTCACGTAAACAATGTCGAACTCACTTAACAGGATTTGCCACTTGGCTAGCTTGATAGTGGGCATGGGATTCTGAAAGATGTGCTTCAAGGGATCCATTCTAGATATGAGATATGTAGTATAGGTGCATAAGTAATGTCTTAGCTTCTGGTCTACCCAAGTCAAAGCACAACAGGTTTGTTCCAATAGAGAATACCGTGCCTCGTAAGGGGTGAACTTCTTACTGAGATAGTAAATGGCTTTTTTTCCTCCCTGTTTCATCATTTTCATCATTCTGCCCTAGAACGCAGCCGAAAGCTCTATCTAACACTAAAATGTAGAGTAATAGGGGTCTACCTGGCACGGGAAGGACTAAGACTGTGGCATTGACATGTACTCTTTGATTTTGTCGAAGGCCCTTTGGCAGTCATTGGTCCATTTGGTGGCGGCGTCCTTCTTTAACATCTTAAAGATTGGCTCACAGATAACTGTAAATTGTGCTATGAATCAACTGCTGTAGTTAAGCCTTCCCAAGAAACTCATCACATCCTTCTTGTTCTTTGGCTGTGGTAGTTCTTGAATGGCTTTGACTTTCGATGGATCCAGTTCTATTCCTCAGCGACTCACAATAAACCCAAGCAATTTTCCAGCAGGAACCCCAAATGCACATTTTGTGGGGTTTAGTTTCAGGTTGTATATATGCAGCCTATTGAAGAACTTTCTCAGATCTTCCATATGGTCAGTGGCCTTCTTGGATTTTATAATAACATCATCCACATACACCTCTATCTCCTTGTGTATCATATCATGGAAGATGGTAGTCATGGCCCTCATGTAGGTGGCCCCTGTATTCTTTAGGCCGAATGGCATCATCTTGTAACAGTGCACTCCCCACAGTGTAATGAAAGTCGTTTTCTCAGCAACTTCCTCATATATCCAGATCTGATGATATCCAACGAAGCAATCTACGAATGACTGTAGCTCATGCTTGGCACAATTGTCAATCAGGATGTGTATATTTGGAAAAGGGAAGTCGTCTTTTGGACTGGCCCGGTTGAGATCCCGGTAGTCGACATAGACTCTGACCTTCCCATTCTTCTTTGGCACTAGCACAATGTTGGCTAACCATGTCGGGTATTTTACTACCCTGAGAACCTTAGCCTTGATCTTCTTGGTGACTTCTTCCTTGATTTTCAAACTCATATCAGGCTTGAACTTTCCGAGTGTCTGCTTTATTGGTGGACGCATTGGATCAGTTGGCAGTTTGTGAGCCACAATAAACGTACTTAGACCAGTCATGTCATCATACGACCAGGAGAATATGTCCTCATACTCCTTTAGAAATTCTGTGTATTCTTTCTTCTCTGATGGCGATAGGCGAATGCTGATTCGCGTTTCCTTGGTATTTTCTGCATCTCCTAGGTTGACAATATCGATCTCGTCCAAGTTGGACTTAGGTCTGTTCTCAAAGTTCTCAACTTCTTCGATTATCTCGTCAGGTATACCATCTTCCTCAAAATCAATGTCCGTTTGTTGCATTGTCTCATTGCATGTCACAGTCATTGGTTCATCAAGATAAGTAATAGTAATGCTATATTGGTAAAGTAAGAAAGAAAACGATAGCAATAAATATTAATTCATAAGAAAAATTAAAAATGCTTTCGATAAATTGAATACTGTTTTGAACACCAAAGATCTTATTGTAGGAATTGAAAAATGCGAAAAGAAAATCATTTATTAAAAATAGTGAATAATACTTGTTTTCGCCTTGCTACCCTGAGGCTCGTTGGGCTCTGGTTGTCCTGATGGTCCAATTCTTGAGATGTGCCCCTTTACTCACAGCCTGTATAGAAGGGCCTTCCTCCCCCTCCTCCTCGAGAATAACACAACAGTCCATATCATTGTCTTCCAGAAACAAGTTCTTCACTGCTACAAGTTCTTCTTCTTCATCTGACCCATAAATAATGTTAGCCTGTTGGAAAGTCTGCTCCATATATGGTATTGGCTGCTCTAGTAGGTAGTAAGGACCGCGCCATGGTGGCAACCAGTTATTGAATTCTTCCCAGGTGTATTTATATCCCAAGCCAAAGGTAGTACCATGTTTCGTGAGTTTTATAGGTTTAGGGATTCATTGGAGGTTCTTGCCGAGCCTTTTGCCAGGTCCGTACCCATTCCAACTCAGTATGCTTTTGATTTTGCTATCCCACCATTTGTCTTTGTCGATAGCATTGACCTGCTCAATATGGTGGTATATTTATCCACCCAGCTTCCTTCTTCTCATGATCACCAGAATGGTCTGGCGACTGTATATAGGGTTACTACCGTCATCGTGAATGATCACTTGTTGGTGATTCCATTCAAACTTTACTGCCAGACGCAGTGTTGATGCTACGACCCCAACATCATGAATCCATGGCCGTCCCAGCAGCAAGTTGTAAGATACTGATACATCTATCACCTGGAAATCGACCTCGAACCAGGTTGGTCTCATCTGCAAGCATAGAATAATCACACCAATGGTGGATCTCTGAGAACCATCGAAGTCTTTCACATTGATTGCTCCATCCTTTATCTCATGTAGCCCTTTACCCAACTTCTTGAGGGTTACCAGCGGACAAATGATATGACTGGAACCTCCATCGATCAGTATTCTGGTGATGAAATAATCTTCGCATTACACGGTGATGTGTAGTGCTTTGTTGTGCCCCAGCCCTTCAGGTGGCAGCTCGTCCTCATAAAAGGTGATCTTATGGCTTTCCAGCACTTGTCCTACCATATTAGCCCCTTCCCCGCTAGTGATGTTACTTGGTACGTACGCTTTATTTAGCACCTTTAACAAAGCATTTTTGTGCGTCTCAGAATTTTGCAGCAAAGAGAGAATTGATATTTGTGCTGGCGTCTTGTTTAACTGGTCGATGATCGAATATTCCTTGACCTGTATTTTCCTCCACAGGTCGTCCGGACCTGTCTCAATGACGGGCGACCAATTGGACGCCTACTTGCTTGATTCAGCTAGATGTTCAGGGGTATAGACTCTACCAGTTCTTGTCATACAATGTGCTGCGACAGTTTCTTCAATCTTGACCTTGCCTTTCCTTCACGCCTTGGTTGTATAGTCCTAAGGTACAATATTTGTATAGAATGGTGGCATGGTTGACATCTCCACTAGGATCAGCGCGGCTATCCTCACTTCGAATGGAACATATGCCTTGGGTGGCAAGACTGCAACCTCAAATGGTGTGAGTGCATTAACCGGAGACGTGAATTCAACCTCAATTGGCGTCGGTGCCTTTGCGGGTGGCGCTGCTTCAAACTCAAGAGGTATAGACATATTCACCTTAGCGTCCTCAAACGGTTGGATCTGGACTATGATAGGATTGAGAATAATTGTTGGTTTATTTGGGTCATCACCTTCTGCGACCAACCCAATTGATCCCTTGGGATCCGAGTCATCTTCTACTTCAATCATGTGGATACCTACACCCTTGTGTTCTGGCACAGTGTTGTTGCAGACGTTTGGAACGGGTTCCTTTGTGACAATGGTCTTGTTATCAATCAAAGACTGTATCTTATCTTTCAAGGAGCTACATTTATCGATGGTGTGCCTTTTATGCTAGGGTGGTATGCATAGGACTTGTTTGGGTTAACCCAATAAGAAGGATTCTCAGGTGTTGTAGCAGGGATGGGGGTGACAAAACCAGCAGCTTTGAGCCTCTCATACAGCTAGTCGATGGGTTCAGCGATGGCGGTATATTGCTTTGAAGGTCTGCGATCAAAATTAGGTCGGGGTCTAGTGAAATTTTGGTGTGCAGGGGGTGATTGATAATGGGATGGTTGAGCATTATAAGTTTGGTAGACATGAGCGGGTTAAGAGTATCTGGGTGAGGTAGGTTGGTATGTAGGATGTGGAGATGACTGATAAGTTGGTGGCAGAGCTTGGTATGAGGGTGCTTGGTAATTTGGGGTTAGTTGATATGCGAGTGGAGGTGTTGGATAAGCTTGGCATTTAAGGGGAGACTTGATCCTTTATGCAACCATCACGACCCCTATGTCCCTTTTCTTGGACACACCACCGAACTATAAAGCCTTATTCGTAGCTTGCAAGGCTTTAAAATTTGTAACCATACCACTTTTAATACGTTCTTCAATTCTTTCACCTAATTTGATAATGTCGGAGAACTTGTGGTTCTCAATCATCATCACCCGTTCATAGTACTAATAAGCAAATCCTTTTCATCAGACTCAGGCGTGCATGGTATAGGTTGGGTAGAGTGTGACATGGTCTCCACGTAGATAGGATTGTTATGGTGGCCTGGTGTATGGGTGTGGAAATGGTTGTTTATGGAGTTTTGAGGTTCTGGGATGAGTAGTGGAGTGTTGTTTGGGGTATGACAAGTGTTACATTGGTTCTTTGGTGGAGCAACTTGGTGGTGAGGCGCGGGATGATTCTGTTGTTTTGGGATATTTTGAGGAGGTGTAGGGTTTTGAGCGTTGGGGAAGTTGGTATCTGGGGTGCTGAGGGAAAATGACAGGTTTGCCAGATTCCGAACCTAATCGAGCTTTTCCTGGAATTTCAATAGTTTCTATTCAAGTTGTGACACATTCTCGTTAGGAACCCGAATACCCTGGCGATCAGTGGCCTCTACCCATTCAACTATGTTTTCCTTCCTGATGTTGTTCAAATCTTCCATTTTATTCTTGCCTATGTCTTTGCCTTTAATGGGACTAAGAGGAGGAGTGGGTAGAGGGCCCCTGGATCTTGTGAAATAAGATGATGATGCCATAGTGCACGAACTAACCTTTGGGGAGGGAAATAATAAAAACAAAATAAAACAAAAGGTAATCAAGTCAGTGAGGATTATGAAAAGTATTGCAATATTTAAACACATAGTGCGGGAAATATAAAGCGTGTCTTAATTGGGGAACCTCTTTGTGCCCGATTAGGCTTAGCGACAAATAGACTTGGAGAATTTTTAATGCTAAATGCCTCATTTTATTGATAAAAATAGGCGAATCCCAAAATGACACTAAACAAGCAAGAAATAAAAGTCACTAATAGTCATTGACCTTATTACATTCATAGAGAGAAAAAGTAAATTCCTATCTATTTGGTCCCAGAAGGACCTTCCCCAGATTCGACATCCTTGGCTCCCTCAAACAGCTCCCTAATTTGCGAAGTCCCAGCAACAAGTATGCTCTGGCTAGATGTCCACCTTCGGTCCCTTCAGCTTTTTGACAGTCTTCAACCCTTTTGAGAAATTTTCCCTCCAGTTCTATTATGCCTCGCTCCAAGTATTCTAGCCTTTTGTTGGCACTGATAGCCATGTCTTTCCATTCCTCAATCAGCTTCTGGTTGGACTCTTGTATCCCGCGGTGTTCTCTCTTGCATTCACGGATCATTTTACGCAGCTGGTTGTACTTGACTTGCTCCTCGGCCTTTTCATCTATAATTATGTGACCTCGAACAAACCCTGGCTGGCCTAGACCATCCCAATTGTCTTCCAACCAACCCGAATAGAAAAGGGTACAACCGACATGATATATGTCTGGATCGATGGTGTCTTTCCTGTTACAATCTTGCAGTGCCACATGTGCTGGGCTTGGCACTTGTAGGGACTATCATCATTTTGGAAGTCAGCTCGAAGATTGCTCATTTTGTCGACTCTGGGTATGACTTGTTTCCCACCTGCTTGCCTCATAACTCGAAGGTAAGTGAGAAGGTTACGAGAATATGTATGTCCTCGGGATTAAACCCATCAAAATAAGGGAGCTGATGATTTCCATATGTAATAAAAAGCTCGGTACAGCCTGAATGAACACAAAGGAGTCTGAGACTAGATGCATTTAGAAGAGATGGAATGCTGCCCTGGCAGTAGAATAAGGGTGTAATTGTGATAGATAAGAGGATGATGCTTAGGCATTTGATTGAGTAATAATTTAACGAGATATGGATTTCATTAATTGCACGGGATTAGAATACCCCCATAAGATGAATCGCGTTGGGATGCAATAAAATACAGCTATTGAAGTATAGTATTATCCCTAGGTGGATCAGGAAAATCACTTCATATGTTCCCCGATAAGATGTGAGCCCTAGTGACAGTGTATTACGTAAGAGGTTGCAAGTTATCAGTGATAGATTATAGATCAACATTAAGGTGAATAAACAATAGATGGGTACAAGTTCCAAAGTTCGAGATGAGATTTGTTTGTTATTCTTAGATGAATAATAATGAGGAAGCACTAAAGGACATAGATTTATACATATAGGATAAGCAGCGAGAGAGTAACCTGGAGTTGGGTAGCAAACCTCGGTAATAATAAACCGAAGTAAGTTTTATGGTATAGTATAACCTACCTTGATGTATTAAATCCATAAGGATAGATATACAAGGCTATGAAACAAGATATAGAAATAGTCTTAAGTTCGATAAAGTACCAAGAGAAAGACATCAGTACACCTATAGATGCCTAGAGGAATAACTTGTCATAATTCTGTATATGTTCATAAAGTGAGGCTTAGAAATTGGCTAAAAGATGTAAGAAAAAGAGAATACGAGTCGCTAGGCGCTCATACAAGGACACAGTTGTACATACTGCATGACATAAGGTAGCAAATGTTACGATGTTGGAAGAATTCTGACCACATGTCATGGCGTGACAAAGAGGCCTAAAAGGGGGGAATGCCCAAATGTTTAGATTTATTCACAAAACAGTGGCTTAGATGGAAAGATGAGCATTAAAGTATTCGTAAGAGCCATAGTTTATGAAACTGATAAGCGCATCAGTCAACATTCGAGGACGAATGTTCCAAAGGGGGGAATGATGTTACACCCCAAGTTTTCATACGTGAGAGTACGTCGTAAGTCATTGATGTAAGCTCGGAAATGAGATTATATTTGGAAGAAAATAAAGTAAGTTAATCATGTTACCTTGGAGGTTACAAATATTTAAGATCATGAATAACGAGTACCAAGAGGGTTGGAAATCTTAGAAGCTAAACCAATTGAAGAAAATAAGTTTCGTCAAAAGTCGACAAGTTTGGAATGTTATAACATGTACTTTGGGGTGAGACTAGGGTTCTTAACATGATAAGGAGGTTATTCTATGAGTTATTTTAGTCGTATGATATTCATTTTCTACATTTTGAAGGCAAGCAAGTTGTGGAACAAGAGTTGGCAAAGGTCATCACAAGTTACATTCATAAATTTGCTGAAATTTAGGTCAAATGTATCTGAGAATTTCTCCAAATATACTTGGAATAATGGGGTGTTCTACCTACCAAATTGAAGGTCTACTAGTCTAGTTTCTAATGCATTAAACCATTTGTCAATACGATATCGGAGTAGAGAATATTCGTGTTTTCGCGAGACCGCGCAAGTAGCTCCCAATGGGACCCACTTAGGCGGTGGTTGACCTACTTCAATTTATAAACGATTTGGACGCCTATTTTTGCTCATTTTTCAACTAAAATTCGTCTCCAAACTTCTCCTAACCCTCCTAAACATATACCACAAGGGTTTGAAGTGATTCCAAAGTGATTACACCATATTTCAACATCAAAACTTAGTTCTAGTGAAGAACAACACCTCTTTGAGGTTGTGTTGTCATTGAGGATTGTTGTGGGCTGTATTTGGATGAAATTCCAAGTTGTTGCTGCTGTATAAGGTGAGTATAACAACCTACTAATTGTGCTTAATCTTTCTTGTATGTTGGTTAAGTTGTTAGGATGATAAACTACAAGATAATACTTGGGTTAGCTTAAGTCACTTCTATGGTGTTGTATTGCTATTGAGGGTTGTTGTAAACTGAATATAACTTGGATTTTGACTTGAAGTTACTGTAGGAGGTATTTATATTGTGTTATTACTTGTTCCTAAGGTTATCTTGATGTTGATTAAGTTAAATGGATGGGCTAGACATGAACTAGTGAATAAAGTTGCTAATTGAGGATAGTTGAAGTTGTGGATTATTTTCGTTGTTATAAATATATGGTTTAAGGCTGGAATCATTGATTAATGACTTCATTATCATGTTAATGATACTTTTATGTTGAAGTAAGAAGTCTATAAGGATTGATAAGGGGTATACGGATTCCAATCGGAGCTTGTCGCTCGTCGTAATGTAGTTGTGACTTGTTGTTGTTATATGGTGTCTTGATATTGATAATTATGTATTGATGGATTGATCTGGTCATTGTTGTTTGTATATTGTATTGGAGGAGGCCCTTGTTACAAGGGAGATGCTGCCAAAATTTACGTAAACGAGCTACTAGCTTAAGTTATAGACTTAGCCTTTGCTCAACACTGATTTTGAATCTCCTTATACTATGATAGATTGAGTTGACTTGTTTGAAGAGTTGCTTGGAAGTGATTAAGGACTCAACGGGTTTAAGGTATGTTAAGGCACTTTCTTCTTTCTTTTGGCATGATCTAAAGTGAAATGAATACGCTACTTCATAACGGATCTACTCCTAGCAACTAAGGTTGTCCTTGTTGTTCTTTCCTTTAAGTTTATTCTAAGCAAGTGTGTATGATCCTTGAATCCTACTAAGGTTCATATTAAGGGTATGGATGTCCATATTGTGCTTAAGTCACTCCAAAAGGTTTAGAAGGTGATTCCATGAGTCTATCATACATTATATATAGTATCTATTTTACTCTACCGAGCTGCTCTATAGTCGGCCGGGTACGGAACCAATTGTGCAACCACTGATCAGTTGGGTTTACCGAGCTCCACGTGGCCGGGTATGATTCTACCGAACCTTATGATGGCCGGGTACGTTTTACCGAGTCCTCTTTGAGGCTGGGTACGATATGATGATGATGATGCCCACAGAGGTGAATGTTTTAAAACGTTTATGTATATATATGTATTATGCATTTCATATCAGTAACCCCCAGAGGCACTCAGATGTTACAGGTTGTATCTCCTCTATCTCTCTCTTTACATTACTATTCTTGTTTATGCTTTACTCCTTGACATACTCGGTACTTTATTTGTACTGACGTCCCTTTTGCCTGGGGACGCTGCGTTTCATTCCCGCAGGTCCCGATTGATAGGTTGACAGTCCTCCTAGTAGGCTATCAGCTCAGCGAAGGTGTTGGTGCACTCCACTTGCTCCGGAGTTTCCTATTTGGTCAGTATGCTTTGGATATGTATTGATTGGTATGGCGTGGCCCTATCCCGACCTTTATGATTTTATGTACTCTTAGAGGCTTGTAGACAAATGTCAGGTGTATGGATAATTATATGGCCTTGTCGGCCTATGTTTCGAGTTTACAAATGGTCATGTCGGCCTTATAGGCCCGTATGTCACATATATTAGTTTGTATATCATGTTGGGTCTTTATATGTTGAGTATTCCCTTATGTTTTATTCTTGTTATCTTATGACGGGTTTTCTAGCTCATTTACTCATGATAACATGATAAGAAAGATATGTTACGTTGGTACTCGGTTGAGTAAGGCACCGGGTGCCCGTCGCGGCCCTTCGGTTTGGGTCGTGACAGTCTGCCCACCAATCCCCTCCATTAGGGTCTTGGTTACCTTAGCCAGCCTAGTATGGATTCTCCCTTTCTTAATTGGAAACACGATCAGACCCAGGAAGCAAAACATGAAGATGAAAACCCTACGGTGGATATGTCCCAAAGACATGATGGCAAATTCGTCATGGTAGGTACGGTATGATATGATGTGACCGTACCATTCATACATGTAGCTAAAAGGGATGTATGATTCCTTCAGGCATACCAATTCTGCATTATTCTTCAAACCCATCATTTTAAGGAAACCCTTTCCTGTGCGGTTCTCAGGCATTATCAAACCCGGAGTTTCCCATAATAGACCAGCCAGTCCTCCTATCTCCTCTAGCAAAGGTGTCATCTCGATGTCCCCAAAATGGAACACGACCCTTTCACAATCCCAAAATAAGATAGAAGCTTCCAGTATCATGTTGTTAGGCTGGATCTCCAGGAGGGATGGTAGATTGCCCAAATATTTTCTGACGAGAGTTTTGTCACTAGAATGTAAATCTTCCTACCAACTTAGCAATCTTTGGTGGATATTGGTGACCATGCCGAATCTGGGGACTTCATGCCTCATGTTTCTACAAGACAAACAATGTTAGGCCCTTACCCCCACCAGACTCGACTATTTAATATCAACAATTAGCATGAAGAATTTAGTTATCCAAATAAATAAACAGAACGTGAAGATGTCTGTTTGGGTTTAGAGAAACCTAGTGGATTTTGGACAAGGCTATCTTAAAGGATCATTACATGGACAATAAAATTGACCCCGCTAGGATTGACCATGATGCATCTTAAATAGAGTAAGGTTTATATGGGGTTTTAGAATGGTACCCTTGAGTGGACAACTCGAGAGGGAAGGCATAGAATTGTCGACTGCACCGCTGATCGACTAGTTTTACCGCAAATAAGCCTTTCTGAATTTAGGGGGTAATGATATAGGAAGGGCGCAACCACTCATCAAGCGTTGCTATAGTATTTATTTGGCACGAG
The DNA here is from genome assembly GCF_000393655.2 of Nicotiana sylvestris. Lineage (NCBI taxonomy): Eukaryota > Viridiplantae > Streptophyta > Magnoliopsida > Solanales > Solanaceae > Nicotiana > Nicotiana sylvestris. Next base: position 213,840,574 of record NC_091058.1, read on the forward strand.
TGGAGTATGATGTTGATCATGATTATGCAATAATTAAAAGCATGCTGACATGTATTTGCACGTTAAGAAAGCGATAAATACAACAGTTTTACAATTTAAAGCAGTCATAAAGGAAGGAAACAAGAAAGATACGTCAGTTTTGCTTTTGGAGAAGAAATTAAATGCTTAAAGAATTTAAACAAATAATTGCACATAGGGAGGTACAAATTCACAAAAACGGTATGAAATGGTAAAAACCTAGATATCCCCAGTAGAGTCACCATGATGTCGCGCCCACTTTTTCCTTTGCAGAATCGGGTTCATGACACTTTTGGTATGAGACAACTCTTTCCTTTAGGGAAAGGGATTTGCATTTTTGAAGAGTCGCCGCCTAACGATTTAAGGTGCATTAGGGCACCTATAGGGTTCATTTACAACTACGTTTGGTAAAAACTCAAAACCAAATCAACAAACATAGTTCAAACACAAACAGGGAAATGAGGCATTGGGGACAAGTAGTTCATATATGAAAAGCATATTTGCACACAGGTTAACACCATATAAATACTACAGAAACATAAATAGTCATAGCAATAGTTCATCACAAAGGGTTCTTACCAGGATCTTAACAGTATTAGATTAAGGGGTGCTAAAGAGAGTTACTCATTAGGTTTAGGGGGGAAGGGTACAAGATCACATAGCGACTAGGTGTCACAAACACACGCTTATAATGTATTGGGGGTTAGGGGGTAGGGTAGAATAGTAGTAAAAAATGTATAAAAGTAGTAGACATGCTGAATTACAGGGAAGGGGTAATCCCATGGCAAAATAGGCATGCTATTTGCAAGGGAGACATCAGAACCACAAGTAGAAGCATAATAGAAACAAAAGGAAGTGCAATACAAATAGAGACTTGTTGTTTTGGATGCTATAAGTTAAACTGAAAACATACCAGTAAAAAATGAGAGAATAAGTGCAAAGCGAGGAGTGAAGAATAGTATAATGAAGGGAAGTAGAGCATAGTGTGTAGAGCAGTACAACAATAGAGCAATAAAGCAATGTAATCACTCAGTTTTGGCTTGCAGCCGACTGAGTATAAGGTAAACAACAAGAGAAGCAAGAAAGTATGTATGTGTGTAAGAGAGAGTTCAAAACAATGTCATTGTTTGTCTGTTATGCTAAAGAGAGGGTCGAGTATTCATAGTTTGAGAACAGGCAGAAAAATAAGGTAATAAGTACTGACTTAGCACAATTATAGAAATAATACAAATCAGAATCAATTAAAGACCCAGACTCCCTTCAATTAGGGAGTCATAGTTCAAACGGGTACAATTTGTATCAAATAGGAAAAAGAATTACTTATAAGACTGGTTTTACCACAATAGGAGTAGTAAAAGTAATTAGCATGTAATAAGGACTAAGTACAAAATATTTTCAAGTAAGGAAAGTACACGTTAAATAGATAACAACATATTTGTGCACATAAATAAGGTAGAGTACAATTTTAATTCTGAAAGTTAGTTCAAAGAATCATGAATGAGATTGAAAATCATAGGGAATCAACACTAACTAAGGAAGTACCACAAAGTAAGGAAGCAATTCAAAAAATCAGTACATAATTACAAGGAAAAATAAACAAAATCACAGATTCAGGGAAGATATCACAGGTCTAAGGAGATTAAAATAAATCGATATAAATCATTATGTGAACAATCAATAAAACAAATAGTCGGACCTATTAAATGATAAATAACATGTGTTGAACAAAATCAGCGAAACCCAAAGAACAAATTAGAGTAGGAAGCACAAGAGCATATAGAACATACATGAAACCTAGAATGTTCATGAGAGACATGCAAACACATCACAAACAGACTCAAACTTCAAATCGAACCCAGAAGTATTAGGGTTTCTTAACAAAAATGAATCGAGCAAAAGGAAAGACTCCATTGATGTTTAAACATGCTAAAAATCACAAAGTAATTGCTAAAAATCAGAAATAAATCATCTTTTGCAAAAGGGTTTCGAAACCCTAGTTTGGAAAATGAAGAAATCATTTGAAATCAGAGAAATCTTTTGAGTAAAAGAGGTGAGAACCTTAAAAGATACATAGATCTATCGCAGATCTAAAATGATCAGAGGATTTAAAGCTAGGGTTTCCAAAAAAGTAGTATAGATGATAGAATAGGTCAAGAACCCATAGATCCGTAATAAAACAAGAAGAAGTTCCTACTCACAAACGGAAAATGGCCTGAGATAGGCTGATAAACAAAGTTCCAAACCGGAACCAGCTGGGGTTCCCTTGAGAAAAACTCAAGGATCCAAGAAATCGAAGAGTCATTGCGTGCGGAAGACCAGGTTTAGTCGGAGAAGACATAGAAACATCGTAGGTGGGGTTCACGTCGGTGATGACGTTTTAGGGTTAGGGTTAGGTCTTACAGAGAATTTGGAGAAGAAGAGATTCAAGGGAGGGTGTTTTGGTAAGAATGAAAGTGTTTGGGAGGGCGTTTGGGATTAATTATGGAAAGAAATAACGTGGACCGTTGACTAGGAGATCAACGGTCGAGATTCAAAAGGGTAGGTAGGTTTCGAGTTTGGGTATGGGTTAGTAGAGTATGGGTTGGATTTTTAATTGCAAAATTGGGCTGGGAATTGGGGTCTGATTTGGCTATAATTGAAAACCAATTTGGCAATAATTTAAATAGCTCGTTTTTTCCTATTTAATTTATAAAAAATAGTAGATAATTTCTAGAAAATAATTTTAAGTGCTAAAATTCTTTAAAATACATAATTAATAAATTAAAGATACAGGATCCTATTTATGCATATAAAACACAATTAAATCTTAAAAGGGCTAATATTGCAATTATGTTCAATTTATCTTTAAAAATACTAAATGTAATTATAAAAATATAATAAAATTACCTTAGCCATATTTTCGTATAAATATAGAAATCCAATCGATGAATGATCAAAACAATAATTTTGGAAATAATTATTGGGAATTTTATGGATAAAAAAGGAGAAAATAAATCAATTTAAAACCTTAAAATTATGGAAAAATAATAAAAACCTTGGACATGTTTATATATGCACATATATTCTATTTTGAAGGTATTTTGCATATTGAAAATATATAGGGAAAAATTGGGTATCAACACCAAGTCCGCTTCGGGAGCCGCATCTTTGAGAGTTTCATCTTCATCTCCTCCTCTCTCGGTTCCACTGGCGGAGTCTTCATCATTATAAAGCAAAGCTCCGGCCACGTCCTCCAACTCCTTCGCCTTCTCGATGTCAGCAGAGAGGTCGAAGCCACGAGCATGCACCTCCTCAAGAGTCTCTCTTTTAGATTGGCGCGTAGCATGCTCGGCAACACAGGACAATCTAATCTCAGCAGCATCAAAAATTTCCTTTGCTCGAGTGTTAGCAGCTTCAGCGTCGGCTCGGTGGGAGGCCACAAGCGCCCCCACCTCGGAAGTGGCCCTTGCAACCTCAGCGGCCAACATAGCATCGAGCTCTTCAATCTTCTAGGCTGGGCCAAGCTCTCCTCCTTCACACTTTAGAGTTGATGCTCAACCAATGAAAGTTGGGCCTGCAAACAAATATGGCAAATATTTGTTTAAATGCAATAACACAATTTTTGGATGATCCAGAACTGATAACATATGCATATGGATGCTTTGCAATGAAAGAGCTGCATTCCACCATATGATAGTAGATTTACCTTCCAGGAATGAAATTTAGTTTACACCTCCTTGATCAAATCTTCATAATATGCTTTATACAGGGTAGCCTAGTAGTTGAAATGGAATTCCCCTCTAGAGAAGCATGTGATCTCACCCATTGATTCAAGTAAAACGTTAGCCACAATTAAATGCTTATAGTACGAGATTTTAGATTTATTGATTAATTGAGCAGAAACATCTTCATATTTCTTCAACAATGTCGTAAATCGTTTTTCAATTAAACAAGTTAAGAAGAAGAAAAGATTATGCTATCAACATTATATTCCAGGTGATTAAATGGATCAGTCAACTTAGACATTCCATATCCTGTAAATGATTTGTCTTCAAATAATTTATTCAAAGACCTTGGTAGAAACTTAGTTGGTAGAAAAAATTAGGTTGGAAGTGGATCACGTTGCTTCAAACCTGTAGTGCAATGAAAAAATCGTGCTGCCTGTGTGGGCTCCATCCCATCTATATAGGTATGTTCCTACATAACAATACGTGGCTATTACTCATTCTTGGGGATCAAGTTTTGGAATGTGTGGAGAAGGATTTTAATTCTCTTGTAGAATACTTGGAGACCGTGTCTCTTTTGCCTTATAAAAGAAGAGCTTTCTCACTTCTTCGGATACACAAGCAAAGATACACAAGCAAAGAGAGAAAGAAAGAGTGCGGCATTATATACAGGGTATAAGAAAATAGTTTATGAGAAAAAATAGAAAGATGTGAGCGGTATTGTAGTGAGGTGCGAATGTAAAAAAGGATTATTTATTTTGAGTATTGTAGTGGTCTTTGTAGTATTTTACTCGGGCCTACAAAGTGAGTATAAAATTCTTACTATAATGATATTTGTTGCTCCTCTCGTGATCGTGGTTTTTTCCTTATTCGGAAAGATTTTCCATGTAAAACATTTTATGTCGTTGTCACTCTTTTTATTGATGATTATCGTATCTCAATGCTACATTTTTTTCCGCTTTTATTACCGTGAATATTATTTCTTTGGGGTTTATTTCCAACAATTGATATTAGTGCACTGGTTCTGCTCGTACACAGAAATGCCAATCATGGCCGATATTACTATACTCGGTGAAAAGAAAATGTTCAAAATAAAGTACGAGGTAGTAAAATTTAACGGAGATAGCGATTTTTAAATATGACAAAGAAGGATGAGAGAGTTTCTCATCCAACGAGGATTACACAAGGTACTAGATGATGATACCAAAAAGAATGATACCATGAAAGCTGAGGATTGGGCTGACTTGGATGAAAAGGTTGCTAGTGCAATCAGGTTGCACTTATCAGATGATGTGGTAAATAACATCATTGATGAAGGCACGACCCATGAGGTATTTGGACAAGGTTGGAAAGCCTATACATGTCCAAAACGTTGACAAATAAATTGTACCTGAAAAAGCAAATATATACCCTACACATGAGTGAAGGTACGAATTTTTTTTACATTTAAACGCGTTTAATGGACTAATCACACAACTCTCCAACCTCAGAGCAAAAATCGAGGAAGAAGATAAAGCCATCTTGCTCTTGAACTCTTTTCCATCTTATTACGATAATTTGACAACAACCATCCTGCACGGTAAGACTACCATTAACTTTAAAGACATCACATCGACTCTTCTACTCAATGAGAATATGAGAAAGAAGCCTAAAAATTAAGGGCAGACTCTCATCACAGAAGGTAGGGGTGTGAGTTTTCAAAGGAATTCGAGCAACTATGATAGATCCATAGCATGTAGAAAGTCTAACAACCGATCCAAATCAAGAGCTAGAAATTGCTACAATTGTGATCAATCAGGTCACTTCAAAAGAGATTGCCCAAATTCAAAGAAGGGTGAATATGAAACCAGTGGCTAGAAGAATGACGATAATACAACTGCCATAGTACAACATAATGATAATGTTGTTCTCTTCATAAATGAAGAAGAGGAATGCATCTACTGTGCAGATCCGGAGTCGAAATGGGTGGTTGACACAGAAGCATATTACCATACCACACATGTAAGAGATCGTTTTTTTGCAGATATACAACAGGTGATTTCGACACTATCAGTATGAGTAACATAATGTTGGTGACATTTGTATCAAGACAAGTATCGGATGCACATTGGTTCTAAAACACATGCGGCATGTACCTAATTATCTTGGGAATTGCTTTAGACTGAGATGGATATAAGAACTATTTCGAAAATCAAGAGTGGAGACTCACCAATGGATCATTGGTGGTTGCAAAGGGAGTTTCTCATGGCACATTGTACAGGACAAATGGAAAAATATGCCGAGGTGAATTGAATGCGGCATAAGATGAGATTACTGCAGATTTGTGCCACAAAAGAATGAGTCATATGAGCGAGCAGGGATTGCAGATTCTTACCAGAAAATCACTCATTTCTTACGCCAAAGGTACAACAGTAAAACCTTGTGACTATTCTTTATTTGATAAGCACCACCGAGTCTCATTTTAGACATCGTCTTGAAGAAAATTAAATATACTTGATTGGGTAAATTCTGATGTTTGTGGTCCAATAAAAATTTAATCGATGGGCGTGTTGCTCCCAAACGCATATGTACGTATAAATGGTCGTACAAGTAATATAGGATTGTAAGTCCAGATATCGTACCCACAGGGACTTGTGATTAACTATCACTAAATTAAAACAAGAAAATTAATCTATTCAATCAATTTACTAATAATTATTAACTACAACTAATCTAGCATAACAAATTAAGAGATTAAACGAAATAAGTTTGAAATCTTGTAGATTAATTCTATGGGAGAAAATATTCTAGAGCTATAGGTTAGCTAACAATCCCGTTGGGTTTTTCACTTAAATCGTATAATTAATATATCTGGTTTATTGGTTGACATTGTTAATATTGCTCGCATCCTTCTCCCGAAGTACTACTCGCCTATTCAAGCTAATCTAACGCCTATAATCCTATGGAATTAGAATTAACAAGAACGCATTAATAATTCCTATATAGTGTCGCACCTCCTTTTTCCGCCCCCGCGAGGGTGCGTGGGGTGAAGGAGTTTTCTCCAATTAAAGGACAGTCGAAACGGGATTTGTTTGTTTGTTTTAGAGTCGCCACTTGGGAATTTTAAGGCGTCCCAAGTCACCAATTTTAATCCCTAAATCGAGGAGAATATGACTCTGTTTATTATTCTGCGAACCAGAAATCCTGAGTAAGGAATTCTGTTAATCCGGAAGAAGGTGTTAGGCATTTCCGAATTCCGTGGTTCTAGCACGGTCGCTTAACTGTTTTTATTCTTGGCTTAATTATCTCGATTTTACGTTTTTTATTGCATGATTTTGTTATCGCTTCTGTTTAGATTGTTTATAATTAAAGACCCTTCTTCGAATCGAATCACGCATACGTGTATCCGTTTTATATATTATATTTTTTAACGTGAAAAATCGTGCTACGCGTACGTATACACAATGATATTGATAATATAATAATTATTATTTTTTTTCGAAATTTTTATTTATTTATAAAAATAGACTTAAGTTCGAAATTGTGCTTAAAATAAAATTAAAAACGTCTGTCGCTCTTGTATGATTAAATAGTGAACTGCACTTCTCGGGTTATATGAAATTAATTTAAGATCCTCCGACGAATCTCTTTTTATTAAAAATTTGCTCGAAGTTGCGCGAACGCATAATCCGAATTGCCTTTAGAAGTATAATCAAGTCACGCGAACGCATCCCTAATTATGCAAATATTCTTGACAGTAATATAAATTCTCTACAAATGTTTATTGCATCCATCTATTTTCTAATGGAAGTCATGACAAATCACTATTTGAGATGCCTCTAAATTCCTTGAAAAGAATTCACAATTCATTAAGTGTTGACCGCAAATTATATTTTACACGTATGAATTATATTCCTCCAAACCATTCGAATTTAAGGAGTAAAAATGAACAACGTATGATTACTACCATTTGTAGTGAATACATTATTTGCCTACCCAAATAAACAACGTGCGAATTACGTATAAACATTGGGAAAGAATTGATGTAAGAAAGGAAATGATATTTTCCAAGAATTTTCATTATTCTATTTGAGGCGAATACTATTTTTTATATTTTTTAAAATGTTATAATCTATAGATCTAATCACCTTCTACATTACTTGTTTTTAATCCAAAATTATAATCGTTTAGTTAATTTGTTTTCAATGGTAGATAAGAATCAAGTTGATAAGAAAGAGAACTATTATACAAATTGATTCAATAAAATTGCATCACATGCAGTATAGTTGTACGTTTGGACCATTCCTAATATTCTAAACTCATAACAAGCTAGATCAAATCACCTTCCACATATGATTATATATATACTCATCATCATGCCATATATGAACATATAACTTATATCAATCTAAACCAAAATCAGATTTTTTATAAGATATACTAATAATGTAATTTCTTGATACTTCCATTCTATTTTACATTTAGCTAACAATATTACGGGATGTAATAAATGGCCCATTTTATACCATGTTCCCTACCTTGATATTTCAATCATGACTTTGCTTAATGAAAATTTCGAAATAGGTGATATTATTACAACACTTAAACGAACTTTATGAGGTAACAATTATCTTATATTCATTACGCCAAACGTACTACTATATTAATCAAATGAAACAAAAAACCAAATTTTAAACTAATGAATCTTGAACGAATGGAAAACAGAATTATAATTCCCGAACTTCATTAATTTGTCATGTTGAAGCTTTTCATGACATGAATTTACAGATATGTACCTGATATTGGAAGCAAAAGAAAATGAAGATGAGAATCAGCAGCAGTAATAACAGTACAACAGCAACAACTGCCCAGCAACAGTAACAACCCAGTAACAGACCGGTGGAGTAGTAATCCCAAAAATAAAAGCTTTAAGCTTTAAATGAAACAACAACCATTAATACTAATTTCAAACAAAGAAAGAAAGCAGTAGATTTTTTAGTTTTATTTTTATTTTGAAAGCTTAAATATTTTTCGGAATTTTTCTCTCTTCTATTCTCTGTCTGTTTTTTCTCTCTATCTGTGTGTGTATTTTTTCTCTCGTCTCTCTTTCTATTGTCTTCTCAATGTCTTGTGTTCAAGACTTCATCTTATAACTCATCCCATAAACCTTTCAATTAATTAAAATTCATACTTTTTCTCTACCCAACCCATTATCTTTCCACTCATCCCTATTACATTAAATAAACATATCACACCACCCCATTATATTTTGTCCCTCATGCTTCATTTAAAATAATGCAAGATTCCCCCTTTAAATTAAATCTTGTCCCCCCTTTATATTAAACAACTATATCACAACCCACCCCATTTCATTTTGTCCCCCATGCTTCAAATAAACAATTTCAAAATGTACAATTCCTAAACTACCCCCTCCGACCTTACTGAAATTACCAAACTACCCCTGAACGTACTACAAATTTACCAAACTACCCATCAGCTATAACACATCAATTAATCAAACTTAACCAAAATATAGACAATATGATCAATTTCTAACAATGTTCAAACAACAATATGAACACGGATGAACATCATAACAACAATATCACATGAACACGATTTTAACAACATTTCAACAACAAAGCACATGAACATGATTTCAACAACATTTCAACAACAAATCACATGAACACAAATTGAACAACAAAGAACAACTAAAATTTGATTGAACAATATTTTAGCAACAAACAATCCTATTTTCGGATTCAACAACAACAATCAAACAAGTATATTTAGATTCCTAAATTCAATAATATTGAACTTAAAATCAACTCTAACAACATTACAACAAACAATTCTTATATTAAACTTTAAACAAGATTATGAGAACAATTCAAGAAATAATCATAAATGGTAAACAAGAAATCAAACTATACAAAATTCGGATTCAAGATCATCCAAACAAAGTATGAACATGAATGAATCTATTTTAACACAACAAACATGACGGATTTAAACGATTAAACCAACATATTTCTCTAAACACAACTAAATTCTTTTAGACAAATAACAAGATCGACGAATAAACAATTATGAACTTAAGCTTAAACTTAACAATATTAACAACTTCTAACAATACATAAACACATGAAACAAATTGAAGAAATAGTTAATTAAATTTCAATTTGAATCTAACAAACATCAAACTAACAAATACTTACTTAAACAATAATACAAACATGAAATAAACATGAAAACAACTAATTAAACTTCTATTTTGAAATCTGAAAATTAATTTTAACAAAGCACATGAACATGAACAAACTAGAAAAAATGATTTCAACGATAAACAACGAACAAAACAAGAATCAAATATTTAACGATTTTAACTTTTAGAAATATAAAAACGAAATATGGACAAAATAAAACTCAAAAACAACTAACCGGAGATGAATCAACGAAGAACTTTGATTGTAAACAAATCTGTCTGAGCCTCGACCAAAGCTCGAACAAATGACGACGAAGACGAAGAGAAGATGAAGCAGCCCGTAGGTACTGCCGCGACGAGCAGCAGCAGCAGTCCGTCCAACACCTGCTGTGACGAGCAGCAGCAGCACTACGTAGGAAGCAGAAGCAACGGCGGAGGAAGGAGGAGAAGCAACGGCGATAGGCGTGTTTGGATGACGGCGTGTTTGCTGAAAAGCAGCTGCGCAAGCAGCAGCAGTTCGGTCATGTTTGGTTGAAACAGAAGCAGCAGCGACATGGATGACGACGAAAACACAAAGAAGAAGAAGAAGAAGAAGCAGTTGAACGCAGCAAGAAGGAGAAGCAGTTGAACGCAGCAGGGGAAGCCATGGATGAGCTCAAACTCGACGATGACGAAGCTTGACGGAGGAGGGCAACTATGGAGTTGTTGGTGCGTGTGTGCGTGAGTGACGGGGTGAGGGGGCATTCGTGGGGGAGGTTGGTCGATGTTGCAGGCTGGGGTTTGTGGGGGGGGGGCAGCCATGGGAGCTTGAGAAACTTGGAGAAGAAGAAGAAGATAGGAAAGGGGGGTGGCGGATTGGTTAGGTCTTTTTAGGGTTTTCTTCTCTTTTTTTTGTTTTGTGTTGTTTGTAAGATAATAGGATGTTGGGTTATGGACTGGGTCGACCCAGTTCGAAATGGACTGGGTCGTAGGGAAGATTGGGCCATTTTTTGGGCCTATGGCTTGAAATCGAAGAAGAGGCCCAATTCCGACTTTCTTTATATTTTCGCTCTCTTTTCTTCTTTTATTTCTCTAAAACTAAATTATAAAAATACTTAAACTATTATTAAGAACTAAATTAAGTTATAAAAGCGCAAATTAACTCCCAATAACAATTAACGCACAATTAAGTATTAATTAAGCATAAAATTGTATATTTGGACATTAAATGCTAAAAATGCAAACGATGCCTATTTTTGTAATTTTTTAATTTTTGTAAAACAAATTCAATTACTAACAATTGTAGAATTAAATCTTACATGCAAAATGCGACATATTTTTGTATTTTTTATTAATTTAGCAAATAAACATGCACAGACAAATGCAAATAATTATTCAAAATATCACAAAATTGCACACCAAAGAAAAATCATTTTATTTTTGAATTTTTTGGGAGTAATTCTCATATAGGGCAAAAATCACGTGCTTACAGCTGCCCCTCTTTGCCCGAAGACACGAAGGGTTTTCGTGCAAAGATAAAGCGAGCGATTTTTTGCCCATCCGAGTACTCCGTTGAAGCATTTTTTGAAAAAGATTTGACCGAACCTTTGCTTCAAAGGTTTCCTACATATCCTGGGCTAAACAGGAATCAGGCCAATGTAGTTCGGGAAATTTTGGTAGCTGGGACTACCGTGGGACTGCATTGTTACTGTTGTTGCATGCTATTACCACTGCTTACCGATCTCCTTGTTACACCATGCTTAAAAGAAAACAAGAAGCTAGGCTAGAGTACAATTTGTTTTTGTTGCCTTGCTTCCTTGTCTGCTTGCATTTCTTCCGGTGCTTTTCTTCTTTTGACACATGTACTTGAGTTTGTACTGTGACCTCTTGTTGCAACCTTCTGTTTCCCGGTGCCGGGGAATTTTATTGTTTCCTGCTGGGGATTCCTATTGTAACCCTCTGTTTTATTGTCCTCTGACTTGATCTTGAAATGTATGCCTCTGTTATCTGGGCGGGCTCCCAACTTCAATACTTGAAAATTAAAGACTTGAAATGTATGCCTCTGTTATCTGGGCGGGCTCCCAAGTTCAATGCTTGAAAATTAAAGACTGAAATGTATGCCTCTGTTCTATGGGCGGGCTCCCAACTTCAACTACAACTTTAAAAATGAATGTCATTCCTCTCTTCAGGCGGGCTCCTGACTTCAACAACAACTTTGAATATAATTCACCATTCCTCTCTTCAGGCGGGCTCCTGACTTCAACAACAACTTTGAAAATAATTCGCCATTCCTCTCTTCAGGCGGGCTCCTGACTTCCACCAATACATCGCCATTCCTTTCTTTAGGTTGGCAAGATTTCAACAACTTTTAAAAATGCCTTTCCTCTCTTCAGGCGGGCTCCTGACAACAACTTTGAAAATAATCGCCATTCCTCTCTTTAGGCGGGCTCCTGACTTCAAACCATACATCGCCATTCCTTTCTTTAGGTTGGCAAGATTTCAACAACTTTTAAACTGCCTTTCCTCTCTTCAGGCGGGCTCCTGACAACAACTTTGAAAATAATCGCCATTCCTCTCTTCAGGCGGGCTCCTGACTTCAAACAATACATCGCCATTCCTTTCTTTAGGTTGGCAAGATTTCAACAACTTTTAAAAATGCCTTTCCTCTCTTCAGGCGGGCTCCTGACAACAACTTTGAAAATAATCGCCATTCCTCTCTTCAGGCGGGCTCCTGACTTCAAACAATACATCGCCATTCCTTTCTTTAGGTTGGCAAGATTTCAACAACTTTTAAAAATGCCTTTCCTCTCTTCAGGCGGGCTCCTGACAACAACTTTGAAAATAATCGCCATTCCTCTCTTCAGGCGGGCTCCTGACTTCAAACCATACATCGCCATTCCTTTCTTTAGGTTGGCAAGATTTCAACAACTTTTAAAAATGCCTTTCCTCTCTTCAGGCGGGCTCCTGACAACAACTTTGAAAATAATCGCCATTCCTCTCTTCAGGCGGGCTCCTGACTTCAAACAATACATCGCCATTCCTTTCTTTAGGTTGGCAAGATTTCAACAACTTTTAAAAATGCCTTTCCTCTCTTCAGGCGGGCTCCTGACAACAACTTTGAAAATAATCGCCATTCCTCTCTTCAGGCGGGCTCCTGACTTCAAACAATACATCGCCATTCCTTTCTTTAGGTTGGCAAGATTTCAACAACTTTTAAAAATGCCTTTCCTCTCTTCAGGCGGGCTCCTGACAACAACTTTGAAAATAATCGCCATTCCTCTCTTCAGGCGGGCTCCTGACTTCAAACAATACATCGCCATTCCTTTCTTTAGGTTGGCAAGATTTCAACAACTTTTAAAAATGCCTTTCCTCTCTTCAGGCGGGCTCCTGACAACAACTTTGAAAATAATCGCCATTCCTCTCTTCAGGCGGGCTCCTGACTTCAAACCATACATCGCCATTCCTTTCTTTAGGTTGGCAAGATTTCAACAACTTTTAAAAATGCCTTTCTCCAGGTGGACGCCTGATTTCTTCTTCAATTTTTTCATCCTCATTCTCCAGGTGGACGCCTGACTTCTTCTTTTCTTTTCTTTTTCCTTCGCTCTGCTTTGTTCTTGCTTGCTGGGGATAATACCACTATGGGAGTCTCCTTTCTTCCCCTCCTTCAAATTCAATTTTTTTTTCAACACTGCTGGGGATAAAAGTGTTATCTTCTTGGGATAACGTTGTTGAGGATAATGCTTCTGGGGAATTTTATCCTTTCAAATCGATGCTTCATTCTTCTGGAAGCTGCTGGGGATGATAATGGTTTTTGCTTTTCTGAGCACAAATGTCATCCCTTTGTTCTGTCTGCTGGGGAACAACTTCCTTCATTGGAAACTTATTATGTCGGGGGCAACACTGGTTCAATGACCACTTCCCTTGAGACTGGTGTTATCTTTATTCTTCCTCGAGTGGGTACCTGACTTCCAGAAAATTTTCCAAATGAAAGGAAAATTTTCTGCCCCAGTTTTACAGTCTCCCTTATGGCATGCATTTCTGTCATCAATGCCATTCCCTTTACCTGTTTCAAATCAAACAAAATTTGTTAGTTTAAAACGTGGTGGTTGGTTGTGATACTCCCACTGGGATGGTTTTCCCTTTTCCCTTCCTTGCTCTGCGTTCCACAACTTGTTGGGGATGATATTATTTGCTGGGGATAATCCTTTTCTGCTGGGGATATCCCTCTTCTTTCGTGGCATGGCTCGGAAACTTGCATTTTCCCGACCTTTTAGTCTCGCATGAATTTCCCAAATCATGCTTATTGTTTTTCTTGTTTTGTCCACGGGCTCTGGTCTTGAGGTTTAATAACCTTTGATTTCGGCAAGGATATCCCTCTTGACACTCGTCAATCCTTTTGCTGGGGATATCTTTCTTGACACTGGCCTCGCGCTTGTTCCTTGCTGACTATATCATTTGTATGCACTAGTCAGATCTTATCTTGGAAAGCTGATGGCCTATTTTGAAGTCATTTCCCACTGGTACTGACCAAACAGACTCTACTGGGGAATTTTCTATGAAAGGAGGAAGATAAAAAGGAACAGAATAAAAGACAAAGGAAAAAGATGACTTTTTAACAAAAGAAACTATAAATAAAAAACCCATCACACGCCGACACCGACTCTAATGGTCATGACATGCATATGTGGCCTATCCTCTGCTGTCAATCATCTTTCAAGATCTTCAATTGGCAATTCCCCATCTGATTCTTAATCTTATTCGACTTGTAGTGCCCGAAGGGTTTTCACTATCAAGCCTCTCTCATTTTGGTTTTTCTCTCAGCTTTCATCGCCTTATGGTGTCCGTGAAGATTTTCACCGATAAGACTCTCTCATTTGTATCACTTTCCCGCTGGGGATTTGGAGTGTTGCCGGTATGACTCTCTCTGCTGGAGATTAGAGTCCTTTCTGCTGTGGAACAGAATGTTATGTTCGTCGGTAAGATTCTCATTTGTCTGACTTGGCATCTTTTGCAGACTGATCAGAAGGTCTTTCTTTGGACCGTAATGTGGGTTTTTTGGATAGGCTTAGAAAGAAAGGGTATTAAAGGCTCAAAAACAAATCAATTTGGGGTTCAAAATTACAACCTTCGGAACCAATTTTGCTTACAACGAGCACAACTCTTGCCCCAGTTTCTTGCTTGGGGATTATTTATTAAAAAAAAAATTTATTATTATTTATTACACCATGCATACCATGCACATTATGCACACTATGCACCCTATGACCGAGCCGTGAAGCGCCTACGTATCCTCTTTGAGGAATCAGGTCAAACGTAGTTCCCAATTCCTCTTTTTTCATTTGACTTTCTTTTGTTTTTTTTTCATTTTTCTTTTTCTTTTTCGTTTTTTTTTGATTTTTTCTTTACCTTCCAGGCTCGTATTTCCTAGTCGTTGCTATTGATTCCGAACGAGGGGTATGAAAGAAAATAAATAAGGCTCAAAAGGGGTAACGAAGGATAAAGTGTTTAGGTAGCAGAATAAAATGCCTTCGTCATTCCAGTCTTCAAAACATGCCAAGTGCAAACAACACAATTGAACATAGATTTATAGTCTCTTCCGATGGTGCTGGACTTGACAATTATGTTAAACACTTGCTTTTTCATTTGTCATTTCTAAAGCACTGCTGGGCGACACTCTCACTCTCATGCACGACCCTCATGCCAATTTGGCGAATCTTGCATTTAACGGTTTTCTTTATGTTTTACTTGCCCCAGTTCCACATGACTCGGGCTTCAAATAATCTCAAACCGTTCTTATTTCCTTTAAATGCTTTAATCACCTTCCCAGGGTTTTATGACTAACTTTATAGACTAGGCCCAAACTGTGTGCGCATGTCATGTCCCTAGAATCGGCATTGAACGAAAATGACAAAAGGACTAAATAAAAAGATGACTGGAAATAATAAAAGACCGGCTTTTGTATTAGACTTCCGGCGAAATGGTTAGAAAAACAAACAAAACAACCAGAATAAAATCTTAACACAACATCAACGAGACTTAAACAAACTGATACGACAAAAATGGAAAGATAAGAAGGTTTGACACAAGACAATATTCGGATTACAACCCTAAGAATAATCCGGATAACAGAAATGACAACAAAATAAACCACCAACAGCTTCTCTCTTGCTAACCAAGGAACGGAGCGTCCTCCCATTTTATCAAAATTGGCATCTTAGCCACTAAGCTTTGCATTAGTATTGCCAAGACCATTATCAGCTTCCATATCATCAACCTCCGTCAACAAGTTCTCGATAGGGTTCGAGTGCTCCATGTTACTGTTATCGATCACAATCCGCCCTTCTTGGATCATTTTCTCTACTTCCCTTTTCAAATTACGACAACTCTCAATGTTGTGCCCTATGACATTGGAGTGGTACGCGCATTGCGCTGCCGGATCAAAGTTTCTTGCAACATCTTTTCCCTTTTTTTCTTTTTATTTTTTCGATTTTTTTTTCATTTTTTTCGATTTTTTTTTTGTGGTCGAATCTTATGGAGATTGCCTACGTATCATGACCCCGCATGAATCAGACCTTGCGTAGTTCGGACCAATAAAAGATGAACAATACTAATCATTTTTTTTCAATTTTCATATTAAAATAAACTGGGTTTCAATGGTTTGAAGATGACCTACAAACTCGAAAATCAAACAACCCACATATTTTAATCAAAAGATTTACAAACTCAAAAACAAACGGCCAGCTTCCTTTTCCCGTTTGACAAATGCAACCAAACGGCTATTTTTGCAAATGTGGCCTCTTCCAAATTTTGAGGCCGGAGAGGATTATTTTATGACACTTTAAAAACTTGTCCATTCTTTTAGGAAAATAACCTTTCGACAACTGAAAGATACTCTAAGGCTATTTCGGCAAGAACGGTTTAAGACACTGTCGAAGCTAGCTCGGCTTATTTTTGACTAAAAAAAAATTCACCTGACCGTTGACTCTTTGTTTTTTTTTCAAATTACAATAAAAACCAGGTGTTGCAACACGACCCTTCAGCGCCTCGGGGACGAAGATTTTTAAGGCTGTGTGGGTCAACTGAACCATTTTTTAAAAAAATGACCCAAAGGTGGCTGTTTATGCAAAGTCAGCCTTCCGGCGTCCCTTTCGGGAACATTCGGCTATGTCTTGATAAAACAGCGTCACCCGACTTCTTTATGACAAAACTAAAATTTGACATATATATTTTTTTTTTGGCTATTTTGTTTTAGTAAAAAGAGAAAAGAAAATATTATTTTTTTGAATTTTACCTTTAATAAAAGAAATGCTTTCTAAAAAAATATTTCTTGAATTTTGAATTTTCTTTTCAATTTTTAAAGAAGAAGGAAAATATTTTCGAATTTGTTTTATTTTATAATATATATTTTTTCAATAATTAAAAAGACTTTCTAAAGAAGTCAATAATGTAAAATATTTTTGGATTTTTTGTTTTGAAAATTGGGAGTCTAAAAAAAACTTTTCTAGACTTTTCGGCAGGACAAATATTTTTGCAACAAATAAAGATATATATACATTTTTGGAAATAAAGAAAAACTTTTTGGATTTATATATATATTTGCAACAAATAATAAAACCACTTTCAACGCGACTCTTTTTATTTTATTATTTTTATTTTTATTTTGGTATCTAAACAAAAATAATAAAATAAAAACCCATTTTAAAAACAAGACTCTTTTTCATTTTCATTTTTTATGGCAAGACAAACTATTTTTTTTCTAATTTATTTTTTTAAAAAAAACAAGACAGAACAACGACTCTCTTTTTTTTTTCTATTTTTCCTTTGCTTTTAATAAAACAAACTAATAAAACATTTTTTTTTCATTTTCTCAAAATTTCGGCAGAGTTTTGACAGTTATTTGGGCATTGGTTTTTTTTTTCAAAAATAAACAATCAATTCCCTAACCGCTATTTTTTTTTCAATTTTAAAATATTATTCCTGATATTCAAAAGTCAATCAGCACACAAGTACGAATCAAATAAATGCGCAAGTAGGAGCAAGTAAGATGCATCAGGATGGTCATTTTCATTTTTTGGTACACCTGTCCTAGACAGACCCAACCCCTGTGTTGAGTCTCCAAAGTCAAATGCACGTGATGCAAACAAACGCTCCTACTAGGGATCCGGCATGAAGCTGAGTTATTCTAAGTGAAAAAACCTGAGGCATATTGATCTAGCCCTGGCTTACCCAAACGGACAGTTTGAGCCGAAGCGGGGGCAACGTACCGGGAGCACGAAAGTCTACCCGGCCTAGTTACTTGTCCCAACTTCGTCTTATTTGGTATGACTTTAACAGAAAGGTGGGTCACGCGCACGTGTGCACCATAAATTTAGAAGGCTCAGAAAGAAGGGGGTTTCGTAGCAGTTGTATATATTCATAATTCAAACAATATTAAAGCGGTAAAAGTGTCATTTAGCACATTGGGCATATATCATGTGAAAAAAATCAGATAATAAATAAAGCCAACTATAACAATTATTTTAAGCTCGAATTCTTGAACCCTGAACCAGAGGTTCTGGGTAAATTCCCCAGCAGAGTCGCCAGAGCTGTCGCATCTCCTTTTTCCGCCCCCGCGAGGGTGCGTGGGGTGAAGGAGTTTTCTCCAATTAAAGGACAATCGAAACGGGATTTGTTTGTTTGTTTTAGAGTCGCCACTTGGGAATTTTAAGGCGTCCCAAGTAACCAATTTTAATCCCTGAATCGAGGAGAATATGACTCTTTTTATTATTCTGCGAACCAGAAATCCTGAGTAAGAAATTCTGTTAATCCGGAAGAAGGTGTTAGGCATTTCCGAATTCCGTGGTTCTAGCACGGTCGCTTAACTGTTTTTATTCTTGGCTTAATTATCTCGATTTTACGTTTTTTATTGCATGATTTTGTTATCACTTCTGTTTAGATTGTTTATAATTAAAGACCCTTCTTCGAATCGAATCACGCATACGTGTATCCGTTTTATATATTATATTTTTTAACGTGAAAAATCGTGCTACGCGTACGTATACACAATGATATTGATAATATAATTATTATTATTTTTTTCGAAATTTTTATTTATTTATAAAAATAGACTTAAGTTCGAAATTGTGCTTAAAATAAAATTAAAAATGTCTGTCGCTCTTGTATGATTAAATAGTGAACTGCACTTCTCGGGTTATATGAAATTAATTTAAGATCCTCCGACGAATCTCTTTTTATTAAAAATTTGCTCGAAGTTGCGCGAACGCATAATCCGAATTGCCTTTAGAAGTATAATCAAGTCACGCGAACGCATCCCTAATTATGCAAATATTCTTGACAATAATATAAATTCTCTACAAATGTTTATTGCATCCATCTATTTTCTAATGGAAGTCATGAGAAATCACTATTTGAGATGCCTCTAAATTCCTTGAAAAGAATTCACAATTCATTAAGTGTTGACCGCAAATTATATTTTACACGTATGAATTATATTCCTCCAAACCATTCGAATTTAAGGAGTAAAAATGAACAACGTATGATTACTACCATTTGTAGTGAATACATTATTTTCCTACCCAAATAAATAACGTGCGAATTATGTATAAACATTGGGAAAGAATTGATGTAAGAAAGGAAATGATATTTTCCAAGAATTTTCATCATTCTATTTGAGGCGAATACTATATATTTTTTTTATATTTTAAAATGTTATAATCTATAGACCTAATCACCTTCTACATTACTTGTTTTTAATCCAAAGTTATAATCGTTTAGTTAATTTGTTTTCAATGGTGGATAAGAATCAAGTTGATAAGAAAGAGAACTATTATACAAATTGATTCAATAAAATTGCATCACATGCAGTATAGTTGTACGTTTGGACCATTCCTAATATTCTAAACTCATAACAAGCTAGATCAAATCACCTTCCACATATGATTATATATATACTCATCATCATGCCATATATGAACATATAACTTATATCAATCTAAACCAAAATCAGATTTTTTATAAGATATACTAATAATGTAATTTCTTGATACTTCCATTCTATTTTACATTTAGCTAACAATATTACGGGATGTAATAAATGGCCCATTTTATACCATGTCCCCTACCTTGATATTTCAATCATGACTTCGCTTAATGAAAATTTCGAAATAGGTGATATTATTACAACACTTAAACGAACTTTATGAGGTAACAATTATCTTATATTCATTACGCCAAACGTACTACTATATTAATCAACTGAAACAAAAAAAAACAAATTTTAAACTAATGAATCTTGAACGAATGGAAAACAAAATTATAATTCTCGAACTTCATTAATTTGTCATGTTGAAGCTTTTCATGACATGAATTTACAGATATGTACCTGATATTGGAAGCAAAAGAAAATGAAGATGAGAATCAGCAGCAGTAATAACAGTACAACAGCAACAACTGCCCAGCAACAGTAACAACCCAGTAACAGACCGGTGGAGTAGTAATCCCAAAAACAAAAGCTTTAAGCTTTAAATGAAACAACAACCATTAATACTAATTTCAAACAAAGAAAGAAAGCAGTAGATTTTTTAGTTTTATTTTTATTTTGAAAGCTTAAATATTTTTCGGAATTTTTCTCTCTTTTATTCTCTGTCCGTTTTTTCTCTCTATCTGTGTGTGTATTTTTTCTCTCGTCTCTCTTTCTATTGTCTTCTCAATGTCTTGTGTTCAAGACTTCATCTTATAACTCATCCCATAAACCTTTCAATTAATTAAAATCCATACTTTTTCTCTACCCAACCCATTATCTTTCCACTCATCCCCATTACATTAAATAAACATATCACACCACCCCATTATATTTTGTCCCCCATGCTTCATTTAAAATAATGCAAGATTCCCCCTTTAAATTAAATCTTGTCCCCCCTTTATATTAAACAACTATATCACAACCCACCCCATTTCATTTTGTCCCCCATGCTTCAAATAAACAATTTCAAAATGTACAATTCCTAAACTACCCCCTCCGACCTTACTGAAATTACCAAACTACCCCTGAACGTACTACAAATTTACCAAACTACCCATCAGCTATAACACATCAATTAATCAAACTTAACCAAAATATAGACAATATGATCAATTTCTAACAATGTTCAAACAACAATATGAACACGGATGAACATCATAACAACAATATCACATGAACACGATTTTAACAACATTTCAACAACAAAGCACATGAACATGATTTCAACAACATTTCAACAACAAATCACATGAACACAAATTGAACAACAAAGAACAACTAAAATTTGATTGAACAATATTTTAGCAACAAACAATCCTATTTTCGGATTCAACAACAACAACAAACAAGTATATTTTGATTTCTAAATTCAATAATATTGAACTTAAAATCAACTACTCTAACAACATTACAACAAACAATTCTTATATTAAACTTTAAATAAGATTATGAGAACAATTCAAGAAATAATCATAAATGGTAAACAAGAAATCAAACTATACAAAATTCGGATTCAAGATCATCCAAACAAAGTATGAACATGAATGAATCTATTTTAACACAACAAACATGACGGATTAAACGATTAAATCAATATATTCCTCTAAACACAACTAAATTCTTTTAGACAAATAACAAGATCGACGAATAAACAATTATGAACTTAAGCTTAAACTTAACAATATTAACAACTTCTAACAATACATAAACACATGAAACAAATTGAAGAAATAGTTAATTAAATTTCAATTTGAATCTAACAAACATCAAACTAACAAATACTTACTTAAACAATAATACAAACATGAAATAAACATGAAAACAACTAATTAAACTTCTATTTTGAAATCTGAAAATTAATTTAACAAACAACATGAACACACTAGAAAATTATTTCAAAGATGAACAACGAACAAAACAAGAATCAAATATTTAACGATTTTAACTTTTAGAAATATAAAAACGAAATATGGACAAAATAAAACTCAAAAACAACTAACCGGAGATGAATCAACGAAGAACTTTGATTGTAAACAAATCTGTCCGAGCCTCGACCAAAGCTCGAACAAATGACGACGAAGACGAAGAGAAGCAGCCCGTAGCTACTGCCGCGACGAGCAGCAGCAGCAGTCCGTCCAACACCTGCTGTGACGAGCAGCAGCAGCACTACGTAGGAAGCAGAAGCAACGGCGGAGGAAGGAGGAGAAGCAACGGCGATAGGCGTGTTTGGATGACGGCGTGTTTGCTGAAACGCAGCTGCGCGAGCAGCATCAGTTCGGTCATGTTTGGTTGAAACAGAAGCAGCAACGACATGGATGACGACGAAAACACGAAGAAGAAGAAGAAGAAGCAGCTGAACGCAGCAAGAAGGAGAAGCAGCTGAACGCAGTAGGGGAAGCCATGGATGAGCTCAAACTCGACGATGACGAAGCTTGACGGAGGAGGGCAACTATGGAGTTGTTGGTGCGTGTGTGCGTGAGTGACGGGGTGAGGGGGCATTCGTGGGGGAGGCTGGTCGACGTTGCAGGCTGGGGTTTGTGGGGGGGGGGGGCAGCCATGGGAGCTTGAGAAACTTGGAGAAGAAGAAGAAGATAGGAAAGATGGGGTGGCGGATTGGTTAGGTCTTTTTAGGGTTTTCTTTTTTTCTTTTGTTTTGTGTTGTAAAATGTAAGACAAAGGGGTTTGGGTCTTTTGGGTTATGGACTGGGTCGACCCAGTTCGAAATGGACTGGGTCGTAGGGAAGATTGGGCCATTTTTTGGGCCTATGGCTTGAAATCGAAGAAGAGGCCCAATTCCGACTTTCTTTATATTTTCGCTCTCTTTTCTTCTTTTATTTCTCTAAAACTAAATTATAAAAATACTTAAACTATTATTAAGAACTAAATTAAGTTATAAAAGCGCAAATTAACTCCCAATAATAATTAACGCACAATTAAGTATTAATTAAGCATAAAATTGTATATTTGGACATTAAATGCTAAAAATGCAAACGATGCCTATTTTTGTAAGTTTTTAATTTTTGTAAAACAAATTCAATTACTAACAATTGTAGAATTAAATCTTACATGCAAAATGCGACATATTTTTGTATTTTTTATTAATTTAGCAAATAAACATGCACAGACAAATGCAAATAATTATTCAAAATATCACAAAATTGCACACCAAAGAAAAATCATTTTATTTTTGAATTTTTTTTGGGAGTAATTCTCATATAGGGCAAAAATCACGTGCTTACATATAGTAACCAAGCAAGTCAATTAGGTATATTCTTATCCTAACCGCAAACCTACTCCCCCCCCTCTCAGAGTTAAGATCTTTCTCTACTCAATCTTATATGCAATCTATAATTCCCTCTCCCGAGTTAAATCCTAGATTCGTAGATAGTATTCAATTGGTGAACAAGTAATCAAATAATTAAGCGCAAAATTGATTAAATAAACCAATATGAAAAAAATAACAAGAATAATTTAAACTTCAAACTACAATGTTCATGTATCACCCAACAACTCTAGAACTAATAAATTTTGAGAATAAAGGAAGATAAGAGAAGAAAAACTAGTTAGAACCCTACTCCAAGCGTGGTGTATGTTCCCCTTGTGAATTCTCCTTCAAAATATCTTCGATCCCCTCCAAATTAGGTTTAAAACCTCTTTTATACGGGTTAGGTCCGTGTAGGGGTGAAATAACATTATCTCGGACGAAATAAAGAAACCCGCACATGCAGCATACAGACCAGCGCGAGGTGCTGGTCTTAGCGCCAAATCTAGTGCGTTTTCACGTTCAATTCCTTCGTTGCATTACTTTCATCAATTTCATTCTAAATGAAACGGAATTATATATCCTTTTTCATGTCCTCCACTTGGGGGACAAAACCCAAAGGGTGTACTCCTTTTTATTCTTTAATTTTCTTTTTTTTTCTTCGGCATTTTATCAAATTTTACTCCAAATATCTTTATCTTTGCATAACTTTATTCCTACAAAGTTAAAATATAATATTAAGCACAATTTAATATAATTAATTCTTAAAAGACGATTAAAAGTACTCGAACACAAGGCAATAATGGGAAAGTATATGTTTTTGATTGAACATCAACACCCCACACATAGACACTTGCTCGTCCTCGAACAACTCTCAATAAATCAAGCTTATAAACACCACCACTTCGGTTGATACTAACCATTAGGACCTATAGCAACCCAAACCATCAGATATACAATTCATGATCATCGTGCAAGATATACAAGTAACAAACAAACAACAAACTTCTAACATTTTAATCTCAGAGATGGTTTAACTTACAAAATTTAAGCTCGCTCGCCGACTCTGCCATATAAATGTAATAACATCACCTATCTATCATGAAATAAGTGCCCTTACAAGAATAAATAGTCCATATACTCAAATGAAAGAATGAATATAATTTACGGACTTAGCATCAATGAACAACTCTCTCACTCACAAAGAATTCACATGTATGCACAAAGAACCGTTGGCTTGCCCATTTGTGATGACCTTGAATTCAGTGTTCCGAGGCCTAAAAACCTCCCTTTAACCTCACCTTGATTTACGTGTGTGGTCCGGACCTATATCCGGAAAGCCTTCTATGTGAAAATATGAGAAATAGAAAATTTTTAGAGTTAAAATTTGATTATGGTTGACTTTGGTCAACATTTTGAGCAAACAGACCCGGATCCATGTTTCGACGATCCCGGGAGGTCCGCAGTAAAATATGGGACTTGGGCATATGCCCGGAAATGAATTCCGAGGTCTCAATCCTTAGAAATTAATTTTTGAAAGAAATTATTTTACTTAATTATCTAAGAAATGAAGAAAAGAATTAATATTTGAAACCATTGTTATCATGCCCGTATTTTGGTTCCGGAGCCCGGTACAAACTTGTTATAGTATTTGAAAGATAACTATAAATTTTGGTGAAAAATAGAGTCTATTTGATGTGAGTTGGACTTCCAGTTGAAAAGTTATGAACTTTGAAAGTTCTTGATGAAATGTTGAGTTTGAAGGTTTAATTTATGATTTTACATGTTATTTTGATGATGTGATCGCACGAGTAGGTCCATATGATGTCTTTGAGTTAGTATGCACACTTAGTTTGGAGTTCCGAGGGCTCGGGTGAGTTTCATGTAGGTCCAGGATGTCTTAGGCTTAAAACATGGATGTTGCAGGTTCAGAGAAGTGCAAATCTCTGAACCCGCCAGTGCTGACCGCACTGGTTTTGTGCTGTGCAGTCCGCACAGGTTCACTGGTTCAACTTCGGAAGCCTATATCTTTTGATCTACAAGAAATTTTGAGATGATTTAAAACGGAAGTTGTAGCCGTTCGTGTCTAGTTTCTAGAAAGCTAAATAATTCACAATTTGGACATCTGTATAGAAAGTTAGGGCCAAAATACTAAAACATGTCACTGCAATCCACATGGGAGTTGTGCGGTCGCACTCAATTATGTGCGGTCCGCACAGGGGGTCTGAGAGGGGTATATTAAAATGGTATTTTTAGTAATTTTTCATTTTTCAAAACCCCAAAAACGTAAGAGGCAATTTTTCAAACATCCTTTTTTCTCCAAAATATTGGTAAGTGACTTCTAACTCGTTTCTTCAATCATTAACATTTTTTCACATGATTTTACCTCAAAATCAATGATTTTCATGGAGGAAATTGAGTGTTTTGGGTAGGACCTAGATTGTTCGAAAAATGAGGATTTGGACCTCGATTTGAGGTCCGATTTCAAAATAAATTATATATTTGGGTTCGGGGGTGAATGGGTAATCCAGTTTAGGTTCGAACCTCGGGTTTTGACCATGTGGGCTCAAGGGCGATTTTTTACTTTTTGGGAAAAATACTATAAAACATATTTTCATGCATTAGAATTGGTATACTTACCATTTATTAATGTTATTAAGTAACTTTTGGTTAGATACGAGCGAGTTGGTGGTGGAATGAAGAGGTAAAGCGATAGTTGAGGCTTAAATTGTGTTCGTGGCATCGAGGTAAGTATTTGGTCTAACCATAGCTTGAGGGATTAGGAGTTGTGTCTTATTTGCTACATGTTAATTGTGGATACGACATATAAGCATGGTGACGAGTATCTATACGTTGGTGTCACGCATGCCCGTGAGTCTTGTATTATAATTGTTATGACTGTTGTGGTTTATTGCGCTTCATATGTTATTATCACTATTGTTCCATTGCCGGGATGTTTGTTTGATATTATTGTTCCCTTGCCGGGATGTTTGTTTTGATAGTATTATTCCCTTGCCATGATGTTGTTGAAATATCATTGTTCCCTTGCCGGGAAGTGGATATATTGCTCTTGTTCCCTTGTCGGGATTCCTTGTGATTATTGTTGGCTTGTAACTAGGAGCGGGTGGTACGCCTACCACAAGATATAATGAAATAGAAGCGGGTGGTATGCCTACTACAAGATGTAATAAAATGGGAGTGGATGGTACGCCTACCACCAGATGTAATGAAATGGGAGCGGGTGGTACACCTACCACAAGATTTATTGAAATGGGAGCAGGTGATACGCCTACCACAATATATAATGAAATGGGAGCGGGTGGTATGCCTACCACAAGATATAATGAAATGGGAGCGGGTGGTACGCCTATCACAAGAGATAATGAAATGGGAGTGGGTGGTACGCCTACCACGAGATAAATGAAATGGGAGTGGGTGGCATGCCTGCCATGAGATACATAAAATGAGAGCGGGTGACACGCCTGCCACGATATATAGGAAATGGGATCGGATTGCACGCCTGCAACAAGATGTGAAAAGAATGTGAAATCTATCTTTGTTTTCCTTATTCTTGTTAGTGGTTGGATTTTGATTCCTTTATAGTTCTCTTGATATTCTGTTTTACCTGTTATTCCCCGAAGCATGTTTCCCCCTCCCATCTTTACTTGTTTATTCCTGATTTACTTTCCGCTATATATTATATAACTGCACAGGTTTATTTGGTGGTTTGGTCCTAGCCTCGTCACTACTTTGTCGAGGTTAGGCTAGACACTTACCAGCACATGGGGTCGGTTGTGATGATACTACACTCTAAACTGTGTGCAGATCCTGGAGCAGCTCTTGGACCGTAGTTTGGAGGCTACCTTCAGTCCACGCGGAGATCCAAGGTAAACCTGCGGCGTCCGCAGGCCCTGGCATCTCCTCTATTTTTTATTTTCTGTTTCATCTTTTTGCTTCAGAAACAATGTGTCTTTTATTCTCGGACCTTGTATTTAACAGTCTTAGACCGTCTGTGACACTGTGACACCAGGTTTTGGGTGATTAAGGCTTATGTAATTGTAATAGCTATAGAATCAAATATTTTATTATTTTTCTTCCGCTTAAATAAAAATTCTGCTGTTTATACATTATCTCTTTATATCCGTTAAAAAGAATTAATTGGATAATGGAGTAATTAGTTTAAAGAATTGGCTTGCCTAGCTCAAATTAGTAGGTGCCATCACGACTCTCGGGGGTGGCAAAACTGGGTCGTGACACCATTATGTACATCTCTATTAAGTAAGCATACTCGACTAGAATCAAATATGACTTTAACGGGATGTAATGTTGTCTAAGGGATGAGTAGGAGAATTATATAATAGTGACTTATATTTTCCTACGCACTTTGCACTTTTAGACCTCATAACCCATTATTTTCTACTCTTCACTTTATTTTTCATCCTTCTCTTCATCAATTGTTTCACATGTATTTCCATCGTATCAAGAACTTTTTTTTTTCAAAGCAATTTTTTTCTTTCACTTTTTTTTTCATGTCACGTTCTTTTGAAGAGGACCTTTTCATTACTTTTCACTATAGTTTGTCACTATTTTTCACTTAATCATCACTTTCATTAAATTTATCAATTAAACAGTCTATGCAACAGTGCTCAAGGAAGCATGATGCAAAAACTAGGGATTCAACAAATGGATCAAGGCAAAAATACGGCTTCCAAACAAAAAGCCACATGTTCCAAGGGCTAACTAGTGATATAATATTTGAAAAGGCTAAATCCACAAGACATATCAAAGAAAGCCTATCATCATCTTCTAAACCGAGTAACACTTTTATTTCGCTTCAATACATGTAGGGCAAGTTCTAGACTAAGATGGAAAACATGGAATATATGTAAGATATCCCCACCACACATTGCACAAGTATAAATCAAGATGGACTATTCTACTCCAAGACAGATAAGATCATAGCGAACGACAAAATAAGAATAAGTTATATACAAAGTTACAACCCTGAGTTTAGGTGAAAAGTCTACAATTTTATTCATTACTCAAGCACTCAGAGGAAAGTACTACTCAAGATGAGGTTCAAGTTACATCTCCTAGAAAAGAACCAATGCAAAATGAAAAACCAAGGGGGATTATTACCTAACCGAAACTAACTAGAAACAAAAAATATTTTGAATTTTTTTCTATTGGACCTTAATCCCTCAAGAAAGCTGCCTACAAAATCCATCATCAGGAAAAGTCCCACTTTTATGATTTTTTTATCTTTTCTTTTTTTTATTTTTTTATTTTTTATTTTTGACAAAAACTACTACACTAAGAACGAGTACCACAACTAAGCTAAGATAGCACAAAAAATTAGTTAGACAATCTCCTCACCCCACACTTAAAATTATTCAATGTACTCAATGCACACTATAAATAAAAAGAACGTAAAAGAGACTCCCTGATAGGCCAAAGGGCGAAGCATTAGCAGCTCACGGAATATTCAGACTTCTCCCAGGTATGGTCCTTTGTGTGGGTACCTCAAACTTAGTTTCAACTACCTGCTCGATTTTTCACACTCGCCTATTGCCTTTGAATCCATGCTCCTACTCTGACAAACACAAAAACAACACTACAAAAAGAAAAATCCAACTAAAATAAATAAATAAAAAGAAAAATAAAAAATAAAGTTGGGTTGCATCCCAACAAGATCTTCATTCAACGTCACAACACGACGCAATTACTTTTACCACTTTTCATCCTACTCTGACGATATGAATTGCGCCCCAAGCACATAGAGGAAAGTACTACTCAAGCTTAGGCCAAAATATACTAGTATCAAACAAGTTACATATTTTTCTTCTCCCTCTTTTCCTACTCCTAAAAAATATCTAATACTAAAAACAAATTTACCCAGTTCAAGTTACGTCCCCTGAAAAAAGAACCAACACAAAAAGAAAAACCAAGGGGATTATTACCTAACTAAAACTAACTAGAAACGAAAATAAATATTCTTGATTTTTTTACTGTACCTTAATCCCTCAAGAAAGATGCCAACAAAATTCATCATCAGGAAAATCCGAATTTTCTGATTTTTTCTCTTTTTTTTCCTTTTTTATTTTTAACAAAAACTACTATACTAGGAATGAATACTACAACTAAGCTAAGACATCACAAAAAATTACTCAGACTATCTCCTCACCCCACACTTAAAATTATGCAATGTCTATAAATAAAAAGGACGTAAAAGCGACTCCTTGGTAGGCCAAAGGCTGAAGCATTAGCGACTCACGGAATACTCAGACTTCTCCCAGGTATGGTCCTTTATGCGGGTACCTTATACTTAGTTTCAACCTCCTGCTCTATTTTTCACACTCGCCCATTGATTTTAACTTCATGCTCCTACTCATACAAATACAAAAAAAAACACTACAAAAAGAAAAATACAATAAAAAAACACTACAAAAAGAAAAATACAATAAAAAAATAATACAAAAGGAAAAATAAAAAAATAAAATTGGGTTACCTCCCAACAAGCACTTTATTCAATGTCGCGGAACGACGCAATTACTTTCACCACTTTTTCTTCTACTTTGACGATATGAATTGCGCTCCCAATTTTGCGTCAATATTCTATCGCGTTCCTAGGCAGTGGTGTGAATACCAAAGAACGAAGTAAACAATGTCGCATCTTGAACTTCTTGGCCTTTAAGTGAGGGATGATGTTTTGTCTCACTGGCATTGCAAATTTCAGAATGTATGTGTCTTGTTCTTCATCTGTACATCTTCCTAAAGGTTCAATCTCCATCTCTCCATCCAAACATAATGTAGTAAATAATTAGAATGAGGACCAATATGCCCCAACTCAATAATTGTATTATTTTTGATATCCTCATTAATATATACTTCCTCAGCCTCAGCATCATCAACAAGAATTGGTATTCTCGTTTTAGCTCCTCAATTTGGCCTAGAGATCCTTTTCAACTTCACACAACTCATCACTATATTGTTGGGCGTTACGCGCATCAACATTTGCACTCAATTGAGCCTCCAAGTCGCAAATAGAACTGCAAAATTGGTCGATCTCTTGTCTCAATTCAGCTCTTTCTTCTATAAAGTATTGCATCTCATTTGTAATTTTCTCACGGAAACGTCCATATTCATCTAATAATTTCATGTATATATCAAGAATGTGAACATCATGTTCCATATTATCCAATTTCCTACTCCTTTCAAATGCACAAGAATTATTACAATTATCACAAGAAGGGATTGGAGTAGGATAACAACACTTAGAGCAATTGTTCCAATTTCCACAACAAATAGTACATGATTCAGATGGTGCACACAACTCTGTCCTGAGAATATTTTTGCAATATTTCAACAAGTGGGTCCCTATACAATATGCATCACAAAAACAAGACTACTTACTATCTTTCGTTCAAAGATGTCATATAAAAAAAATATAATACTAACTACTTTAAACTAAAACTAAATATTTAAATAGATAAAAATAAAACTCTAATCTAGTAAAATAGTTAATTTTTATGTCCTCGGAAATGGCGCAAAAAACTCGTTACTTCCAAATGTACACGCAAGTATATGTGGTCGTACAAGTAATATATGATTATAAGTCCAGATATCGTACCCACAACAGCTTGAGATTAACTATCACTAAATTAAACTAAGACAATTAATTTATTCAAGCGATTTTCTAAAGACTATTAACTACAACTAATCTAGCATAGAAAACTAAGTGATTAAAGGAAAAAAGGTTGAAATCTTAGAGATGAAATCAATGGGAGAAAATATTCTAGAGTTATGGGTTAGCTAACAATACCCTTGAGTTTTCCACTTAAATCATTTAATTAATTTATCTGGTTTATTAGTTAACATGGTTAATATTGCTCGTAGCCATCTCCGAAGTACTACTCTCCTATTTAAGCTAATATATCGCCTATATATGGAATTAGAATTAGCAAGAACGCATTAATAGTTCCCAGGTATATTCCTATCCTAACCGCAAATCCGTCCGCTACTCAGAGTTAAAATCTTATTCTACTCAATATTATATGCAATCTAGAATTCCCTTTCCGGAGTCCAATCATAGATTCGTAGATAGTACTCAATTGGTGATCAAACAATCAAATAATTGAGCATAAATTTGAATAATAACCCAATATGATAAAATAATAAGAACAATTTAAACTTAAAACTACAATATTTATGTAGCACCCAACAACTAAACTAATAAACTATTAGATTAAAAGAAGAGAAGAGAAGAAAAACTAGTTAGAAGCCTCCTCCAAGGGTGGTGTGTGTTTCCCCACGTAAAGTCTCCTTCAAAATATCTTCGATCCCCCCCCCCCCAAATAGTTTGAAAACCCCTTTCATATGAGTTTGGGCCATGTAGAGCAGAAATAACATTGTTCAAGATGAAATAAGAAAAACCGCACACGCACCGTCCAGACCAGCATGAGGCGTTGGCCTTAGCGCCGAATTCAGTACGTTTCCACGTTCAATTCCTTTGCTACGTTACTTTTATCAATTGCATTATAAATGATATTGAAGTATACAAATGCAATTAAAATAATTATTAGTGCATATGGGCTATTATTGCAAGTTGTGCAATTTTAGCCTTTAAAAATGTAAATGTAATTATAACAAAGGCACTAAATTATTTAAAAGCTAATATGGTATAAATGATTATCTTAGATGATAAAAGCATCATAAAAATTATTTGTAAGGTTATTAATGGGTATTTATATAGTAAAAATGCAGAAATAAATTGATTTAAAACCCTTTAACAAATTAATGAAAATTATGAAAAATACTTATGCATGCTTGTAAGTCAAATGATGATGCACATGCAATATTTTGAAGGTATATATATATGAAAAAATATGAGGAAACAATTGGGTATCAACAGTTGCCCCTCTTTATCCGGAAAGGATGAAAGAGTTATCGGGTGAAGAAATATTGACCGATTTTGACCAAATGGTGTGATTTGAAAAACATAAGATGCACTCTGGTCTCTTATCTACCTATGTATCCCTGGTTTTACAAGAATTAGGCAATGTGTAGTTCGGGATCCGGCGGTGGAATAAACTGATGGAATTATTGTAAGAACGGACTGGATATTCTAGATAGGACAAATCAGGATTGAGAATGATAACGTATATTTGAGTATGTATCATATTAGAATGGGTAACAGATGGTGATCGGTTATGTTTGAAATAATTGAAGGCTATGAACGTTGAATGGAAACTGGAGCAAAGATTACTCCTGTTATGATAACGGCTACTTACCGGATTACCTGCAAACTCAAGAAATGATGCATGCATATAGATTATCGCATAAATTGAAACATGATGCAAATTTTCTTTGGATCATGGAGATCGTCTTGGGGCGGTGAGGATGATGTCCTTGCACCATGATGTCTTGGGCCATGAATTGTGCAGTAAAGGATTCGCATGACATGAAATGATATTCTCGGCCTATGAATATGGTACCTCTGAACCTGACACCTTTGAATAATAATGTGCAATATCGAGAGATCCTTGGGTCATGACATGGTGTCTTCCGTCTGTGAGGATGATGCCTTCGGACTATGACGCCTTTAGACAAATTGGCTATATCGGCCCATGAGATGCGGAGGCAT
The DNA here is from genome assembly GCF_000393655.2 of Nicotiana sylvestris. NCBI lineage: Eukaryota > Viridiplantae > Streptophyta > Magnoliopsida > Solanales > Solanaceae > Nicotiana > Nicotiana sylvestris. Next base: position 213,873,388 of record NC_091058.1, read on the forward strand.
GATGATTGAGATAGAACAAGACAAAACTTAGTCTTGTGTAGAATTGGTAGTAGAGCTTAGCCCAGAGAGAAGAGAATAATGCAAGATTTTGGAATAGAGCAACATTTACGGTTATGCAAGGAGAGACAATGCTTAGTCTCGTACAAGATTGGAGACAATGCTTAGTCTCATGCAATTGAGGAGGCAGGGCTTAGCCTCATGCAAGATGGAAGGTAGGGCTTAGCCTCATGAAGGAAGAGGAGACAATGCTTAGTCTCATGCAATGAAAGGCAGTGCTTAGCCTTATGCAATTAGGGAGGCAAGGCTCAACCTTATGCAAGAAGAGCAGAAAATTCTTAGTCTCATGCAATGGAAGGCAATGCTTAGCCTTATGCAATTAGGGAGGTAGGGCTTAGCCTCATGCAAGAAAAGGAGACAATGCTTAGTCTCATGCAATAGAAGTGAGTGCTTAGCCTTATAAAATTAGGGAGACAGGGCTTAGCCTCATGCAAAAAGGGAGTCAGGGTTTAGCCTCATGCAAGAATAGGAGACAATGCTTAGTCCCATGCAATGGAAGGCAATGATTAGCCTTATTCAATTGAGGAGGTCGATGTCACGACCCTAAAATAGACCTGATCATGATGGCGCCTACCATGGAACTAGGCCAGCTGACACAATTCCTAAATCTAACCAATTTTTCTATAACAGTCATTTTTAAGCCATTAATTAACAAGAAATCTTATAGTATATGTTTAAATAACAAGTGCGGAACAAATATACAAGCTCGACATCAGGGTGTCACGAGCATCTACTGAGGTCTGAATATAACTAAGAGTCTAAAATAAACTAAAAACAGTCTAACGAAAACAAGAGAGAGAAGAGTAGGGCTGCGAACGTCGGACAAATACCTTGCTAACTCCGATGACTGTGCCACTGAGCAATCAACACCAGCTATCGGATTCATAAATACCTGAATCTGCACACAAGGTACGGGGAGTAATGTGAGTACGCCAACTCAGTAAGTAATAAAAGTAAATGAAAGATGAGTAGTAAGAAAACACATAATTTCACGTCATAGCACTATAACAAATACAGTATATTTCTCAAAAACAGTACAAAAACCAATTACTTCGTAAATCAAGCTTAGTTTTAGAAAAACCTTTTAAAACAACTGTCAATAGTTTCAAAAAGTGATAAAATAGTGAGTAAAATGATAGAAATGTAAACAGCCCCTTGGGTAAAACATGTATCATAAACGCCCCTCGGGCATAATATCAACAGAACCAGTCCCTTGGGCTACCTCACAATCACTCGTAATCAGCTCCTAGGCATATCATGAATCAACAACCGCCCCTCAGGAAAAATATGGATCAAGAGCAGCCCCTCGGGCAACAATATGAAACAACAACATCCCCTCGGGCTACATCATATCGCTCACACTGGGTACCTATGCTCACTGGGGGTGTACAGACTCCTGGAGGGGCCCCTTACGGCCTAAGCGCAATAACAAGTCATCTCGTGGCAAAATCAAATAGGCTCTCGGCCTCATATCAACAAGCCACCTCGTGGCGCAACAAATCAGGCCTTTGGCCTCAAAATCATGAATCAGTATAACACTACTGCGGCGCGCAGCCCGATCCATAATATCCTCACAACACAGGCCCTCTTCCTCATTTAGTCAGAAATCTCTCAGGCCACTCGGGCAACAGTAAAACATGATGCTCAGCCCAAAATATAATTTAAAATACCAAAACGGATTAAATATGGATGTGTTATGAAAATAGTAGAATACAGTATGACTAAGTACAAATATGAAGTCAAAATAATGAGGAATAGTAGTAAAAATCCCCTAAGGGTACAAAACAGTTGGCACGAGGCCCAAATATGGCATTCATCCCAAAACATGATAATACTTTCCAAAACACAATGATATCAAATAGTTTTCAATCAAATACGTAGTTTAACAGTCATATGGGACGGACTAAGTCACAATCCCCAACGGTGCATGACCCCACGCTCGTCATCTAGCATGTGTGTCACCTCAAAGTAGCGCACAACGATGTGAAATCCGGGGTTTCATACTCTCAGGACAACATTTACAATCATTACTTACCTCAATCCGAGCAAATTCCTACTCTGAAATGCCTTTTCCCCTCGAATCGACCTCCAATCGATCCGAATCTAGCCACAGTTAATTCAATTCAGTCAATACTAATTATAGGAATAATTCCACATGAAATACTAATTTTCCAACAAAATCCGAAATTAACCTAAAATTTGCCTGCGGGGCCCACGTCTTGGAATACAACAAAACTCACAAAATGCAATAACTCATTCAATTACGAGTCCAACCATATTAATTTTACTCAAATCCGACTACGAATCGATGTTCAAATCTTGAAAATTCGTTTTTGAAGATTTTACAAAAATCCCAATTTCTTACACCTAAATCCAAAATAATTGATGAATATGGACATGGATTTATGAAATATAATCACTTTCGGATATAGAACACTTATCCAAGTCGAAGTCGTGAAAACCCCCTCTGGAATCGCCTAAATTCGAGACTCAAAACTCAAAAATGAGTAAAAATGGCTAACTCTTGTGTTTAAGAATCTATCCAGGCAAGTTGTATTTTTCAATTGAGACTTATAAATCGCATTTGATACATGTGATTTCGCCTCTATCCTAGAAAAAAAAAAGCATTACCAACCTTTAGTAAATCGATCATAACTTTCTGTATAAATTTCCAAATGATGAATGGTTTAACTTTTTGGAAACAAGAAACCAAGGCTACAACTTTGATATGTTGCTCATCACCTAATTCTTTATAGATAGCGAGATATAATCTCTCAAATTAGCCGACTCGCATCAGAAATTTCTGGAAAATTTTCAAAACAGCTTGACCAGCCTTCAGTAAATTGATCATAACTTTCTGTATAAATGTCGAAATAATTAATAATTTAACTTTATGGAAACTAGGATGCAAGAGATACAACTTTCATGTTTTGTAAATTTTCATATTCCTTATATATTTCGAGATACAAGCTTCTGAAATAGGCTCCACAATTGAACAGTGCTGTCCAAATCTTCTGCAGCAAAAATTTTCAGCAACTTGTTTTTTTGTCCTTATGGACTGAGCACGCATGTCGAGGAATTATTCTCACGTTGCCAAATTGATGATTTTACTTTAACACAAATATTCGCGGTTGATCCCATATTACCGCATTCAACATAAGTATGACAATACCATTTCAATTGAGATTATCTACTTTATCCATATTTGTAAACTTGAAGACCAAATTTCTTACACTCCAATCATTTCCAGAAAGGTCCGATTTTCACGTCAGCACATGATATTAGTCTCGACTAGCTATAGCAACTCATGCCTACACACCCATCAAATATGGGGTATTACATTCTTCCCCACTTAGGGTCATTCGTCCTCAAATGAGAAGTAGAGTCCGTCCTCAAATACATAATGTAACTTATCTCTTTCTTTGCACATCTCAATATCCCAAATTTTTCTAACTCCCAAAATTTTCAGAAATTTCGGCAGAGTCTCCCCTGTAATTGGGCCTATCTACCTGTCAGAGTAACATCAAAACAACTCCTAACAACATGTACATAACCCAGCAAAGCACCACAAAGTATATATCAATAACACTAATCTCCGCATTACAAGCACGACATTATCACAATGATATCTTTTCATAAAACGCATTATATGTATGACCATAACCACATCTCTGGTCTTAATAGTTGTTCATAATAGATTACAACATCGCTAATTAACCTCATATTAATAAAATCTCATTTTAAACCTCCAATTTACCAACAACGAGGCATGAAGATCTCATAATTACTTACACGAATTAACGAGTAACAATTTACATCCCCGAGCACTCACCTCGTAGTCTAAAACTCAATAATTACAATAAAAACCTTGCAAGTTATGCACAAAGATGTTCATACATGATTGGCTTTTTTTTTTGCAGATAAGTCTAATAGGCATGACTCCCTATAAGTACTATAGTACAAATTTTAATTTCATGAAGGGAGAATTTAAATATATAATTTGTTTTCACCACAAGGGCCTCGTCCTTATATAACATCAACCGTAGCTTGTATCCCGGTTTAAATATTTCACATTATATAAAACACGAGGATCTCTTCCTCAACTCTGTACCACAAGTAATATGCACATCGTGCCAAATTGGAACATTCCATTTCCTTCTTTTAAATAATTTTCCGTTTAACAAAATGACAACACATAATAATAGACATACGTATCTCCATCCAATCTCCTAATAGGAGTATTCACATAAGCAGATTTCAGAATTACAAAGCTCACTCATAAGTGGAGAACAATAGGATGACTTGCCTCAATACTCAGAACTGAATCAAGTTAACAAAATTGTTACTTTATAATCATTCGATACTGTACTTGTAACGACACCATCTGGTGTTGCGACCTCAACCATACCATAAAAAATATATCAATGGCTCGGTCTCCACCTCTAGGAGTCTCACCTCCACCTCTAACATCCTGACCCCTACATTTGTTTGGTCATGTAAGTGGAGCAGTAACTGTAATGGGGCACGTAGTATGAGTGCTTTTACAAAATATGTTTCTCCCAAGTCTAGGAAATTTTTTCCATGATGTGCCTAGTAATACCACATTCATAACAATCCCTTTGAGGGTTCGGCTGCTCATATTGAGTCTATTTTAAATAACTAGAATAACCATTATATGAACCTCGTGGTGGTGGTGCATTAAAAGAACTTTCTAGAGTAACCATAGTAATTAATATATTGACTAAGATGGACGACTGCCCGAGCCCCGATCATTATGATTTGTAGTTGTAGTGTAAAATCCGATGAATCCTTTAAAACCTCGAGACCTCTTGGTCTTCTTAGCTTCCTCTTTTCCTCATTCAGAACACATTCTAACATTTTGGAAATTTCTACCACTAGCCGAAATGAAGCATCAACCTATAGCTTCCTGGGTTTTACTAAATTTCAAGATCATAATTGTGTCCTTTAATGAGTCTGTGGACTCGCTCTCTAGCTTACAGACTAAAGTAGGAGTATGACGACTAACTTATTAAACCTGATGATATATTATGACACCATTATGTTGATCTGGTACAACCGTTCAGACCGCATATACCACATATTATGGAGAATCTGGGAGACAAACTCCTTCAAAAACATTTATGAGAACTGAGCTGAGTAGGTGTCTAGTCTGCCCTCTTCATAGGCTTGCCACAAACACCAACGGCTAATTTCTTCTTTTGCTATGTTGACTCAACACTGCTGAGCTAACCTATTTATTTATATACTCCCTGATTCTTCTTTGGGGTAACTCTTTCCCCTAATTATGCACAATAATCACAAAAGTATACCTACATTAAGATAAATCTTGGCTCGAACTACATAGTCCAAAAGATCGTCAACCACTGTACTTCCTCTGAAGCACCCCAAAATCTGCAACCTTGACTTCCACACTAAGTGGACCTTCAATAAATTTAAGGTTGTTTTTCTAACTCCTTTGATATTGAAGTATTGGATAATTAAAGAGGCAGAGATACCGCAAGTCCCAACCTTATCCCCTACATGTCTCATACCTTAAATATGTGTAAATTATTGGGGAGCCTTTCAGTACCATATATATATATATACATTTCAGGTCAAAACTGATATAACACATGACCATTCGATCTATTCATTGATAGTGGACATCCCCATTTTGCATGAAGTCATGGGTCACAACGTCCGATAATCCACAATGTTGACCTTTTAACTCATATAAGTCAACCAGACGTCAAGGTCCGTTGCACCCCTACAAGATTTACTGGGTGATCTTCTCAATACGTCCGCATCTTCGGACAGAACTATAATGGGTCTAGTAAATACCTAATCTTTCCACCACCTGTTGGTGGAATCTGTCATCTGAAACACAATAAAATCAACCCCTATTGCTTTCAACTATTCCCATATTCTGCAATACTTCATAGTAGCGGTTCAGAAAATCATGTGGGTCCTTAGAAGGTGTACCACTGAAATGGACTGGAAATAGCTAGGTAAACTTATCCAATCTTGGCAAAGCCTCAAAAGACAAAGCAGGCCTATCATCGGCATGTGTTGCAATAACTGGTTGAGCTGCCCCAACTGGATGAGATTAAGCTAAATCCTTCATAAACTCATGCAACACAACCCATCTAATTCCTCAAACCATTTGTAAATATTGCACTCACCGTCAAAACAGTCAATCTAACTCTCATACGCAATCCAAACTCAAACTGTAGCACATGTAATTCACTAGTAAAAAGAGGACTCGCTAAAACAACATAGGGTTCACACAAACCTCGACACACCCCGCAGGAGGTAACCCACCTGCTTAGCCTCAAACTAGTATCTCGCTACATACTTCTATAATCATACTATTATGCAGTCACTTAATCCCCCCCCCCCTCAGTCTGAACTCATAACACAACATGAAGATCTACTCCACTCCACAACTAAACTACACGAGTGGTCCTTCAACACACCCATAGTTCGAGGTCATACGTCAACTCAAGACGAAAGTCAAACAGCCAATAGTCCTTACTACATCTCCAGCAAACTCTTCTTGTCACATTCAAACAATCTGAATACATCTCGCAATCAAATAATACTCGCCCCATAGTTATCCAGTCACAAATCCCACCAATAAGAACACAAACGGACATATAAGTCCCAAATGCACATGCTCACAAAATCAAAATCTTAGTAGTGAAGCCACAGACAAAGCCCGGCCTCATGTCCTCCAGACTGGCCCAACATCACACATAGAAATCACATCTCGCACCTTATCCAGGGAATCACAAGCTGTTGATGCACAGTAGATACTGAGCGCTCATGTGCATAAACAAATGCATGGAAGGAATTCAAGGAATTATGCTTCAACTTTAATCAATGTCGTACAATAAGAATTCAAGAATGTGGAATTTTCTAAAGGGTTCTGTAGCCTCTCGAAGATAAGTACAGACGTCTTCGACTAATCTGCAAAACTCTACTAAACCCACTCATTACTCGTGAGATCTTTGTAACCTAGTGCTCCGATACCAACTTGTCACGACCCTAAAATAGACCGGGTCATGATGGCGCCTATCGTGGAACTAGGCCAGCCGACACAATTCCTAAATCTAACCATTTTTTCTATAACAGTCATTTTTAAGCCATTAATTAACAAGAAATCTTATAGCATATGTCTAAATAACCTGTGCGAAAGAAATATACAAGCCCGATATCGGGGTGTCACAAGTCATGAGCATCTACTAAGGTTTGAATACAACGAAGAGTCTAAAAATAAACTAAAAATAGTCTAAGGAAGATAATAGGGAGAAGAGCATGGCTGCGAACGTCGGGCAACTACCTTGCTAACTCCGATGACTCTGCCACTGAGCAATCAACACTCGCTACCAGGTTCAGAAATACCTGAATCTGCACACAAGGTGCAGGGAGTAATGTGAGTACGCCAACTCAGTAAGTAATAAAAGTAAATTAAAGCTGAGTAGTAAGAAACACATAATTTCACGTCATAGCACTACAACAAATACCATATATTTCTCAAAAATAGTACAGAAACCATTTACTTCGTAAATCAAGCTTAGTTTCAGTAAAACCTTTTAAAACAACTTTCAATAGTTTCAAATGAGTAATAAAATAGTGAGTAAAAATGATAGAAAAGCAAACATCCCCTCGGGCAAAACATGTACCATAAATCGCCCCTCAGGCATAATATCAGCAGAACCAGTCCCTTGGGCTACCTCACAATCACTCATAATCAGCCCCTCGGGCACAACATGAATCAAGAACCGCCCCTCAAGCAAAACATGGATCAAGAATAGCCCCTCGGGCAACAATATGAAACAACAACAGCCCTTCGGGCTATATAATATCACTCACACTGGGTACCCGCACTCACTGGGGGTGTACAGACTCCTTGAGGGGGCCCTTATGGCCCAAGCGCAATAACAAGCCATCTCGTGGCATAATCAAATAGGCTCTCGGTCTCATATCAACAAGCCACCTCGTGGCGTAACAAATTAGGCCCTTGGCCTCAAAAGCATGAATTAGTATAATACTGCTACGACGCGCAGCCTGATCTCATAGTATCCTCACAACACAGGCCCTCGGCCTCATTTAGTCAGAAATCTCTCAGGCCACTCGGAAAATAGTAAAACATGATGCTTAGCCCAAAATATCATTTAAAATACCAAAACGGATTAAATATGGATGTGTTATGAAAATAGTAGAATATAGCATGACTAAGTACAAATATGAAGTCAAAACAGTGAGGAATAGTAGTGAAAATATCCTAAGGGTCCAAAACAATTGGCACGAGGCCCAAATATGGCATTCAGCCCAAATCATGATAATACTTTCCAAAACACAGTGATATCAAACAGTTTTCAATCAAATATGCGGTTTAACAGTCATATAGGATGGACTAAGTCACAATCCCCAACGGTCCACGACCCCACGCTCGTCATATAGCATGTGTGTCACCTCAAAGTAGCACAACAATGTGAAATCCGGGGTTTCATACCCTCAGGACAATATTTACAATTATTACTTATCTCAATCCGAGCAAAATCCTACTCCGAAATGCTTTTTCCCCTCGAATCGGCCTCCAATCGATCTAAATCTAGCCACAGTTAATTTAATTCAGTCAATACTAATTATAGGAATTAATTTCATATGAAAATACTAACTTTCCGAAAAAAACCGAAATTAACCCAAAATTTTTCCGTGGGGTCCACATCTTGGAATATGACAAAACTCACAAAATACGATAACCCATTCAATTACGTGTCCAAACATACTAATTTTACTCAAATCCGACTCCGAATCGATGTTTAAATCTTGAAAAATCGTTTTTGAAGATTTTACAAAAATCCCAATTTCTTACACCTAAATCCAAAATAATTTATGAATATGGATATGGATTTATGAAATATAATGACTTTCGGATATTGAACACTTACCCAAGTCGAAGTCGTGAAAACCCCCTTTGGAATCGCCTAAATCCGAGACTCAAAACTCAAAAATGAGTAAAAATGGCTAACTCTCGTGGTTAAGAATCTGTCCCGGCAAGTTGCATTTGTCAATTGAGACTTATAAATCGCATTTGATACATGCGATTTCGCCTCTTTCCCATAAAACAACAGCATTACCAGCCTTCAGTAAATCGATCATAGCTTTCTGTATAAATATCCAAATGATGAACGGTTTAACTTTCTGGAAACTAAACAACAAGAGCTACAACTTTGATGTGTTGCTCATCACCCAGTTTCTTATAGGTAGTGAGATATAAGCTCCCAAAGTAGCCTACTCGCATAAAAAAAAATTGGAAAATTTTCAAAACAACTTGACAAGCCTTCAGTAATTCGGTCATAACATTCTGTATAAATGTCCAAATGATTAATAATTTAACTTTCTGGAAACTAGGATGCAAGGACTACAACTTTCATGTTTTGTATTTTCATAATCGAATTCCGACCAAGATATCAAAAAGTCAACTCTCGGTCAAACTTTCAAAAATCTTCTATTTTCCAACTTTCGCCAAAATGCGTCAAATTGTCCTACGGACTTCCAAATCCAAATCCGAACATGCTCGTAAGTCTAAAACACCATACGAAACTATTGCAATCATCAAAATTCCATTCCGGGGTCGTTTCCTCAAAAGTTAAATCTCCGGTCAAACTTAAGAAATCTTTAGCCTTAGATTTCTAGATTCCGTTAAATGGCGATAATTTGAGCTAGGGACCTCCAAATTCGATTTCGGGCATATGACCAAGTCCCAAATTATGATACGGAACTACCGAAATGGTCAAAACTTGGATCTGAGTTCGCTTTGCTCAAAATGTTGACCGAAGTCAACTCCGTTGAGCTTTAAAGCTCTAATTCACAATTTAATCCATTTTCACATAAAAACCTTCTGGAAATTACATGGAATGTGCACGCAAGTCGGGGAATAATTGATACCACTCTTCAAGGTCTTAAAATATCGAGATAATTATTTAATTTAAAGATGACATTTTGGGTCATCACAGTAGAGCTTAGTCTCATGCAAGAGTAAGGCAGTGCTTAGCCTTATGCAATTGAGGAGACATGGCTTAGCCTCATGTAAGATTTGCGACAGTTCTTAGTCTCATGCAGTGAACATGTAATAATTAGCAACAGAGTATTTCTTAGCTGGAAATATGTTTGCGCTTGGCAGCTTTGTCGTTATGAAGATTGTGATTTTGAGGTGTGCCTGAATTTGGGAATATTTCTTGTTCCTGCATCCAAAGGGAAATTGTGAGTTTTATTGGGAAGGTCGTTTCATGTCTTCGCCGGCTTGTTTTGCCTTGCTTTGCTCCGGAGATCCTGTTCGATTACCATGGGCAGCACTGGGTGCCACATAAATGAAATTTTCGAAAAGTATGCATGCATTCGATAAATATAGTTAATTTTAAAAATAGTTGTTTACGATATCGAGAAATTAAATGAGTTAATGACTGTGATACTTTAGAGACATTGCGACTTTTTCACATTAGAATTTTGAGGGTCCTCCTCAAAAGTTTGCCCTAGTTTAATAAGCAATTATTTGGTCGTTCTGCATGTGACAAAGTTTGTTGGATTTACTTCGGAATTTTGAGAATCCTTCTCAAAAGTCTGCCCCGGTTACTTAACCGATTCACTAATTGTTTTGCAAACGACGACTTCGGCTGGACTTGTTCCTCCTTAAAATCTACCCAGTTATTGGTTGTGGAGAAAATGAAAATTTTATTGAGATGTGATCGAACCCATAGAGCTTCCTATGTATCTCCTCTTAAACGGGAATCAGGTCAAGCGTAGTTCAGTACATCATGTCAAGAAATGCAAAAAGTTTAAGCATAGTATCTTTTGATCGTGTATGAATTGATAGGCTTTGGCCAAATTTCTCCATCCATTTCTGCGAATATGAGTGCTTCTCCTGTTAGTACCCTGTGAACCATGTAAGAACCTTGCTAGTTAGGTGAGAATTTTCCTTTGGCTTCATCCTGGTGTGGAAAAATCCGTTTCAGCACCAGCTGCTCCAGTGCGAACTATCTAGGTTTGACCCTTTTGTTGAAAGCTTTGGACATTCTGTTCTGATAAAGCATACCATGACACAATGAACTCATTCTTTTCCCATTAATGAGATCTAATTGCTCATAGCGGCTCTTTATCCATTCTGCATCACTAAGTTCAGCTTCTTGTATAATTCTCAAGGAAGGAATTTCTACCTCGATGGGGATGACGACTTTAGTACCGTAGACCAACAGGTAAGGAGTTGCCCCCCAAGACGTGCAAACTATGGTACAGTATCCCAATAAGGGAAATGGTAACTTCTTGTTCCACTACTTGTTATTCTCTACCATCTTCCTTAGTATATTCTTAATGTTCTTGTTGGCGGCCTCCACAACTCCATTCATTTGGGGTCGGTATGCTATGGAGTTTTTGTGCTTGATTTTGAATTTTTCGCACATGGCTTTCATTATATTACTGTTGAGATAGGCGGCCTTGTCAGTGATGATAGATTAAGGAACACTGAATCAAAAAACAATATGATCCCCGACAAAATCTGCGACAACTTTCTGTGTTACAACTTTGTAAGATGCAACTTCAATCCAGTTTGTGAAATAGTCTATGGCCACTAGAATGAACATGTGCACGTTTGAAGTGGTAGGCTCAATTGGTTCAACGACATCCATTCCCTAGGCAGCAAAAGGCCAAGGTGCGTTGGTTGCATTAAGTTCACTTGGAGGTACGCGTATTATATCTGTGTGTATCTGGCACTGATCAAATTTCTGGACATACCAGATGCAGTCTACTTCAATAGTCATCCAAATGTATCCGAATCTATGTATTTTCTTGGCTACGATGAAACCATTCATATGTGGGCCGCATGTTCCAGTGTGTATCACTTCAAGCAACTTGGAGGCTTCCTTGGGATCAATGCATCGTAAGAGAACTAAATTTGGAGTTCTTCTATACAGAATTCCTCCACTCTGGAAAAAATGGTTTAACAGTCTCCAAAGTGTGCATTTCTGGGTATGGTTTGCATGCTCTAGATATTCTCCTTTTGCCAAATATTCTCTAATATCGTGGAACCATGGATTCACATCTGTTTCTTCTGCAACATGAGCATTGTAAGCCGGTTAATTATGAATCCTTACCATAATGAGATCGATGAAATTCTTGTCCGAGTGTTGTATCATGGAGGACAAAGTGGCCAATGCATCTGCGAAATCATTTTGGATTTTGGGGATATGCCGAAACTCTATCTTTATGAATCATTTCATCAGCTCTTTTACGTGATGCAGATATGGTAGTATCTTGGTGTTCTTTGTAGCCCATTCTCCTTTTACCTGGTGTACCAGCAAGTCTGGATTGCCAATTATAAACAATTCCTGGATATTCATGTCGATGGCCAGATTGAGTCCCATGATGCAAGCCTCATATTCTGCCATATTGTTAGTCAGTCCGCATCGACCCGGTCTCACAGACGGTGGAACAACGTTGTATTAGCATCCCCATTCTGAGCCATTGATTGATTCAAATGAACGGCCCAGATCAGGCCATTCACTTACCCAAACGACGCCGTAAAGGGCCATCTCTCAACCGTTAACCCAATCCCATCCAACGGCCTCAAGCCATCCCCATATGCCCGACCCATTTTACCCCGGACCAGCCCGACATCCTTTTAAGTGGAACGACACCGTTCCCTTTAAGTGAAGGGATCCTGGCCCTCGATTTCACCTGATCCAATGGCCAGGATCCATTTCCCCCCTCCGTATATAAGCCCCTCATCACACCCCACGCCCCTTATCCGAACACCCCCCCCTTTTCATCGTCTCTCTCAAGAGACTAACCTAACACCCCTGTCCAAACCCTATCTGCCCCCATACACTCTCACCGTGAACCCGGCGGCAACGATGCCGGTGACCACCAAAGTAACACCCCTGATGCACCCAACTACCCTGAACTCGGATCTGCAAACCGTTGGGTTCAAATCATTCCCCATCGTCTCGAATCTTCGTTTGAAGGTTCGAGAAAATTCCGATCTACACCAACCCACCCCGGATTCATACCATCCATTACCTTGCCCTCACTCGTGACCAAACCAAGCTTGGTTTGGTCCGAATCTACCCACAAATCCTCAAGCCCCAAATCGGACTGTTCAAACCCTAGAACACAAGAACTTTGGAATTCGACCAGTTTAAATGGAGGGTTGGGGTCTAATAGACCTTAATTGAAGTGTTCTCGGTTAATAACACTTCGATTAAAGTCCGTTCGACCTCAAATGATCGAGTCTGGTTCAAGCTTGGGTCGTTTGTTGTTGAGCTTCCAGAGTAAGTTCTCTTTTCCTTTGTTGTTCTTGTTTGAATGGTGTTTATGTTTGTTAGCATATTTAGTTAGTTTGGATGATGTTTCTGATATTTTTCTTTCAATTTCCTCCATCTTCGTAAGACCTTTTTATTTGGTCAATTACTCTTCTGTTTATGGTTGAATACGTATGGTGATATACATATTTCAATTTGATTAATATCGTCGAATAGATAATTCATATAGATTCCCTGTGTCGTGCAAAGTTGTTGAAGGTAGTTGATGCCCTATTCGTGTTGTTCGTTTAATCGACTGATTGTTCTATGTTATGATTAATATAGTCGATTAGATAAATGTCGTCGATTAGTTTAATAGGACTGAATGTGCAAATATTCTGATTCATATAGCTTCATATGACTAATCGAATCATTGTCGTTTAGCTGATTGTTTGACATTATCGGTGAATGGTTTGTAGCTGCAATGTAATAGCTAGAACTCAGTTTAGGGCAGCTTGAATTTGAACTTTCAGAAGTTCAAAATTTCCTGCTGTTGAAGTAGGGTAAACAGTAGTAACCAGGGGTTAACAGGGGTAGTTTTGGGTGTGAAAAGATCATAAATGGTTAGTTTAAGTTGGGCTGACATAGGGTACTGAAATAGGATTAAACTAATACAATAGTGGGGAACAAACTTGATAGAATGGAGTTAATTGAAGATTGTCAGTTGCCCATACCATTTGGGGCACAAAACACATGTTAATGGGAAATAAAGGGGTATGGGCAGAGTTGAGGGTTGGGGAAAACGAGGCAGCCTGGGGCCTGCCTGTATTTTGCCTATAAATAGGCTCTTTTAGGGTAGAGAAAAGGGTTGGACATCAGAGGTTAAGAGGTTAGGAAATCAGAAATTAAGGTTGAACACTAAGAAGCTTTCAGCTGCTTTTTTCTGAACCTTCACAAGTTAGAAATAGGCTGAAAGTTGAGCTAATTTTCCAAAGCTAAAAGAGTAGTTTGAGAGATAAAAGAGGTCTTTTCTGTTGCACTATTGAATATCAGGACTGTAGATGGTGCTGTTTATTGGGTCTTCTGTTTTTTTTTGTTCACTGATTCTGCTGGAGTTCTGTTTAGTACTCAAAAAATTGCACTATTTATTGGTTATTGTTAGCACTGGTTGTTGCTGTTGGGTTTTTCTGAAATTTCTGCTGGGCTTTCTCTTAAGTTGTTGCTGAGTTTTGGTCTGTTATTGGGTTGTCTCTGTTGTTGTTACTGGTTTGGGGCTGTCGACTGTTTGTGTTGCTGTGTTGTTGCATACTACTCTGCTGATCATTCTTCTTCTTTTGCTTTCCTATACCAGGTACACAACGGATACATTTGTCAATGTAGGCTGAAATTTGAAGCATGAATACAAAGAGTTGAAGTTATTTTGAATTCATTTTAGAAATATACTGAACATTAGTTGTATGTATGATAGTGTACTTTCTCTACTAGAACCATGAAATCAGCTGTGGTGTAACTGCACTTTTATACATATCATTTAGTTGGAAAACTCTATGTTTTTGCTTATAATAAAAAAGGATTAATGTTGCAGTAGCCATTTTCTGTTAAGTTCATCATTGTTGTCAAGAAGCATGTTAGGTATCCAATAGTTACTTCCTTAAACAAATGTCAGTTTTTTTTTAGTTGGTAAAAATATGGTGTGATTAAGGTAAGCTGTACATCGCATGTTAGCCTTTCCCCTTATGAATGTTAAGCACATACCAAATAAGTTGAATAGGCCCAATTGGAATAAGGGTGGCCCAGGCCGAGTATCACGTCATGCACGTTGGGCCTGGGCCCGTAATATCTAAATGACTGCCCATATACGCATTCATGTTCGGATTTTGCAAATCCTATTCGGAACCCGACTAATAACTAACTTGTAAGCATGTAAATAAAGTTGGACCGTTCTTTTTCTTTCATTATTAGAGACAAACTCAATAGAAAACATAGCCACTATAGGATGACCTTTTAAATAAAACGAGACGAGCCTCGCCAAATAAAAATGTAAGTTGCGGGGCCCTCAATAATTGGTCATAATAAATACTTAGAATTTGGGATGGACTGTTTAGTGAATTTCACTGCCTTCCCCAAAGATAATAATGTGTTAGACTCTTTAGGCGCGATTTAATTAATCTTACCTTCTTAAACTCGGGTGCGCATTTTATGCGACCCAAATCCAAATCCCAAAACATTGAATAAAAATGTTTTCCGGATTGCGGGTGCATTTCATGTGACGCAATCCAAAGACATGTTTTTTTAAATGATGTTCACATTCTTTAAAAATATAATAATAAAAGCGTTAAAGAGTTAAAACTTGCACGTGAGCGCATAATTGTATAAAATCAGATAAATAGGCTGAATATGACAGTTGAGCGACCGTGCTAGAACCACGGAACTCGGGAATGCCTAACACCTTCTCCCGGGTTAACAGAATTCCTTATTCGAATTTCTAGTACGCGGACTGTAATACAGAGTCATTCTTTTCCTCGACTCGGGATTAAATTGGTGACTTGGGACACCTTAAATCTCTCAAGCGGCGACTCTGAAACAAATAAACAAATCCCGTTTTGTTTGTCCTTTAATTGGAAAAACTCCTACGCCTCTGGCGGGAGCGGAAAAAAGAGGTGTGACATTTATTAGTAGTGAAAAAATAGATATTAAGGTCGGAATGGAATTTCGGAAGTTGGAGTAGGTTTATAGGGGCATTTGTGACGTGTGTGCAAAATTTAAGGTTATTCAGACGAGGTTTGGTAGGTTTCGGCGTCGTTTGCGGAATTTGAAAGTTTAAAAGTTCTTAGGCTTGAATTTGAGGTTGATTTAGTGTTTAGATGTTGTTTTAAGTGTTCCGAAGGCTCGACTAAATTTGTATATTGGTATAGGACTTGTTGGTATCATTTGCCCGACGATCGAGCTTGATTAATCCCCTCGAAAGATCGACGACTGTAGAGGCGAAGTAGATGACCGATGGTGAATCGAGGTGCTTCAGTGTTATTAACAAAGTGGCGGAGGAGGATCACGACCCTCCAAAAGAACTGGTCAATCAGCTCGAGGCAAACCTCGTACCTTTTGCAAAAGTCAAGGACTATGGGATCCACCTGGGCAAGTGTGAATTGGTATGTGTAAAAACATAGATACCCTTCCACATATGTGGTGATGTCCTCATCGAGACCGGTGACGACCACTTCCTTCCCCTCCCATTTGCAGTCCTCTCAAACTGTAGGGAGTGTGTCCTCGGTGATGGAGCATATGTACCTCCTCACCTCGATCATGTTAACTTGAAGCTTTTCGCCCTTTAAGTTGATTTCTATAGAGAAGCCTTCGGCGATGAAGTTCTTCATAGGAGGTTTGGGGCCACATCAGGTACGACCACCTTAGCATCCGTGGCCGAGTTAGAAGTTAAATGGACAGTCGGTTGAGCTACTGATCTTCACCATCGAGTTCGGGGAAATATGAATATATGAAGGCAAATGTGAAGATATGAAGATGAGGATTAATATTTAAAGGTCAAACTTAGGTTTAAAGATGGAGTGTGAAGATCTGGAGATGAGAAGATGAAGATATGAAGTTATGAAGAACAATATATCATGATTTGAAGGGGTTAAAGGCAAGTGAAAAGTGTAAAAAGGATCAAAGTTTTTATAGAGAAGTGGTAATATATGTGTGATGTTTCACATTCGAGGACGGTCAACCGAAGGCTGATATGTGATTGAGTCAGAACGACATGACTGATGGGACGTTTCAATAACTTATTGACGCGGTTGTAGCATAGGGACGAAGGAACCGGGGTAAATTAATCATTTTTCTTCACTTCAATAAATTTGTTCTCCAAAAAATAAAAAGACTATATGTGTACGGGTAAAATCGGAGACAATGTTACCCTTAATTCCCTAATGAAGAGACGAGAGGGAAGCACGGTCCGACGCAACTTCGAGTGAAGTCCAAGGATCCCTCATGTCAGAGTCCGAGGGGGATGACTGATATATCTGGGATCGATCACGGCTGAACAACGGTTCCAGGACAAAATACAGTTCGAACAACGGGAGCCGTAATATTCACCCTCAATCGGTTATTACAGTGCAAATATCGTCCGACATCAACTTTGGATAACATTTACCGATATTTAGACTTGTACTAGGATTGAAATTCTCCTACTATATAAAGGGGTGAATTTGTTCATTTTAACACAATGTTGACATGCATATCAAAACAATAAAAGTTTATTTTTGTCTTCTAACTATTATTCACAACGTTCTTCAGTTACTTCCTTCTTTAATCGCAACCGAGCTCATATCGAGGATTTGTTCAAGGCCGAATTTTGGTGTTCATCGTGTGCAAATTTAGTTGTTGCTCCTTTTAAAGTGTAAACTGAGTGCAGATTTGCCACTGAAAAAATTTGTACTATATAAATTTATGATCAACAAAAGTCTTGACGAGTGGTTCCACCAAATTGAATAACTTGGTTGTGAACTTTATCACTGTCGGTGGTTGGTTTTCAATCATTTCTTGAGAAACTCCTATAAATTATTTAAAACTAAAATTTGTTTTCAAAAAGATTTGGGAAATCTTCTAATGTTGCACAATTTCGGCTAGTTTCATTGTTGGATTTTCTACTGTCAGCAGTCACCTCATTTTATCTTTTAAACGTTTTCCTACGGCTTGCCCTTCGTCTATAAGCTACTGCGGTTTGTATATATATCATTTATCCCGATTTTAAATTTATATACAATAAAAGAAGAAGTAAAGCCGTCGTAACAAGTCAAGTGAAATAATCATAAGATGACAAATATATATTTTTAGTACAAAGCTCTAAAAAAGTTAGAGTACTAAAATTATTTTAAAATTAAAAAGCAAAAATACGAGAAAATTAAAAGTTACCAATTTAAATTGGGGAGTTGTTTCCAGTTGGAATTTTAAAATATTTAAAAATAAACAAAAACAAAATTAAGAAAAAAAATACCAATTTAAATTGGGGAGTAGTTTCAAGTTGGAGTTTTAAAACTACTTTAAAATAAAAATACGAAAATAAAAGAAAAAATCAATTTAAATTGGGGAGTAGATTTTTCTAATAGTAGTCTCTATATATAGTTAGTAGATTTTTCAAATAGTAGTCTTTATATATATAGTTTCTCCTTATGGTTATATATAGAGAGAAGTCAAATAATTATATGATGCCAAGTGGTATAACCATATAATGACTATATAGATTTTTAGGACTCCCAGATCCCATTTCCCAACTCCCTGTATCCTCTGAATTGTCAAAAACTAAAGCTCCTGATTCAATCTGCAACAAATTCGTGATTCCAACACAATTACGACCCTTCTCCCGTAACGATTCGATCGGTCATTTTGAGCATTTACACTTCGCTCGGTAGTTTGAGGGCATAAGTAACTCCTTATGATGTATGATAATTTATGCAAATCGTTGATTTTGGGGTTTCAGGTTATTTGGAATAGGTTTTGGAATATTGAGTTCGCCGTGGGTACTTTAAGTTGAAAAACGCTGACCAAGTTTGATTTTTCAAGAATTTGACCCCGGATGTAAATTTTGATGTTCTGTTAGCTCTGTTAGGTGATTTTGGACTAAGGAGCGCGTCTAAAATATAATTTGGAGGTCCGTGGCAGAATTAGGCTTGAATTGGCAAAAGTTGAAAATTTGGCGATTTTGATCAGCAGTAGAAAATTAGATATCGGGATGTAGGATATTCGGGGAGTAGGTCTGTAGTGTCATTTGTGACGTGTGTGCAAAATTTGAGGTTATTCGGACGAGGTTTGGTAGGTTTCAAAGTCGTTGGCGAATATCGGAAGTTTAGAAGTTCTTAGGCTTGAATCCGAGATTAATTTGGTGTTTTGTTGTTGTTTTCGGTGATTCGAAGGTTCGACTAAGTTCGTATGATGTTGTTGGATATGTTGGTATGTTTGGATGAGGTCCCGAGGGCCTCGGGGTGATTTTGGGTAGCGATCGGAGAGTTTAAAGTGGGGAAAATGCAGTTGAAGCTGATGTTGTTGGTGTGTCCGCACCTGCAGAAAGGGGACCACAAGTTCGAGGATTGCAGGTATGAGGATCGCAGGTGCGGTAGACTGAGCGCAGATGCAGAAAGGGCAGGTTGGAGTTTGAGCATAGGTGCGCAGGTGATGGCCACACCTGCGAGCCCGCAGGTACGATACATGGGTTGCAGGTGCGAAAGCTGAGGAAGCTGGCATTTAAGTGAAAACCGCGGGTGCGAGGTTCTTACCGCATGTGTGTGGATATGGCCGCTAGTGCGGACATGCTAGGCAGAAAACCCCAATTAGAGGTATTGTTCTCTATTTTTCGATTTTTTGGATTTGAGGAGTTCGGGAGAGAGGCGATTTTCGAAGGATTTCAAGGAGCAACGTTAGGGTAAGTGATTCTAACCTATAATGGTATAAATTCTTGAATCTATGGTTTTATTCATCATCTAAGTGGGAATTTGAGCTAGAAATTTGAGAATTTAAGGCTTGAAAATTGAAGAGTTTGATATGAGGATTTGAGGGGCCAAACAGTGTTGGATTTTACTAAATTTGGTATGGTTATACTTATGAGTGAATAAGCTTTCTAGTTTTGTAATTTTTGCTGGGTTTTGAGGCATGGGCCCGAGGGTCGGGATTGAGCTGATTTCGGGATTTTAGTCTAATTAGATAGTTTTTCTTATGGAATTCATTCCATTAGAGTTTATTGATGGTATTGTACTGGCGGTGAAATAGATTCGGAACTTTTGGAGGTCGAGTCGAGGGGCGAGAGCATCCCGGAGTAGGAATTCTACGCTGCTAAGGTAAGTCACTCTTCTAAACTTAGTGTTGGGGGTATGAAACCTCGAGTTAGGTATTATGTGATTGGTATTGAGGTGACGCATATGCCAGGTGACGGGCGTGTGGGTGTGCACACGGTGAAATGTGACTCTATGGTTCCCATGGCCCATTATAGTGGCCCTATTTTGTCGATAATTGTGTTTTTACCATGTGATAAAGTAATTGAGCTGTCAATCATGCTAGATATCATATTTAGACTTTATGCCAATACAATTGAGACCCATAATGGTCGTTTCCTGTTATTATTACACAGACTTCATTAATATCTTGCACTCAGTCATGTTCATGCATTCATATCATATCTCAGTCTCAGTTGTTAATTATTGATACATCATATTCTTGTTGTCGGGCTAGTTTTCATGACACTGTGAGGCCGTGAGTGAGACTAGAGTGATTGATGACTGAGTAAGGCCTAGAGTCTAGTTGTGAGGATATTGATACCATAGCACATGAGTTGTCCGTACAGCACGTGGGTTATTCGTGCGGATCCAAGTATGGATATTATAGCACGTGAGTTTGTCCGTACAACACGTGAGTTGTCCGTGCGGATCCAGATTGATATTATGGAACGTGAGTTGTTCGTGCAGCACATGAATTGTCCGTGCTTAGCGCTTGAGTTGTAGGAGCCCCTCCGGAGTCTGAATACCCCAGATGAGCGCACTTGACTATAAACGAGTGTGGATCAAGATTCATGGCATTTGCATACACATATGACATACAGGCATTTGCATGCATGCATGACATCCTGACATAAAGATGCATTTTTCCTCATGTTATATAGTATTACGACATCCATGACTTATTATACACATTGACATGTTGGCTCAGAGGTATTCTATACTTGTTATTTTGTGAAAAAAATGAAACATCTTACTTGAAGATTTTGAGAAAAATTATAGTTTTCAAACTTACCTATATTTCAACATTTTGGCAACATATTTGAGTTATCACAAAAATATTTGAAAAGCATGTCTATTTTCTGGAATTGTGAGCGAGTTGAGCATGTTACTTCTAAGATACTCTTTTGATACTTATATTACGCTGTTGTGAGTTGTTGTAGAATACTTATATTGGATCGGACCTAGTGTTAGCTCATCACCGCTTTCAACTTAATGTTAGGTTTGTTACTTAATCTGTAAATGGGGTCGGTTGTACTGACACTACACTTCTGCACATTGCGTGCAGATGTTGGATGTTATTGTTGCTGTGCTAGATTTTTGCGAAACTTGAAGATGTACCGGCGTCCCTGTTATAGCTGCCTCTTTTGTTTGGGGTAGCCTTAACTTATAAAACTCTGTTTATGTACTTTTCAAATAGACTGTGTATTTTTTTCATTGTTGCATTTAATCTTTATTCGTACAAGCTCTTGATTTGTACTACCAGTCCTTGAAAAATGTATAAAATTCCGTAAATTACCTTCATTTAATTGTTGTGTTAATATAATTGGAATTGAATAATAAATAGTTGGCTTAACTAGCGGGTAAGGTTATGTGACATCACGACTAGTGAATTTTGGATCGTGATATTTTCTTCCGCAGAAACAACGGTCAAAAAGCTCAAATAATATCAGGAAATTGGAGTGAAGGATTTTTGTTCCGAATTCTATACGAATCGGAGTCGCACGGACAGAGAGTTATTATTCCGAGTAACACATACAAAGTTGTTATTGAAATTTAAGTATCATCTCACTGGTATGACGAATTTTGGAACTCAAATCTGCCTGATTCGTACATAGAGAATAATAGTTTGACTATCCGGAGATGCCACAGATTGTACAGGGATGTTTTATTGAATATAGATGATCATCTGGTAGGATTCATGGTTCCATTCCCTCTGATTTTCACAGGTGGAATTAATCCTCTGTATTGGGATCCAATTCTTTCAATAGGGGCATTTGATTTTCCTTCTTACGGCATTGATTTAACACCATTTTTGGGGATTTTACTTGACGGCCAAGCCCATTTTCTAAGGATTTGTTCTTTTCTTTTGGCAACAGAAGAGGAGTCTGAAACCTAAATGGTAACTTTTTGGACTCAAAACACGTTTCTATTGTTTAAAAAAATATTTTTTACCTAAAACGCGGTATTATACTGCATGTTACTTTAACGGAATTTTAGCCGTTAAAGTAAAATGCAGTACAATACCACGTTTTACATATAACGCATTGTTATATTGCATTTTGCCCACAGCATAGTGCAAATAAGTGAACCTAAGGGCCCCACTCTCTTCCTTTTCCGTTTTTTGTCCTTGTGCTAAGCTTCAGGTATCTCAAGTATATGCAATCTATTTTTTTTTTAATAACTTCAACTTAAAATATATTTCGAAATATATTTTAAAATACAACTACAGATTGGTAACTTGCAAGAAAATATATTTAAAATACAACTAAGAGTAATTAGTGACCAAATAACTAAGATTGAAACTTTAATATATTTTACCCTGTATATGTGTTTAGAAGCGACTTACTTCAAAGATATGGAAAGGACACAAGCGCACAACATGTCCTCAAATATCTAAATAGTGCAGTTAGACTGTCCGTCCATCTAAGGGTAAAAAGTTGTGCTGAACCTAACCTAAATACCCAACCCTCATTGCACGGCCCTCTAAAACTGCGATGTAAATTGAGTACCCCTATCTAAAATAATGGAAACTGGGATACTATACAAGCTAACAACCTCTCGGATATAAATCTCAGTCAACTGCTCAGAAGTGTTGGTAATACCAACAGGAATGAAGTGCACAGACTTGGTCAGCCGATCCAAAATAACCCAAATAGCATCGAACGTCCTTGAAATCTGTGAGAGCCTAACTATAAAGTCCATAGTGATCCTCTTCCACTTCCACTCCAAAATATCTAATCTCTGAAGAAATACACTCAGTCTCTGATGCTCATACTTAACCTGCTGATAGTTGAGACGCCAAGAAACAAATGCAACAATATCCTTCTTCATCCTCCTCTACCAATAGTGTTGTCTCAAATCCTGGTACATCTTCATGGCACCCGGATGGATGGAATACCGCGAGCTGTGTGCCTCCTCAACAATCAACTCCTGAAGCCCATCTACATTAGTCACACATATCCGGCCCTGCATCCTCAACACACCATTATCACCAATAGTCACATCCCTAGCATCACCTCGTCGGACCCTATCTTGAAGAACGAGCAAGTGGGTGTCATCATACTGATGCTCCCTAATACGGTCATAAGAGGATCTGGAGACCACGCAAGCCAATACCCGACTAGGCTTTGAAATATCCAACCTTACAAGTTGGCCCATTAAGGTCTGAACATCCAATGCCAAAGGTCTCTCTACAGCCGGAAGATAAGCTAAACTCCCCAAACTCTCTATCCGGCGACTCAAAGCATCAGCCACCATATTGGTTTTTTTTGAATGGTATAGAATAGTGATATCATAGTCCTTAAGAAGCTCCAACAATCTCCACTGATGCAAATTAAGATCCTTCTGCTTGAACAGATGTTATAGACTCCGGTGATCAGTATAAATCTGACAATAAACCCCATACAAATAATTACACCAAATCTTCGAGGTGTGAACAATGGATGCCAACTCAAGATCATGCACTGGATAATTCTTCTCATCGGTCTTCAACTGACGCGGGGCATAGGAAATCACCCTACCCTCCTGCATCAAAATACAACCAATGCCTACCCTCTAGGAATCACAATACGCGGTATAAGAACCTGAAGCTGATGGCAGAACTGATACTAGAGTTATGGTCAAGGCAGTCTTGATCTTCTAAAAGCTCTCCTCTCACTCTTCCAACTACCTGAATGGAGCACCTTTTTGGGTCAATTTGGTCAAAGGAAAAGAAATGGATGTAAGTCCCTCTACGAAGTAATAGTAATAACCTACCAAACCAAGAAAGCTCCTAATCTCCGTAGCTGAGGACGGTCTAGGCCTACTCTGCAACACCTCTATCTTCTTCGGACCCACCTGAATACCCTTACTAGATACCACGTGCCCCAAGAATGCTACTAAGCTGAGTCAAAACTCACACTTGGAGAATTTTGCATAAAGTTTCCCCTCCCTCAATCTTTGTAATTCAATCCTCAAATGCTGAGCATACTCCGCCTGGCTATGTAAGTACACCGGGATGTCATCACTGAATACAATAATGAAAGAGTCCAAATATTGCTGGAATACATTGTTCATCAAATGCATGAACGTTGCTGGGGCATTGGTCAGCCCAAAAGACATTACCAAGAACTCATAATGGCTATAATAGGTCCTGAAGTTACCTTAAGAATATCTGAATCCTGAATCTTCAACTGGTGATACTCGGACCTCAAATCAATCTTGGAGAACACCCTTGCTCCTTGAAGCTGGTCAAATGAATCATCAATGCGGGGCAAGGGATACTTGTTTTTAACTGTGACCTTGTTCAACTGCCTGTAGTCAACGCACATTCTCATGGAACCATGTGTATTCTTCACAAATAGAACTGGTGCACCCCAAGGTGACACACTAGGATGAATAAACCAATTATCAAGGAGTTCCTAAAGCCGTTCTTTCAATTTCTTTAACTCCGCTGATGCCATACAATATAGTGAAATTGAAATAGGCTGAGTGCTCGGCAACAAATCAATACCAAAGTCAATATCCTTGTCAGGCAGCATGCCCGACAGGTCTACAGGAAACTCATCCAGAAAATCACATAGCACCAGAATAGAATTATAGCAGGAGTCTCTGCACTACCATCTCTCACAAAAGCCGAGTAAGAGAGACAACCCTTCTCAACCATACGCTGAGCCTTCAAATATGAAATCACCCTACTCGGTACATAGTCTATAGAGCCACTCCACTCTACCCTCGGAATTCTCAGCATCGCTAACGTCACAGTTTTAGCGTGACAATCTAAAACAGCATGACATGGAGATAACCAATCAATACCCATTTAACATCAAAATCAACATACTGAGCAACAAAAGGTCCACTCGGGTCTATAGACCCCCAATAGACAACACATGACCGATATACATTGTCCACAACAATAGTATTACCCACCAAAATAGATAAATGAACAGATGAAACTAACAACTCATGGGGCATATACAGAAAATGAGCGAAATACGAGGAAACATATGAATATATAGAACAAGGGTCAAATATAGAGGCATCTCTATGATAGACGGAGACAATACCTGTAATCATAACATTTGAAACAATAGCATCTGGGTTCTGGCTACCTCCTGATCTGCCTCCCCCTCTCGGGCGACCCCTAGCTGACTTGGCTCTTCCCCTTGTTGTCTGAGGTCCACCCCTGGCTGGCTGGGCAGGTGGTAGAGGAACTGGTGTTGGTGCTATCGGCCAAGTACTCCATTATGGAGCCCCACCTAATAGCCTAGGGTAATCTCTCATAATGGGACCAATATCCCTGCACTTGAAACAACCCCTCCTCTAATGAAACTGGTGCTCCTAATGCCCAAAAGAACTGCTTGGAGATACTTGAGTGGAGGGGAATGATGAGAACTCTGCATTGGAAGTGCAATAAGTGATGACTAACCCTGCTGATGATTGTGAGAACCATGGCCATATGATGCGCCACGGTGAAATGGGCGAGCTGACGGAGCCTGAATAGATGGCCTCTACCGTGTTGGAACTGACCCCCATGAGGAGTACCACTAAATCCACCTGCTCCACGAGGCCACTTGGCCTCCTTTTCAACCCTCTCGTAACTACGAACCATCTCAATATGTCGATAAATGTCGACAACCTCATCAAAGGTAGCAACACACACCCTCTCTCAGGTCATAAGCAATCGTAGCTAAAAAGTGAGACCATCGATGAACCTCATAATCCTCTCCCTATCCGTGGGAACCAAGCAGATAGGATGTAGGTTCAACTCCAGGAACTACATCTCGTATTGCGTTATAGATATATCACCCTAGCAAAGCTACACAAACTGTTTACGTAGCTCCTCTCTGTTGGACTGGGGCATAAACTTCTGAAAACATACCACGGAGAACTGCTGCCAAGTGAGGGGTGCTACGCCAACACGCCTACACTTATCGTAAGTCTCCAACCATTGGAGTGAAACCAAAGAAAACTGAAATATAGTGAATGACACCCTATAAGTCTCTAGAATACCGGTTGTGCAGAGTAATCTCTGACACTTGTCCAAGAAATCCTGGGCATCCTCTCTCTCTATGCCACTTAAAGGTGGAGATTGGAGTCTCCCAAACCTCTCCAAACTACACTAATCATCCTCCCGCATAGTAGGAACTGCATGCTCTTGAGCAACTACAACCAGCTAGGCTGGTGGTACACCTGGTGTCTGGAGTCCCTGGCAACCTGCTCTGGTGTGCGGGCGGCGGGAGTTTAGATGCCTCCCCCGGCCTGAGAAGTGGCAGCGATCGTAGTAACTGACACCGGTTGAACAAGGCCCGTACATACTAATAAAATCTAGACCAGGGCCTCCTGAATGCCTGGAATCACAATAGGCAAAGGTGGAGCCTGCGCTGGTCTCGCTGGAACATCTGCCACGGGAACCTAGTCTTGCTCTGGGACAACTGGGGGATTTGTAGGTGCTACCCTCGCTGCTGCGCTGGCGATGTCTCTACCTCTACCATAGCCACTAGTACTGGTTGATGTCCCTCTTGACCGGTAGCATGAGTCTTCACCTATATGTGTGAATGAAATAATAAATGTTTAGTCACCAGAATAAACAGAACGCACGATAGGAATACAAGAATGTGAAATTTTCCTAAGGGATATGCAGACGCTCGAAGATAACTATAGACGTCTCTGTACCAATCCGCAAGACTCTACTAATCCGCTCATGACTCGTGAGACCTATGTAACCTAGGCTCTGATACCAACTTTTCACGACTCAAATCTAAACCCTATCGTGATGGCGTCTATCGTGATACTAGGCAAGCCTATTTATCCAAACAAATACTACCAATTTAATTATCAAAGTTAAGTAAAGATTCTTAATATTAGAAAATCCCATGAAATCAAGTTAAACTCAAATTTAAAAATAAAATACGGAAAACGAGCCCCAAACATCAGGGTATCACTAAGTCATGAGCGTCTAAGTACTTAAACTATTACATCAACTGTCTAAATGTCAATACAACCAACAAGAATAAATAGAAGGAGAAACAAGGTCTTGAAGACGCTGGCAGCTACCTTGCAGTCTCCGAAACCCTAAGGGCCTAAACTCAACAATCGCCGCGCTCAAACACACCTGGATCTGTACATGAAGTGCAGGGTGTAGTATGAGGGGTACAAATGACTAAACAAGTAACAACAATAACAAAGGAATTGAGTAGTAGTGACGAGCTAAGTAGAATAATTCAATTAATAGATTTTTCTACAGTTAAGAATAAACAGGAGTAAAAGGTCAGTTTCATGAATTATCAACTACTACAAGGCAAATAGCAGATAAAAGCAACAACAGCAAAAATAGATGAAACCTCACGAGCACTGTCACTCAATCTCCTCAACCCTCAATGCACATGCTCAATAGGTACCTACAGTCACTGGGGTTGTTCAGACTCCGGAGGGGCTCCTACAGCCCAAGCGCTAATCTGCACGAACCAATCACGTGATGCACGGACAACTCACGTGTTATCATGTCATATCTAGATCTGCACGGACAACTCACATACTATGGTATCAATCTGGATTTACACGGACAACTGAAGTGCTATAGTACAATATCTCACAATAGGCTTTCGGCCTTACTCAGTCATGTACCTCTCGAGCCTCATAGTTTTCAATAAATAAAGGAAAGCAGACCAATTCAATGTATTACAATGTATTAGCAAGAAGATAATAGAGACTAAGGTAAACATGTACAAGAATCACATAACTGAGTATATCTACTGTAAGCAGGGATAAAGTCTAAGCATGATCTCTAACATGGAAGCAGTCAAGTTCTAGCGAACATGAAAAACACATAAACACAAATAAAGGCTATTAGGCTTCACAGCCTCACAGGACCCCCAAGTCTAAATCCCTCATGGCGTACATCCACATGCCCGTCACCTAGCATGGATGTCACCTCCAAACAGTCACATGATATCAAATCTCTAAGTTTATACCCTAAAACCCAGATTTAAAATTGTTACTTACCTTAACATCGTAGGTATCCTACTCCGGGATGCCCTCTCCCCTCGTCTCGGTCTCTAAAAGCTCTGAATATATTCACAACCAGTACAATACCATCAACATACGCCAGAGAAACGAATTCCACAAGAAAATTACAAAATTAGGGTAAACCCCGAAATTGGCTAAAACTCGGGCTCGGGGCCCACGTCTCAAAACACGACAAAAAGTACAGAACTATAAAGCCCATTCACTCACGAGTCTAACCATACCAAATTTATCAAAATCCAACACCGTTTGGTCCCTCAAATCCTTACATCAAACTCTCCAAAATCCAAAGCCCTAATCCATCAACTTCACCCATAATACCCACTAATTACAAGATTAAACAGTGGAAAATCATTATAAACACGAGTACTAAGGCTCAAGCAACTTACCTCACAGATATCCCTTGAATTCCCCTTCAAAATCACTGCCCAAAGCGCAAAAACCGACTAAAGTGGTGAAGGACGTACCAAAGTTCGCGAAGTGTGCAATATATACTTTCTGCCCAGGCTTCTCGCAACTGCAGCCATTTACTCGCACCAGCAAGACCGCACCGGCAGTAAAATTCTTGCACCTGCGGGCTTTCCTTAAATGCCCAGCTTCCGAACCTGTGCCCAGGTTTCGCATCTGCGGGCTCGCAGATGCGGCCAAATGCTCGCGCCTGCTCACCAACCCTGGGCTTCCCATTTCCGCATCTGCAAGCCTCCTTCCATGCTTGCGACCTCGCACTTGCGGCTCCCCGTCTGCATGCAATTCAAAACACCAGAAAAACAGTACTTCCAACTCTAAAATTCATTTCGTTAATCACCTAAAACACACCCAAGATCCTCGGGACGCTCCATTCTCGAGAACTGAGAAAGTGTAATGATCCGGCCAATCGTTCCGAGAGTTATAGTTCTATTTCCCCCATTTTTACTCCTTTATGTGTTTTTAGCTTTATTGTATTATATCGGGTTGGTTGGTTTGGGTCCGGGATGGCTTTGGAGTGAAATGATATACTTAGTCTCTTATTAGAAAATTTAAGTTGGAAAAGTTAACTGGATGTTGACTTATATGTGAAAGATCTCGGATTTTGATTTTTTTGATTCGGATAGCTCCGTTAGGTAATTTTGGGCTTGGGAGCGCGCTCAAAATGTAATTTGGAGGTCCGTCATAGAATTAGGCTTGAATTGGCGAAAGATTATAATTTGGGGATTTTGATCAGTAGTGAAAAATTAGATATCAGGGTCGGAATGGAATTCCGGAAGTTGGAGTAGGTTTGTAGGGGCATTTGTGACATGTGTGCAAAATTTAAGGTTATTCAGACGAGGTTTGGTAGGTATCGGCATTGTTTGCGGAATTTGAAAGTTTAAAAGTTCTTAGGCTTTCGAGGTTGATTTAGTGTTTAGATGTTGTTTTAAGTGTTCCGAAGGCTCGACTAAGTTCGTATATTGGTATAGGACTTGTTGGTATCATTTGCCCGACGATCGAGCTTAATTAATCCCCTTGAAAGATCGACGACTGTAGAGACGAAGTAGATGACCGATGGTGAATCGAGGTGCTTCAGTGTTATTAACAAAGTGGCGGAGGAGGATCACGACCCTCCAAAAGGACTGGTCAATCGGCTCGAGGCAAACCTCGTACCTTTTGCAAAAGTCAAGGACTATGGGATCCACCGGGGCAAGTGTGAATTGGTATGTGTAAAAGCATAGATACCCTTCCACATATGTGGTGATTTCCTCATCGGGACCGGTGACGACCACTTCCTTCCCCTCCTATTTGCAGTCCTCCCAAACTGTAGGGAGTGTGTCCTCGGTGATGGAGCATATGTACCTCCTCACCTCGATCATGTTAACTTGAAGTTTTTTCGCCCTTTAAGTTGATTTCTATAGAGAAGCCTTCGGGGATGAAGTTCTTCATAGGAGGTTCGGGGCCACATCAGGTACGACCACATTAGCATCCGTGGCCGAGATAGAAGTTAAATGGACAGTCAGTTGAGGTATTGATTTCGAAGAATTCACCATCGAGTTCGGGGAAATATGAATATATGAAGGTGAATGTGAAGATTTGAATATGAGGATTAAGATTTGAAGGTCAAACTTAGGTTTAAAGATGGAGTATGAAGATATGAAGTTATGAAGAACAATATATCATGATTTGAAGGGGTTAAAGGCAAGTGAAAAGTGTAAAAAGGATCAAAGTTTTTATAGAGAAGTGGTAATATATGTGTGATGTTTCGCATTCGAAGACGGTCAACCGGAGGCTGATACGTGATTGAGTCAGAACGACATGACTGATGGGACGTTTCAATAACTTATCGACGCGGCTGTAGCATAGGGACGAAGGAACCGGGGTAAATTAATCATTTTTCTTCACTTCAATAAATCTGTTCTCCAAAAATAAAGAGACTATATGTGCACGGGTAAAATCGGAGACAATGTTACCCTTGATTCCCTAATGAAGAGACAAGAGGGAAGCACGGTCCGACGCAACATCGAGCGAAGTCGAAGGATCCCTCGTGTCAGAGTCCGAGGGGATGACTGATATATCTGGGATCGGTCACGGCTGAACAACAGTGCTAGGACAAAATACAGTTCGAACAACGGGAGCCGTAATATTCACCCTCAACCGGATATTACAGTGCAAATATCGTCCGACATCAACTGTGGATAAACATTTACCGATATTTAGACTTGTACTAGGATTGAAATTCTCCTACTATATAAAGGGGTAAATTTGTTCATTTTAACACAATGTTGACACGCATTTCAAAACAATAAAAGTTTATTTTTGTCTTCTAATTATTATTCAAAGTGTTCTTCAGTTACTCCCTTCTTTAATCGCAACCGAGCTCATATCGAGGATTCGCTCAAGGCCGAATTTTGGTGTTCAGCTTAAGACCATGCTTTATTGTTCCATTACGATTGGTTTGATCGCTCATTCTCTCTACAATCTAATTATTTGTTGTTGTTAGATCATTCATAATGAATTAAATCATGTATTCTATAAATCGTGTGCAAATTTAGTTGTTGCTCCTTTTAAATTGTAAACTGAGTCTAGATTTGCCATTGAAAAAATTTGTACTATATAAATTTATGATCAACAAAAGTCTTAGACGAGTGGTTCCACCAAATTGGATAACTTGGTTATGCACTTTATCACTGTCGGTGGTTGGTTTTCAATCATTTCTTGAGAAACTCCTATAAATTATTTAAAACTAAAATTTGTTTTCAAAAAGATTTGGGAAATCTTCTAATGTTGCACAATTTCGGCTAGTTTCATTATTGGATTTTCTACTGTCAGCAGTCACCTCATTTTATCTTTTAAACGTTTTCCTATGGCTTGCCCTTCGTCTATAAGCTACTGCGGTTTGTATATATATCATTTATCCCGCTTTTAAATTTATATATAATAAAAGAAGAAGTAAAGCCACCGTATTAAGTCAAGTGACATAATCATAAGATGACAAATATAAATTTTTAGTACAAAGCTCTAAAAAAGTTAGAGTACTAAAATTATTTTAAAATTAAAAAACAAAAATACGAGAAAATTAAAAGTTACCAATTTAAATTGGGGAGTTGTTTCCAGTTGGAATTTTAAAATATTTAAAAAGAAACAAAAACAAAATTAAGAAAAAACAATTACCAATTTAAATTGGGGAGTAGTTTCAAGTGGGAGTTTTAAAACTACTTTGAAATAAAAATACGAAAATAAGAGAAAAAATTAATTTAAATTGGAGAGTAGATTTTTCTAATAGTAGTCTATATATATAGTTAGTCGATTTTTCAAATAGTAGTCTCTATATATATAGTTTCTCCTTATGGTTATATATAAAGAGAGAAGTCAAATAATTATATGATGCCAAGTGGTATAACCATATAATGATTATATAGATTTTTAGGACTCTCACATCCCATTTCCCAACTCCTTGTATCCTCTGAATTGTCAAAAACTAAAGCTCCTGATTCATATCTGCAACAAATTCGTGATTCCAACACAATTACGACCCTTCTCCTGTAACGATTTGATCGGTCGTTTTGAGCATTTGCACTTCGCTCGATAGTTTGAGGGCATAAGTAACTCCTTATGATGTATGATAATTTATGCAAATCGTCGATTTTGGGGTTTCAGGTTATTTGGAATAGGTTTTGGAAGATTGAGTTCGTCGTGGGAACTTTAAGTTGAAAAACGTTGACCAAGTTTGATTTTTCAAGAATTTGACCCCATATGTAAATTTTGATGTTCCGTTAGCTCTGTTAGGTGATTTTGGACTAAAGAGCGCGTCCAAAATATAATTCGGAGGTCCGTGGTAGAATTAGGCTTGAATTGGCAAAAGTTGAAAATTTGGCGATTTTGATCAGCAGTGGAAAATTAGATATTGGGTCGTAGGTTATTCGGGGAGTAGGTTCGTAGTGTCATTTGTGACGTGTGTGCAAAATTTGAGGTTATTCGGACGAGGTTTTGTATGTTTCAACGTCGTTGGCGAATATCGGAAGTTTAGAAGTTCTTAGGCTTGAATCCGAGGTTAATTTGGTGTTTTGATGTTGTTTTGGGTGATTCGAAGGTTCGACTAAGTTTGTATGATGTTGTTGGATATGTTGGTATGTTTGGATGAGGTTCCGAGGGCCTCAGGGTGATTTTGGGTAGCGATCAGAGAGTTTAAAGTGGGGAAAATGCAGTTGAAGCTAATGTTGCTGGTGTGTCCGCACCTGCGGAAAGGGGACCACAAGTTCGAGGATTGCAGGTATGAGGATCGCAGGTGCGGTAGACTGAGCGCAGATGCAGAAAGGCCAGGTTGGAGTTTGAGCGTAGGTGCGCAGGTGATGGCCACACCTGCGAGCCCGCAGGTACGGTACATGGGTTGCAGGTGCGAAAGCTGAGGAAGCTGGCGTTTAAGTGAAGACTGCGGGTGCGAGGTTCTTACCGCAGGTGTGTGGATATGGCCGCTAGTGCGGACATGTGGCAGAAAACCCCAATTCGAGGTGTTGTTCTCTATTTTTCGATTTTTTGGATTTGAGGAGTTCGGGAGAAAGGCGATTTTCGAAGGATTTCAAGGAGCAACGTTAGGGTAAGTGATTCTAACCTATAATGGTATAAATTCATGAATCTATGGTTTTATTCATCATCTAAGTGGGAATTTGAGCTAGAAATTTGAGAATTTAAGGCTTGAAAATTGAAGAGTTTGATATGAGGATTTGAGGGGCCAAACGGTGTTGAATTTTGCTAAATTTGGTATGGTTAGACTTATGAGTGAATAAGCTTTCTAGTTTTGTAATTTTTGTCATGGGCCCGAGGGTCGGGGTTGAGCTGATTTCGAAATTTTGGTCTAATTTGATAGTTTTTCTTGTGGAATTAATTCCATTAGAGTTTATTGATGGTATCGTACTGGCGGTGAAATAGATTCGGAACTGTTGGAGGTCGAGTCGAGGGGCGAGAACATCCCGGAGTAGGAATTCTACGCTGCTAAGGTAAGTCACTCTTCTAAACTTAGCGTTGGGGGTATGAAACCTCGAGTTAGGTGTTAAGTGATTGGTATTGAGGTGACGCATATGCTAGGTGACGGACGTGTGGGTGTGCACCCTGTGAAATGGGACTCTATGGTTCCCATGGCCCATTATAGTGGCCCTATTTTGTCGATAACTGTGTTTTTACCATGTGATAAAGTAATTGAGTTGTCAATCATGCTAGGTATCATGTTTAGACTTTATGCTAATACAATTGAGACCCATAATGGTCGTTTCCTGCTATTATTTCACAGACTTCATTAACATCTTGTACTCAGTCATGTTCATGCATTCATATCATATCTCACTCTCAGTTGTTAGTTGTTGATACATCATATTCTTGTTATCGGGCTAGTTTTCATGACACTGTGAGGCCGTGAGTGAGACTAGAGTGATTGATGACTGAGTAAGGCCTAGGGCCTGGTTGTAAGGATATTGATACCATAGCACGTGAATTATCCGTACAGCACGTGAGTTATTCGTGCAGATCCAAGTATGTATATTATATCACGTGAATTTGTCCGTGCAATACGTGAGTTGTCCATGCGGATCCAGATATTGATATTATGGAACGTGAGTTGTCCGTGCAGCACATGAATTGTCTATGCTTAGCGCTTGAGTTGTAAGAGCCCCTTCGGAGTCTGAATACCTCAGGTGAGCGCACTTGACTATAAACGAGTGTTGATCAAGATTCATGGCATTTGCATACACATATGACATACAGGCATTTGCATGCATGCATGACATCCCGACATAAAGATGCATTTTTCCTCATATTATATAGTATTACGACATCCATGACTTATTATACACATTGACATGTTGGCTCAGAGGTATTCTATACTTGTTATTTTGTGAAAAAAATGAAACATCTTACTTGAAGATTTTGAGAAAAATTATAGTTTTCAAACTTACCTGTATTTCAACATTTTGGCAGCAGATTTGAGTTATCACACAAATATTTGAAAAGCATGTCTATTTTCTGGAACTGTGAGCGAGTTGAGCATATTACTTCTAAGATAATCTTTTGATACTTGTATTACGTTGTTGCGAGCTGTTGTAGAATACTAATATTGGATCGGACCTAGTGTTAGCTCATCACTGCTTTCAACCTAATGTTAGGTTTGTTACTTAATCTGTACATGGGGTCGGTTGTACTGATACTACACTTCTGCACATTGCATGCAGATGTTAGATGCTGTTGTTGTTGTGCTTGATAGTTGCGAAACTTGAAGATGTATCGGCGTCCCTGTTATAGCTGCCTCCTTTGTTTGGGGTAGCCTTAACTTATAAGATTTTGTTTATGTACTTTTCAAAGAGACTATGTATTTATTTTATTGTTGCATTTAACCTTTATTCGTACAAGCTCTTGATTTGTATTACCAGTCATTGAAAAATGTATAAAATTCCGTAAATTACCTTCATTTAATTGTTGTGTTAATATAATTGGAATTGAATAATAAATAATTGGCTTAGCTAGTGGGTAAGGTTATGTGACATCACGACTAGTGAATTTTGGATCGTGATATTTCCATCCGCAGAAACAACGATCGAAAAGCTCAAATATTATCAGGAAATTGGAGTGAAGGATTTTTGTTCCGAATTCTATACGAATCGGAGTCGCATGGACAGAGAGTTATTATTCCAAGTAACACATACAAAGCTGTTATTGAAATTTACGTATCATCTCACTGGTATGACGAATTTTAGTACTCAAATCTGCCTGATTCGTACATAGAGAATAATAGTTTGATTACCCGGAGAGACCACGGATTGTACAGGGAAGTTTCATTGAATATAGATGAGCATCTGGTAGGATTCGTGGTTCCATTCCCTCTGATTTTCACAGGTGGAATTAATCCTCTGTATTGGGATCCAGTTCTTTCAACAGGGGCATTTGATTTTCCTTCTTGCGGCATTGATTTAACACCATTTGTGGGGCTTTTACTTGACGGCCAAGCCCATTTTCTAAGGATTTGTTCTTTTCTTTTGGCAACAGAAGAGGAGTCCGAAACCTAAATGATAACTTTTTGGACTCAAAACACGTTTCTATTATTTAAAAAAAAAAATTATTTTTCTACCTAAAACACGATATTATACTATATTTTATTTTAACAGAATTTTAACCGTTAAAGTAAAATGTAATATAATACCACGTTTTACATATAACGCAGTATTATATTGCATTTTGCCCACAGCACAGTGCAAATAAGTGAACCTAAGGGCCCCACTCTCTTCCTTTTCCGTTTTTTGTCCTTGTGCTAAGCTTCAGGTATCTCAAGTACATGCAATCTATTATTTTTTTTTTAATAACTCAACTTAAAATATATTTCGAAATATATTTTAAAATACAACTACAGATTGATAACTTGCAAGAAAATATATTTAAAATACAACTAAGAGTAATTAGTGACCAAATAACTAAGATTGAAACTTTAGTATATTTTACCTTGTATATGTGTTTAGAAGAGACTTATTTCAAAGAAATGGAAAGGACACTGCAGATTCATAATTTTATTTGCGCCAAAAAGGAATCAGATTTAAAATCTGGATAACATAGCCCCAAAATCAAAACTCTTTAACAAATAAGCTAATCAGAACAATAAATCAAACATTCAAATGAAATGAAATGGCATAAGAAAAAGGTATAATGATTTGCAAAAAAGAAGACTTTGGACTCGCAAGAATGTTCCTCTTTAAGATGGGAACAAAGAGAGGCAATATCAAAATGCTCATAACAATACGGGCATGGGAAATCGGGTCGGACCTCTTCTTCAACCTCGAAATCATCTATGCTCAGCCTATCTACTTCACCTCCAATATCATGCCAAAAAAAAAAAACAGAAAATAAAAAATCTCCTTGTTTTTTCCTAGACAGATCAATGAAAAGCAATAAAATCCATAAGAAAAAAAAACACAAACCAAGTTGAGAACTTTGATGATTGTAGGAATTGTGTTGCTGTAAATTCAACTGCCAGAAATCTCAATCCATGGAGAAATGAAGAAAGAGAGAGAAATGGGTTCAGTGACAAAAAACGGAAAAGGCCCTTTAGTGGGGCCCTTAGGTTCACTGATTTGCGCTGTGATGTGGGCAAAACGCAATAAAAACGTGTTTTGAATCAAAAAAGTTGCTATTTAGGTTTGGGACTCAACAAGGGGCGAGCGCCGGTGAAGATGATGGAGGTGAGGTAGTCCAAGCTTACACTTTTCGGTCGACGGTCTTTTTCCCACGTTTTTTTATATGCTATAGTACTCGAGGAAGCACATCTTGTATGTTGTAGAAATTTTATTTTGTTTCTTGTCACTGAGACTCTTTTCTGTCTTATAAATTTATGGACCCTAATCTTACACTTTTGAATTTGTAAAAATTTGAATTCATAAAAATATGAGATAAAAAAATTGTCTCGTACACTTAATGTTAGCTATATGAAACACAAAATAAAATTTACACCGTTTGAAAAGGTACGGGTATGAGGTGGGACTTTTAGGCAAGGTGAAACTCTCAAGTAGTTGAATTAATAAAGCTAAACCACAAAAATTAATTTTTCCTTCTTTTTTTATACATAATTTCTTGAACTCCACCACCCCCTAATCCATATCATTCTTCTTCATCCTTCACACCCCACCCTCTTTAAAAAATCACATTTAAATTTTACAAAAATGGACATGGACTATGTACGCAAAATGTAAATCATCAAATAGAACTATGAAAGATCTCGAAACACAAAATAGGAACTCAAAACGATTTATCTCCATCTTAATGCCAACTTTCTTCCTTCTCATTTTTACACCCACTCACTTCGGGAAAAGAATTTGCTTCTACCGCATATCATTAGGCCGTTATTCATCTCCCTTAATGTGCATACAAGGTGTAAAGGTATGGTACGAGTACAATTAATCATAGATATACGTTAAGTATCAAGACTAACTTCAACAAATTAGTGATAACATTAAGTCAAAAGATACTAAATTTACATAACCTGCAAAGTTCATAAGCGTATAAAATAATAGAGACACAACCATGAAATAGTGGATATCAATAATAAAGTGCACAGTTGTTTCCCCGTAAAAAGATATAATTAAATTTATAACGTAATTCATAAACACATGAATTAATTTGATCCAAAGATATGAAATAAACAAGAATAGAACCAAGATTATGTAAATAACTCAAAGGTAATATAAGTATGGCGGTATGATTGCCTCTCAGGAAGCGGTCACAAGAAGGATATTAAGAACAAAAAAAGCAAGTAGTTTTATAAAGCGAGAGAAAAGTATAGAATTGAGTACAGATGATTTTTCGTCCCACTATGAATACAAGTTTTTCTATTAATAGCTCTATTCAGGGAGACAAGATCCCAAAATCAAACCCTTCTTGAATGAAGATAAAACCCCTATTGATGATTGTGTAACGGTTGATAATTAATAAAAAAAATATTTGTAAAAACTACTCACTGAATGTTGTTCTCCAATTAATGTCTTACTTTTGATCATCCTTCTCGGTTTCAAGCCTTCGGAACTCTCTCAACACCGATTACATGCTCACATCCGGTACTAATTATTTGCTGACCCATATCTTACATATCTTTGTTTTCACGTGTCATTCATCCAGTTGTCACTAACCAATTTTACCCCATATAGATAGTTCCCCTACTTTCTGGTGACAAAACTTTGTGTTATGGGGAAGTAGATAACACCCCTTATCTTGGCGAGAAACTTACTGAACGGTTTATGACACTTGAAAAATCGCACATCTTCTCGCATTTAATGACCCGAACACGTGTTATCCCATGATTCGACAAATTGTTTTGCAAGTTTTTAAGGTAATCATGACCCTGAATTTTGCCATCTATAAAATTCTATACTACTCTTCACTTTTTGTCACGACCCAAACTGCTGGGCCACGATGGGCACCCGGTACCTTACTCAATTGAATACCAACATAAAGTATCTTTGCGTATCATGCTATCAAAAGTGAATGAGACAGAACGGTTGTCGTAGGATAAATAGAATAAAACATGTAATACCAACTTATACATAAAACATACGGGTATGTAAGACCGAAATGATCACTCGTATACTAAACATAGGCCGACAAGGCCATACAATCTTTTACGTACATGATATATGTCTACAAACCTCCAAGAATACATAATCGTCATATGACCAGGACATGACCCTGATATACCAATTAATATGTGTCTAATGCATACTCACCAAATAGATAACTCCGGAGCAAATGGAGTGCACTAACACCTTCCGCTCAGTTGATAGCTTACTTGGAGGACTCTAGAACTATTTATCGGGACTTGCAGGCATGAAACGCAGTGTCCCCAGGCAAAAGGAACGTCAGTACAAATAATGTACTAAGTATATAAGGAACGGAAATCAGTTGTAACGACCCGGCCAGTCGTTTCATGAATTGCAGTCCCGTTCTCTCTATTTCTGCTTCTTTATGTGTTGTTCAGTTGTATTTCATGATGTCGTGTCGGTTGTTCTGTGTTTGGATTGGTTATGGAGTGAAATGAGACACTTAGTCTCTACTTTGGAAGCTTTAGTTGGAAAAGTCAACCGAAAATTGACTTGTAAGTAAATGATCTCGAAATTTGATTTTTATGGGTCGGATAGCTTCGATAGGTGATTTGGGTCTTAGAAGCATATTCGGAATGTAATTTGGACGTCCGTGGTAGATTTAGGCTTGAATTGGCGAAATTAGAAATTTGGCATTTTCCGGTCAGCAGTGAAAATCTTGATATCGGGGTCGGAATGGAATTCCGGAAATTGGAGTAGGTCCGTTGTATCATTTGTGACGTGTGTGCAAAATTTTATATTATTCGGATGAGGTTTAATATGTTTTTCGATCGAATTCGGAATTCGAACGTTTTGGAATCCTTAAGGTTGAATCCAAGGTGATTTGGTGTCTCGATGTTGTTTTGAGTGTTTTGAGGGTTGGTACAAGTTTGAATAGTGGTATATGACTTGTTAGTATTTTTGGTTAAGGTCCTAGGGGCATCGGGATGAATTCGGAAGGATGAGGGGAAGTTTGGAATTGAAGTTGAGCAGCTTCAGCTACTGTTCTTGTCATAACCGCACCTGCGGATAGGGGACTACAGGTGCGGTGTCGCAGATGTGTGGACGAGGTCGGAGAAGTGATTTTGGTCAATTGGTTTTGGATCGCAGGTGCGGGGCTATAGGTGCGAGGTTCTAACCGCAGATGCGGAAGTTGGCCCTTAAGTGAAAACCGCAGGTGCGGGTATTTTGATCGCAGAAGTGGTCCGCAGGTACGAGAATTTGTCCGCGGGTGCGGAAATACCTTGGCAGAAACTATATAAGCCTTCCTTCGTGATTTTTAGCCTTGTTCCTTCATTTTTGAGACGGGTTGAGAGCTTTTTGAGAGTATTTGAATAGGGATTTAAGGAATAACGCTTGGAGGTAAGATTTTTGAACTCATTAATACTCAATTCTATGGCATTATCTTACTGATTTGGCTTGAAATTATTGGAAATTAAGGGTTAAAAGAGGAGAATTAGGGCTTGGTATTGAAGATATTCCATTAGGGATTTGAGAGGCCATTTGGGGTCCGATTTTGATGTTCTTGGTATGTATAGACTCGTGGGAGGATAAGGATTCTACTAATATAAATTTTATCAAAATTCGAGACATACGCCCGAGGATCGGGTTTGACCAATTTCGGGATTTTGAGTTTTGTTTGATGATTTTCACGTGGGCTTTGTCCCTTTGGCTTGTATTGATGTTATGATTCTGATTTTGGATAGATTCGGGACAATTTGAGGCCGAGTTGAGAGGAAAGGGCATTACGGAATACATTTCCATCCGGTTCGAGGTAAGTAACGATTGTAAATCTAGACTTGAGGGTATGAAACCCTGGAATTTTGTACTATTTTGATAAAAGAGGTGACACACATGCTAGGTGACGGGCGTGCACCCGTAGGTATTGTGACTTGGTCCGTCCCGTGGAGATTGTAGAGTTGCATATTTAGATAAACTTTATACGATATCCATACGATTTAGAAATGAATCTGTTAACTTGTGCTGAATGCCATGTTTGGGGCCTTGTGCCGAACTGTTTGGACCCTTAGGGGTATTTACTACTTCCCTCACACTGTTTTGATTTGAAAGCATATCCTCAGTCATGATTTTACCTGTTAATTGTTGATTCAGTTTCATTACTCTACTTTCAAATATATGAAAATTGTTTGGGTTGAGTTCCCTGATTTTTACCAAAATGCCCGAGTGGCTGTGAGGTTAATGACTGAGGGAGAGAGGTCGAGGACCTGATGGTGAGGATTATATATATATATATATATATATATATATGGATCGGGCTGCATGCCGCAACGATATTGATATTTATATATATGGATAGGGCTACACGCTACAGCGATATGTTGGATCGGACTGCGCGTCGCAGCGATATAACGCTTGGGCTGTAGGAGCCCCTTCGAAGTCTGTACACCTCCAGTGAGTGTAGTCTACTATATATTACGAATCAGGCTGCATGCCGCAACGGTTATTATTATAAGATATCTATTGAGCGGGAGTGCTGGGTGTGAGTACTGATTGATGAGAGTTGAGTCACGAGTGACTAAAAGGCTTGCCCGAGGGGCTATACTTATGAGTGATACTTTGTCCGAGGGGCTTATTTATGAGATTTTCTGTTTTTACTCTTCTTTTATATTGAGCCTCTATTGAAAAATATTGAATAAATGCTTTAAAGGATTTTCCTTGAAACGGGAGTTTTTAGGAGATATTTGGTTATTGAACTATAGATTTTAACCTTGATATTTTTGTTGGGATTTTTGATAAAGTATGTATATGATTTTAAATGCTCGTCACTGCACTCAGCCTTTATTTACTTTAGTTACTTACTGAGTTGGCGTACACACGTTACTCACTGCACCATGTGTGCAGATCCAGGTGCCAGAGCCTCCGAGTGAGAGTTGATCGTTGCCTTCAGAGTCTTATTAGGAGATTGCAAGGTAGCTGCACGACGTTCGCAGCCTTGCCTTTCTTCTTCCTATTCTAGTACTTTATATTTCAGACTTATTTTGTTTTAAGCAGACAGTGTTGAGTTGTACGTAGTGGCTTATGACTAGTGACACCAGATTCGGGTTGTGTTGATGTATTTACGTACTTGTTTCTGTGTATTTTTATATAAATTAAATTAAGATATTTGAGATTCTGATTAAAAAATGAATTTATAAAAGAACTCGATGTTGTAAAAGTTGAATCGGCTTGCCTAGTACTATGATAGGCGCCATCGCGACCAGGGTGGTTTGGGGTCGTGACAAGTTGTTATTAGAGCCTAGGTTACATAGGTCTTATGGGTCATGGGCCGAATTATTAAATTCTCGGGGATCCGTACGGAGACGTCTCTACTTATCCTCGGGAGGCTGCAGAACCTTTAGGAAAAACTTCACATTCTTGAAATTCCTGTTGTGCAAATTTGTTGATTCTGGTACTAAACTTTTGTTATTCTATTCTCTCACAGATGGTGAGGACATGTGCTACCGGTCAGAACGGACGACCACCAGTACCACCAGTTGGGGCCACTAGAGGCCGAGGTCGAGGTTAAGACCGTGGTAGGGGTAGGGGTGTAGCCCACACAGCAGCTAGGGCAGCACTTGCAGATCCACTAGCTGCCCCAGTTTATGATCAGGTCCCAGTTGCGGACGTTCCAGCAGGACCAGCTCAGGCACCGATTGTGCCGATTGTTATTCTAGGCCTTTAGGAGGCCCTAGTCTAGATTCTATCAGTGTGCAGTGGCTTGGCTCATGCGGTCTCAATTACTACGGTTGTAGCTATTTCTCAGGTCGGGGGAAGCATACAGACTCTCGCTCCTCGCACACCTGAGCAGGTTGTGTAGGGACTTCAAACACCGGGAGCACCTCCAACCAAGCCGGTTGCCCCAACCCAGGATTATGTGGTACTAGTTATGCCTGACGATGAGCAATGTCTAATGGAGAGGTTTGGTAGTCTTCAGACTCCGACTTTCAGTGGTGCAGAGGGCGATGATGCCCAGGGTTTCTTAGATAAGTGTCAGAGGATGCTTCAGACGACGGGTGTTTTGGAGACCAGTGGGGTCTCGTTCACTACTTTTCCAGTTTTTAGGAGTTGCCTTTACTTGGTGGAAGGCTTATAAGAGGCGTAGTCCTGTTGATGCAGCGCCCCTTACCTGGTAGCAGTTCTCCGCTCTTTTTTTTGAGAAGTATATGCCACAGTCTCACAGAGAGGAGCTGTGTAGCTAGTTCGAGTAGTTGTGTCAGGATGATATGATTGTGACACAGTATGAGATTAGATTTTCAGAGCTATTTCGTCATGTTGTGTGGTTGGTTCCTATGGGTAGGGAAAGGATTAGGAGGTTCGTGGATGGCCTCACGTACCAACTTCAGATTCTTATGACTAGAGAGAGGTTGTCAGGTGTTACCTTTGAGCAGATTTTTGATATTGCCCGAGAGATTGAGTCAGTTCGTCGCCAGGAGCAAGAAGAGAGGCAGGCCAAGAGGTCTCGAGGATCTGGTAGTTTTGGTGGCTCCTTCGAGAGGCCAGTTTCAGCATGGTAGAGGCCATCTATTCAGACATGCTCAGTCGGCTTGCCCAGTTCATCGTGGGGCATCATCGGGCCATGGTTCTCATAGTTCTCATCAGGTCCATTCATACTTAGTACCCTTCCAACCTAGAGTTCATATCGTGCTTCATCAGTTCAGGGATCTTCCGTACCAGGCTCTTCTGCCAGTCATCCCGGTGCTAGGGGTTCCCTTCAGTCCCTATCTCCAGCAC
The DNA here is from genome assembly GCF_000393655.2 of Nicotiana sylvestris. NCBI lineage: Eukaryota > Viridiplantae > Streptophyta > Magnoliopsida > Solanales > Solanaceae > Nicotiana > Nicotiana sylvestris. Next base: position 213,917,014 of record NC_091058.1, read on the forward strand.
CAGGGAGCTATTATGAGTGTGGAGAGTTTGGGCATATGAGGAGGTAGTGTCCTCGTCTTATTAGGGGTCCAGCTCAGCAGAAGAGTCAGCCCTCGACTTTAGCTCTAGTTACTTTACCACCCGCTCAGGCAGCCAGGGGTGGGGGTTAGTCAGCTAGGGGTTACCCTTGAGAGGGAGGTCAATCAGGTGGTGGTCATACCCATTTCTATGCACTCCCAGCTAGACCAGATGCTATTGCTTCAATGCCGTAACTACAAGTATTGTCTTAGTTTACCACCGAGATGCCTCTGTGTTATTTGATCCTGGTCCCATTTTTTCATATGTGTTATCATATTTTGCTCATTATTTGGATACACCCCGTGAGTCTCTTGTTTCATCTGTTCATGTATCTATTCCGGTGGGCAATACTGTTGTTGTGGACCGCGCGTATCGGTCTTGTGTGGTAACTATTGGGGTTTGGAGACCCGAGTGGACCTTTTGTTGCTTTGTTTGGTCGATTTTGATGTGATATTGGACATGGATTGGTTATCTCCATGTCGTGCTATTTTAGACTATCATGCTAAGACAATGATGTTGGCTATGCTGGGTGTGCCACGTATTGAGTGGCAAGGTTCGACTGATTTTGCTCCCAGTAGGGTGATTTCATTTTCGAAGGCCCAGCGGATGGTTGGGAAGGGTTGTCTTTCTTACTTGGATTTTTTTGAGGGATGTCAGTGCAAAGACTCCTACCATGTATTCGGTCCCGGTAGTGAGGTACTTTCCAGTTGTGTTTCCTGCAGACCTGTCGGGCATATTACCAAACAGAGATGTTGATTTTGGTATTGATTTAGTGTTGGGCACTCAGCCCATTTCTATTCCACCGTACCGTATGGACCTAACGGAGTTGAAAGATTTGAATGAGCAGCTTCAGGAACTCCTTGATAAGGGGTTTATTCGGCCTAGTGTGTTGCCTTGGGGTGCGCATGTTCTATTTGTGAAGAAGAAGGATGACACAATGAGGATGTGCATTGATTATAGGCAGTTGAACAAAGTTACAATCAAGAACAAGTTAGTTACAATCAAGAACAAGTATCCTTTGCCTCATATTGATGATTTATTTGATCAGCTTCAGGGAGCGAGGGTGTTCTCCAAGATTGATCTCCGTTCAGGGTATCACCAGTTGAAGATCAGGGACTTGGACATTCTTAAGACAACTTTCAGGACACGATATGGTCATTATGAGTTCCTTGTGATGTCTTTTGGGTTGACCAATGCCCCAACAGCGTTCATGCATTTGATGAACAATGTGTTTCGGCCTTATCTCGACTCATTCGTTATTGTATTCATTGATGATATCATGGTATACTTGCATAGTCAGGAGGAGCACGCAGAGCATTTGAGAGTTGTGTTGCAGAGATTGAGGGAGAAGAAGCTTTATGCAAAGTTCTCCAAGTATGAGTTTTGGCTTAGTTCAGTGACTTTCTTGGGGAACGTGGTGTCCAGTGAGGGTATTCAGGTTGATTCGAAGAAGGTAGAGGCGACTCAGAGTTGGCCCAGATCATCCTCAGCCACAGATATTCGCAGCTTTCTTGGTTTGGCGGGTTATTATCGTCGGTTCGTTCAGGGATTTTCATCTATTGCATCTCCCTTGACCAAATTGCCTCAAAAGGGTACTCCATTTAGGTGGTCGGATGAGTGTGAAGTGAGCTTTCAGAAGCTCAAGACAGCCTTGATCATAACTCTAGTGTTAGTTTTGCCATCAGCTTTAGGTTTATATACAATGTATTGTGATGTTTCAAGAGTTGGTATTGAGTGTGTGTTGATACAGGAGGGTAGAGCGATTGCTTATGCTTCTCGTCAGTTGAAGCCCCATGAGAAGAACCACCATGTTCATGACCTAGAGTTGACCGCCATTTTTCACTTGTTGAAGATTTGGATGCATTATCTTTATGGTGTGTCTTGTGAGATGTTTACTGATCATTATAGCCTCCAGCACTTGTTCAAGCAGAAGGATCTCAATTTGAGGCAGTAGAGATGGTTGGAGCTGCTAAAGGACTATGATATCACTATCTTGTACCATCCGGAAAAGGCCAATGTAGTGGCCGATGGCTTGAGTACGATGGCAGTGAGTATGGGCAGTTTGACATACATTCTTGTTAGGGAGAGACCTCTTGCAGTTGATGTTAAGTCCTTGGACAATCGGTTCATGAGGTTGGATATTTCGGATCCTAGTCAGGTATTAGCTTGTGTGGTTTCTCGGTCTTCTTTGTTTGATCGCATCAGAGAGTGCCAGTATGATAATACTCATTTGCTTGTCCTCAAGGATAGAGTTCAGCACGATGATGCTAGAGATGTGACTATTGATGATGATGGGGTATTGAGGATGCATGGCCGGATACATGTGCCCAATGTAGATGGGCTTTGGGAGTTAATTCTGGAGGAGGCCCATAGCTCGCGGTATTCCATCCATCCGGGTGCCGCGAAGATGTATCAGGATTTGAGGCAGCACTATTGGTGGAGGAGAATGAAGAAGGATATTGTGGGATTTGTAGTTCGGTGACTTAATTGTCAACAGGTGAAATATGAGCATCAGAGACTGGGTGGATTGCTTTAGCCGTTAGATATTCCAGAGTGGAAGTGGGAGCAGATCACTATAGATTTTGTAGTTGGGCTCCCATAGACTTTGAAGAAGTTCGATGCTATTTGGGTGATTGTGGATCGACTGGCCATGTCCGTGCACTTGATTCCTGTGTGTACTACCTATTCTTCAGAGCGGTTAGCAGAGATTTATATTCGAGAGATTGTTCGCCTGCATGGGGTTCCAGTTTCCATCATTTTAGATAGGGGTACTCAGTTTACTTCACAATTTGGGAGGGTCGTGCAGTGAGAGTTGGGTACTTAGGTTGAGTTGAGCACATCTTTTCAGCCTCAGACGGATGGGCATGTTGCACACTTGTGTCATTGATTTTGGAGGGTCATGAGATTAGTTTCTACCGCTCACGGAGTTTGCTTATAACAACAGTTATCAGTCGAGTATTTAGATGGCTCCATATGAGGCTTTATATAAGAGACGATGTAGATCTCCAGTTGGTTAGTTTGAGCTGGGCGAGGCTAGGCTTTTGGGTACAGACTTGGTGCATGATGCTTTGGACAAGGTGAAGGTGATTCAGGAGTGGCTTCATACAACACAATCAAGACAAAAGAGTTATGCGGACATGAAGGTTCGTGATGTGTCCTACATAGTTGGGGAGAAGGTTCTACTGAAGGTTTCACCCATAAAGGGCGTTATGAGATTTGGGAAGAGGGGTAAATGGAGTCCTCGGTTCATTGGGCCTTTTGATGTGCTTCGTAGGATTGGGGAGGTGGCTTATAAGCTTGCTTTGCCACTCAGCTTGTCGAGTGTGCATCCGGTATTTCATGTTTCTATGCTTCGAAAGTATATTAGCGATCCGTCTCATGTTTTGGATTTCAGCACGGTTCAGTTAGACGGTGATTTGACTTATGATGTGGAGCTAGTGGTTATTTCGAAGCGTCAGGTTCGAAAGTTGATATCAAAGGATATAGCTTTAGTGAAAGTGCAGTGGAGAGTTCGGACCGTGGAGGAGGCTACCTAGGAGACCGAGCAGGAGATGCGAAGCAGATATCCTCACCTATTTGATGCTTCAGATATGTTTCTTAACTCGTTTCGAGGACGAACATTTGTTTAAGAAGGGGAAGTTGTAATGACTCGGCCGACCGTTTCATGAGTTGCAATCCCTTTCTCACCATTTCTACTTCTTTACGTGTTGTTCAACTGTATTTCATCATGTCATGTCGATTGCTCTGTGTTTGGGTTAGTCATGGAGTGAAATGAGACACTTAGTCTCTACTTAGGAAGCTTTAGTTGGAAAAGTCAACTGGAAGTTGACTTGTGAGTAAACAGTCTTGGAATTTGGTTTTATAGTTCGGATAGCTTCGATAGGTGATTTTGGACTTAGGAGCGTGTTCGGAATATAATTTGAAGGTCCGTGGTAGATTTAGGCTTGAATTGGTGAAATTGAAAATTTGGCATTTTTCGGTCAGCAGTGGAAATTTTGATACCGGGGTCGTAATGGAATTCCGAAAATTGGAGTAGGTGTGTTGTGTCATTTGTGATGTGTGTATAAAATTTCAGGTCATTCGGATGATGTTTGATAGGTTTTTGGATCGAATTTGGAATTCGGAAGTTTTGGAATCCTTAGGCTTGAATCCGAGGGTGATTTGGTGTTTCGATGTTGTTTTGAGTGTTTTGAGGGTTGCTAAAAGTTTGAATAGTGCTATATGACTTGTTCGTATTTTTAGTTGAGGTCCCGGGGCCTCGGGATGAATTCAGAAGGATAACGGAAAGTTTGGAATTGAAGTTGAGCAGCTTCCGCTGCTGTTCCTGTCATAACCACACCTGCGGATAGGGGACCGCAGGTGCGGTGTCGCAGATGCGTGGAGGAGGTCTCAGAAGCGGTTTTGGTCAATTGGTTTTGGATCGCAGGTGTAGAGCTTCTATCCTCAGGTGCGAGGTTCTAACCGTAGATGCAGAAGTTGGCCCTTAAGTGAAAACCGCAGGTGCAATTATTTTTACTGCAGAAGTGGTCCGCAGGTGCGAGAATTTGTCTGCAGGTTCGGAAATACCTGGGCAGAAACTATGTAAGCCTTCCTTCGCGATTTTCAACCTTGTTCCTCCATTTTTGAGACAGGTTGAGAGCTTTTGAGAGGATTTGAAGAGGGATTCAAGGGATAACGCTTGGAGGTAAGATTTTTGAACCCAATACTCGATTCTATGGCATTATCTTACTGATTTGGCTTGAAATTATTGGAAATTAAGGGTTACAATTGGAGATTTAGGGCTTGGTATTGGAGAGTTTCCATTGAGGATTTGAGGGGCCATTTGGGGTCCGATTTTGATGTTCTTGGTATGTATATACTCGTGGGAGGATAACGATTCTAGTTATATGACTTTTATCAAAATCTAAGACGTGGGACCGGGTGTCGGGTTTGACCAATTTCGTGATTTTGAGTTTTATTTGATGATTTTCGTCTGGGCTTTGTCTCTTTGGCTTGAATTGATGTTATGATTCTGATTTTGGATAGATTTGGGATGATTTGAGGCCGAGTCGAGAGGTAAGGGCATTGCGGAATAGATTTCCATCCGATTCGAGGTAAGTAATGACTGTAAATCTATACATGAGGGTATGAAAACCCCGAAATTTCGTACTATTTTGATAAATGAGGTGACTCACATGCTAGGTGACGGGCGTGTGGGCGTGCACCCATAGGGATTCTGACTTGGTCCGTCCCGTGGAGATTGTATAGTTCCATATTTTGATAAACTTTATATGATCTCCATGTGTTTTAGAAATGAATCTGTTAACTTGGGCTGAAACGTTTGGGGCTTTGTACCGAACTGTTTAGACCCTTAGAGGTATTTTACTATTTCCCTCACATTGTTTTGATTTGAAAACATATTCTCAGTCATGATTTTTTCTATTTATTGTTGATTCAGTTTCATTACTCTACTTTCAAATATATGAAAACTGTTTGGGCTGAGTTCCCTGATTTTCACTGAAACGCCCGAGTGACTGTGAGGTTAATGACTGAGAGAGAGAGGTCGAGGAAGTGACGGTGATGATTATATATATCTATGGATCATGCTGCAAGCCGCAAATATATTGATATTTATATATATGGATAGGGCTACACGCCGTAGCGATATATTAGATCGAGCTGTGCGCTGCAGTGATATAGCACAAGGGCTATAGGAGCCCCTCCGGAGTCTGTACACCCCCAATGAGCGTAGTCGACTATATATTATAGATTGGGCTGCACGCCGCAACAGTTATTATTATGAGATATCTATTGAGCGGTAGTGTTGGGTGTGAGTACTGATTGACAAGAGTTGATTCACGAATGACTGAGAGGCTTGCCCAAGGGTCTATACTTATGAGTGATACTTTGATCGAGGGGCTTGTTTATGAGATTTTCTTTTTTCACTCTTCTTTTATACTGAGCCTCTATTGAAAAATGTTGAATAAATCCTTTAAAGGATTTTCCTTGAAATGGGAGTTTTTACGAGATATTTGGTTATTGAACTATAGATTTTGACTTTGATATTTCTGTTGGGATTTCTGATAAAGTATGTATATGATTTTAAATGCTCGTCACTACACTCAGTCTTTATTTACTTTGGTTACTTAATGAGTTGGCGTAGTCACGTTACTCTCTGCATATTGCGTGCAGATCCAGGGGCCAGAGCCTCCAAGTGAGAGCTGATCGTTGCCTTCAGAGTCTTATTCGGAGATTGCAAGATAGTTGCACGACGTTCGTAGCCCTATCTTTCTCCTTCCTATTCTAGTACTTTATATTTCAGACTTATTTTGTATTAAGCACACAATTTTGAGTTGTACTTAGTAGCTCATGACTAGTGACACCAGATTTAGGCTGTGTTGTTGTATTTACGTACTTGTTTCTGCTTATTTTTATATAAATTTAATTGAGAGATTTGATATTATTCTGATTAAAAAATAAATTTATAAAAGAACTCGATGTTGTAAATGTTGAATCAGCTTGCCTAGTACTGTGATAGGCGCCATCACGACCGGAGTGGTTTGGGGTCGTGACATCAGTAAACAATAGACATGAGTGAAACATAGAGTAAAAGACTCAACATGTATATCTGAATAGCTTTGTGAATCATTTAATATTCAAAATGTCATGCTTATGCGTATAAATGTCATACCATGCATGGGTATATGCGTTCATAACATCATCAAGGCTCTGAGGGCATCCCATCATATCATCTCGGCCACTATGGGCAAATCATCAACGTATGCCAGCTGATCAGGTGGTGGCGCGTATATTACACCGTAACCTTTTTCATATCCCATGTACATATATATACATACATATACGCGTATATAACGCCATCTGGTCATGGGTCAATGTACATGTATAAATGAATGTAATGTATGAGAAGTACGCTAATTAAATCTTTTGGAACGTCATAAGACCATTATACCTCTGATTGATATCATGAAATAAACACATCAACTTACGTATTTTCTGAAACCCATTAGAGATATAATAATAAGACATATGGGAGTTCAAGAATATAGACATCTCTAATACTTCTATGAATCGAGTCATTTATGTAAGTTGTGCATTTGCTCGTTTCATTTATATCGTATAGATCATGCCAAAAAGAATTAAGGTATAACCTTAACATACTTGAGCTGATTCATTTGACAATTCCTTTAACATACGTCTTGTGCAAAAACACGTGACAGCGGATTGAAGTAGGAAAAAATCCGTATGATATTTTTGAGAAAGATTGTATCGTGCTCTCTTAGAATTGCAAATCCCGTTGCTATTATGTAGTATAACTTCATACTAATTCCTTTATTGAAGATCCGATTCTTGGAGATTTTGGTGAATTTGATCAAACTCTTGTATGGCTTTCCTTGGTAGAACAGTAACGTTTCCATGCCTATCTTTATGAATTGTTGGAGATACTTATAAAATCTCATGTTACTTTGTCTTTTAAATTGCAGAGCTCTTATATTAGAATGGGTGTAGGCCCACTTTATGTGGTGGCTTAACCACATCACCATCTTAATTGCAACCTTATCATAATGACTAATGAGCCATTAATTAGAATTGGGTGGGGGATGTTAGGGGGGATTTAGATTTATCCAAAATTTTACCCCTTTTCCTTAATCAATTTATTAATCCCCGCAAATTCAATAATTAATAAATTACCCACATAATTAAGTATTATCTCAAATTACTTATAATACTACTCACTTTTAACACACCTTAATATCATGGCTATATGTACCTTGTATGACCACATTGGTATGTCATCCAAGATTAATTGTGTACAACCATGCAAGAGTAGATTTATCATTCACAGCAGACACTCTATATAAAGGCTATAAGGTCTCGCTAAATTTAATTAGCGAACTAGTGTAAGAAAATCCCAGACTGCTAACAAATGGGTCTCAAAGGCAAATTAATCGCTCAAATAGAGATGAAGTGTGCTGGAGATTTGCTTCATGAACACTTCAAATCAAATCCACACCAAACCTCCACCATGTCTCCTAATAAGATAACAAATTTCACGTTACATGAGGGTCAGTTGGGCAGTACTGGTTCTGTTGTTAGCTGGAAGTTTGTTCTCGGTAAGCCTCTATTTCCTTTCGAATTTCAATTTGCTTTGGTACAAGTGACCTATTTCTCAGCTTTCTCTCTTCTTTTTATTTTGTGATAGAGTGGGTTTAGTACCCAAAAATAATAATTTTTTTTGGAAAATAAGAGATTTTTTTTTTGTTTTGTGTTTGATTAGGTAGGAGAGAATACATTTAAAAAATTATAATTTAGGCAAACACTCTATGGGACGAAATAACATAAGGGTAGTAGATTTGGCCTAGGAGCCGGAGTAGCGGTGGCAAGGAGATGGCGGCTGGAGGGGGTATTAAGGGGGAGGGGTGAGGTTGGGCAGGTAGAGGTAGGGGCGGATGCACCTTTGATGAAGTGGTGTCACGAGATACCGCTTCGTCGGAAAATTTTATTAAATATATGTATTAATACTGTAAGAAAATGGATAAATAGAAAAAAATGACATCACTTGATGTAAATTATCTCTTGATGTGTTGGTTATGTACTTGATTTTGTTCTAGGACTTCAAAGGTTCAAACGTCAATGAGTAATTTTTTTTAACGAATATTTGAGAGATCCTCGGTGGTTAAAATTGTGCTTAAGTAAAATTGAACTCGAGGCATTTACTAACTTAAGATTCAACAAAACCAATAGACTAAGGTTATTTTTTGTCCAAAAATATGATAATTAGAGTTATTATTCCTGTTCTTTTATAAATTTCAATACGGCTTATAAAAATTTCTGCGTACGCCCCTGGGTAGAAGGTACGTAGGAGGTAGGGGTGGAGGTGGGGGTAGAGGTCGGGGTGGAAGTGGGAAATATGGCGGGGAAGATTGAGAAAGAATTTTGAAAAATATTTTTTCTCCTTTTGGTAGGGAATTCTTTTTCCTCCAATTGGAGAATTTCTCCAATTGAAAAAAATGTGTTCATGCAGAAAATATTTGTCACAATATTAAAACAAACTAAACATGAAAATATTGAATTTTTCAGTCATACCTAACATATCCGTAATGTATTGCAATTTCCGTGCAATTAAGGCATGATCTTAAATTTCCGTGCAATTATTTAAAATGTATCATGTATGACATGAGCTTAAATGTTTTGTTTTTTGTCACTATGTTCGTTTTGACAACAGGAGGAAAAGAGAGGCATGCGAAGCAGGTCCTGCACATAGATGATGCAAAAAAATCAATCACCTTCAATTTTGTTGAAGGTGATATGAATGAATTATACAAGTCCATGACAGCTACTTTGACTGCAGAGGGAAACTGGATGACTTGGACCTTTGTGTATGAGAAGTTGAATGAAAACATACCAGAGCCCCTTGATATTTTTGAATTAGCTATTTGCCTCCTCAAAGACCTTGAGCCTCACCATGTTGGGAAATAGATATTTCTTCCCCCTCCCATCAGTATGATGAAGTATTATGGCCATCCTAAATCCTTATGAATAAATAAACTTATGGATAAATAAAACTATTTGGTGTGATATATATTCCCTATGTGTTCTATGTTGCGTTTCCAATGGTAATAATATTATATTAATGAATATGATGTACTTTTGGATCGACTCTATGTAATAATCTAACCTCTCTTTTGGTATTTTTATGTGTCAATACATATTTTGAGACTTTTCGTAGGTTCATATGATAATTGGACTTACTGGTATGGTCGGTTTGGAACCCGACGAGCTCGAGGGTGTTCCGGCACTATTACGTGTAATTTGGAAGTTATAGAGTTCCTTGTATCGACCCTAGCAACATTGATTAGAATAGTTGCATTCGCTTCATTATTCGAGACATTTGAATAGATCAGTATAGTATTATTGGACTTGTTTGATTGTTTAGAGGAGTCCCGGGGTCTTGGATGAGTTTCGGCGGTTGAACAAATTCTGAAGTTGTAAATTTTTCTAGTGCCTTTATTTTGATCGGTTGGGTAGTGTCAGGATCTCGAAGGCTTGTGTGAGCTTGTCATGGTGGCCGTGTGTAATGACCCCGTCGGTCGTTTTGTGTAATGTTGTTACCCTCCATATTTTTGTACGTAAAAATGCGTCGTAAGCAAAATAAAGTAGGAAAAAAAATGAGATCATCTTTAAAGTATATAAAGTAAGCTAATCAATTTACCTCAGAGGATACAAATATTGAAGATCATTATCAACAAGTACAAAGAGGGATGGAAGGTTCAGAAGATAACGGAATTAAAAAAAATAATATTTCGTTGAAAGTCAACAAGTAGGGAATGTTATAACATGTACTTTTTGGATGAGACTAGGTACTTAACATGATAAGGAGGTTATGTCATGACTTACGTTAGTTGTATGATAGTCATGTATTATATTTTGAAATCAAGCGAGTTGTGGAACAAAAGTCGATGAAAGTCATCACAAGTTACTTTCATAAGTTTTACTGAAATTTGGATCAAATGTCACTGCGATTTTCTCTAAATATACTTAGAGTTACGGGGTGATCCACCACTCAAATTAAAGACCTATGAGTCTATTTTCTAACTCATTAAACCGTTTCTTAATACGACATTGGAGTAGAGAGATATATGCGTTTTGCGAGACTGCACAAATTGCTAGGTGACAAGTAGGTGTGTCACCTACTTGTTTAAATGAGAGGATTAAATATTTTCAAAAGGGGGCTATTTCGGGTTGGCCAAAGAGCCATTAAAGGATTATCTCCTACAAATATAACACCCATTATATAACAAAATAGCTAGAGATAAGCCCCTGCAAAAATTGTTGCAAAAATTAAACACAAAGCCCAATTGATTTTGTCTCCTTTTAAAGTTTCAGTTGGAGGAAAAACCTAGGGTTTGAAGAACCAAGCTAGGATCTGCGGTATTCAAAAAATAAGGTAATTTTATCGCTCTCTTTCATCCATAATTTTGTTGGAAATGTACGTAAAGTCGTTCTATAATTGTGAGAACTCACAAGATGGTAATCGGAAGTCGTGAGCTCAAGTTATTCAACTTTTATGGACTGTTTTATGTTGCTGTTGCATTGTGTGTTTTACTACTATTTTAGGGAGTTTTTGGGCAGAAAGAGTGTGGAGAAACACCACATAAATAAAGGGTGGTGGGTAGGTCGTTCGTCGTAATATTTTCGGGTTGTTTGACACTACTACGGTTGTCGTTTTGCATAAGAAGAGATTGGGGTATGTTGGGCTGTATTGTGATGGATATAAGTCAGGAATTATTATTGTCTTCTTGTGTTGTTGGTGTTGGATCGAATGGGAGGAAATAAAGATTATAGGGGAAATGCCATCCATTTTAATTTAAAATAAGTTTGTCGTTCGTTATGTGATAGTTGTGTCTTTCGTAACTTAATGATAGTATTATTATTGTTTTTGTAGATTAAGATGAAAGGAGAAGAGTTCAACCTGTCATCAGAAAGATTGTGATAAGGTATGTTAAGAGTAAACCTTTCCTTCATTTTTGCATCTTCTTGTAACTACATGTGTTTGATAATAAGACATAAAGAGAAGTCCGTACTCCTGAATTTATGTACATTATCCTAGTCTCATAAGTTATAGTATTCTCCCGTATCGAGACATTATATCCAATTACATATTGGCTTCTCTCAATCAAGAGCATAGAGGGTCTATATATATATAGTATTCATGTATTTTCACCACCTTTGAGCTATAATCGGTGGGCAGGCCCTGTTAGGCAACCTTCTATCAAATGATAAGTTATACACTGAGCCAACTGTGGCCGAACACCTATGAGCGAGCTCGGAATGGATGAGATACCGATCCTAGCATTTGAGCGTCGATGAGAGAGCCTAATGCGGCCAAGCAGTTACATGTTCAGAGCCTTATATGGCCGAACAATTATTTTACATACAATATTGAGAGAGTTGTGTCAATATCAGCAGGTAAGTATATCTCCATATCATCTTTGACCCCCAGTTACTTTCAGTTATTATATTATCACTTTAGTTTCAGCTTTTAGTTATCCTATTGCCTTACATACTCGGTACGTTGTTTCGCACTAACGTCCCTTTCTTGGGGAAGCTAATTTCATGAATGCAAGTTTGGATAGCCGGACTAGTAGACCTCCTCCATGGTGTCTATGTTGAGCTTTATCGGTATGCTCCATGTCCTTTGGAGTTGTCGGGTCTAGGGTTTTGAGTACATATTGTGTATATATGTATTTATATTATGGGTAGGTCGAGGCCCTGTTCCGACTACAGTACATATATCAATACAGGCTTATAGACGTATCATGCAAGTTAGTGCAGTATGTTGGGATTGTATGCCTTGTATGTATATTTTTTTTGGTTTGTCAGTTGTAGTAGTTATGACGACCTTGTCGACCCAATATTATATTGATACTTAGTCAGATCTAGTTTCCGTTCAGTTTTATAGTTTGTTTCTCAGATTGTCTGGCAATGTGTAACTATAGCAAAAGTATGATATTGTATGTTCATTGTCCCTCAGTATCAAGTTGGTACGCTCGGACAAGTGAGGCACAGGATGTTGGCCTCGCCTCCCCAAGTGTGGGGCGTGAAAAACTTGGTATCAGTGAAGTCCTATCCTAGGGAATCTACAAGTTGTGACTTGTAGGGTCTTGTTTATAGATGTGTTGTGATTCATATTATATAAGCAGGGATCTACAGGCCATTTAGGAGTTGGTTAGTCTTATTTCAGATCCTCGGGATACCGAGAAATCCCTAGCACGTATATTGAGGATACCAAGAGATCTTCGAGATACCAAGATATCCATGGATTATATTGAGAATACCGAGAGATCCTCGGGATACCAAGAGATCCCTGGCTTATATTGAGGATACTGAGAGATCCCTGGCATATATTCAGGGTACTAAGAGATCCTCGGGATACTGAGAGATCCCCGGTTATTATCCTTGTGAAGAATGGTATCTTCTTGTGATTGTTTTTTCCTGTGTTTCAGTTATTGAGTTCCTTCTATCCCTGCATCAAATTCTTATTGTTAGCTTTCAACTGTACTGCTTACCTTATTCTGTCATACCTTATATTTTTATTTATCTCAGTAGGGCCCTGACCTTCTTCGTCACTACCCGACCGAGGTTAGGCTTGGCACTTACTGAGTACCGCTGTGGTGTACTCATACCCTTTCTTCACATGTTTTTCATGTGCAGATCTAGGTACCTTGACTCAGACTTACCATCCTTGAGGCGAGGCGACCCTTCGGAGACTTCGAGGTATATCTGTCGCATTCGCAGACCGAAGAGTCTCTCTCTATTCTTTCTTGTAGTTACAACCCTTATGTATTTACTTGTTTTAGACTATTCTAGAGTTAGAGCACTATGTAATATCCTTAGCTTGTGATTCATGGGTTTTCAAGTTTTGGGGGAGATATTTATTGGATTTGAGAGTTATATTTTGTATGTCAAGCGGCACTTTTAAAACATTGTTCTATTACATTATTTCTGTTTTAAATTATATTCTTCCGTAAATTGATTTATCTTCTGCATTTAGGCTTACCTAGTCGTAGAGACTAGGTGTCGTCACGATGGTTCATGGAAGGAGAATTGGGGTCGTGACACATGTGGTCATATATGGTAAGTTCTTTATGAAGTAAGTCTCTTATAATTTGTTTCCTTTTATGATTTGGATTTTTTATGCTACTAACGTGTTACCCATATGTAGTCCAAGTTTACCTCATTTCAGGCATGTACTTCCATTATTTTTTCTGAGTAAATTGAGAGAAAAATTAGAAAAAACGAGTTTAAAATTTCAAAGTGGATATTGAAGGCTTGAATGTGTAGAAAAACCAGACTAAAGAACTTGTTCCTTTGATACAATATCAAATTCATTGTACCTAGTCTAGTTCATTGTATTAGGCTTATTGAGTTGTAATCTTATATGGTTATATTTGAAGCATTTGAAGAGATTTTTCTTTGGGAGAGAATTCAAGTCTTAGGCTAGAGTTAACTTGAGCATTTTGCTAAAGTCAGAGTGGTCGTAGGCAGTTAAGTCGCTAGGATTTAGTCTCTTAAGTTATAAGAGTTTTGTAACCTGAAATTGATCGTTGTTTTAGTGAAGTTTTTGTGAGAAATTCCAAAGGTGTGTCTTACTCCCTTGAGCAAGGAGGTTTTTTTTTACGTAAAAATCTTCTGTGTATTTAATTTCGCACTTTATTATCTCAGTTGTTTAACGAAGGAGCATATATAAGAACCAAGTTCTTATACAGATGTCTAAGTGGTACATCAACTCAACAATTACCGGGCTATGAATAATAAAGGAAGTCTTTGCACCACAATTTGCAACATCAAGTGCAATTTTCATGCCTGAATTTCCACTCCCAACCACTAACACATTTTTTGCCTTAAACTTTTCTCCATTTTTGTATTGAGTTGAGTGCATGATCTCACCATTAAAACTCTCTATTCCAAAAACATTAGGTATAAAAGCATCACCAAACTCTCCAGTTTCCACCACAAGAAAACTACCGGAATATTCCTTGACGTTGTCGGAATATTCTCCTCCATTATTCCTCCACCTAACACTTAAACCTTTGTTCGTCCTCGAGCAAGGTAAAATCAACCCACAATCGATCGAACAAAATTAAGCTTATCGCTAGCAAGCCACACATTTCAATTAAGCTTAAGCACCCATGACTTTGGTTGATACCAACAATTAGCCCTTTGCATATGCGTTCTCGGACTTCCTTCTCCATGTTAATAACCTGCCAAGTACACTATTGAACAATTCAAACCAATCAAATAGCACATTCGGGATATCTCAACCTCAGAAATTGACTCCTTAGGATAACTACTTTCGGGCCAACTTACTCACTATGGCTGAAAAGTTTAATAAAGTCGCCTATCCATCATGAAACATGTGCCCTCACCACAAAATCGAGAAAGATAGTATGCACACTCAAATAAAATTTGAGCGCAATTTAAGGACTTCAAAACATTTGAAGAATTCTCTCACTCTTTCAATGAAGTTCACATGCGCACAAAATGTACCATATGCTTGCCCTTAATGTCAATCTCTACTATTATAGGCTTGCTCGATCTCAAATCAATTAAGACTTTTCATGGTTATAATATGGGCTAAGGGATGAGTAGGATATATTAAGGAATAGTAGTTCACCCTCCTAAGCACTTTAACACATCACATAATCAACTTTGAGCGCAAATTCTTCAATCCCAACTTCCATTTTTCAACAAAAATCACTCCCGACAACGTTCCTTTTTTCTTTAAGCACTACCTTAATATATCCCCCACTAGCAAGAATAGAACAACAATTTATTCACTTTTCCTTATCTTTTTTTTTCAGATTTTTCTTTTTTTTTTCTTTTCCAAATTTCGCTAGTGGTGTATTATTTTACAAAATAAGTGCCCCCTTCTTTCTTTTATTGGTTCCACTCAAAAGTCACCACACACTCAGTCCCTTCTTACTTCTTTTAGCGCTCATTTTATAATTACAGTGCCTTAAAAGGTAAATAATCAAAACAATGTTAATTAGAAACAAAAAGGGTATAGGCTTGTAATGTGGGTGCCAAATAAAAGTATATAGGCTCAAAAGGGTTAACTAGGGATATATTTGATTTGTGGTAGCATTATAGTTCAAAAGGATCAAAGAAGGGCTAAAATCATATTTCGAACCGAGCAGAACCTAGGATTTTGCTTCAACTCATATACCGGGCAAGTTCTAGACACAAATGTACAACATGAGACTTATACAAAAAATCTCACTACACATTGGCACATGATTCACTTAGGATGACTACATTTCAACTTTCAATCAAAGCAAATACTGAGTTAAGTCCCAATTTTTAATGAACTCAGCACAATAATTAGCACAAGAGTCAAGACAATAAGCCTAAGTGTCACGAAGAAGCTTTTCAACTTTTAAAGGCAAAAACAATCCTCACAAACTCATGGAGAAAGTTATAATCCACATGCTTAGGTCTAACTCTGTTAATACCAAACAAGTCACAGAATATGCTGAATTTAGTCTAAGTCTTTACATGCTACACTACTCAAAAAAGAAAAACTAATACCCGGTTCAAAAATTCATCCCTTGGAAAAGAACCAATGGCCAAAGAAAAATCAAGGGGGATTATTTCCTAATAGATTATATTTACTAACTACTCAAGGCTAAGAAAATCATTTTGTGCTTTTTTGAGGACCTTAATCCCTCAAGAAAACTGTCTAGGAGAACCATCGTCGGGAAAAATCCAATTTTCTATTTTTTTAAAACAAAAACTCTACACTAAAAACGAGTACTAAGCTATGCTAGCACAGAAACTCACCCAAACAATATCCTCACCCCACACTTAAAATTGTCAAAATTCCCGACTCTGCTACTTATCTAACTGTTCTGTGATTTTCAATAACCTCAGGTAGTTATTGAGGCAACTCCATTAGAATATTTAATAGGTATCACGGGAACATTTGAACACTGTGGCAGCCATTCGGTTATAAAATCTCTATGTTTTATAACTAATGCAAAGAATTATGGACCATTTGGGTCTAAGGTTGGGGGAACCCCATTTTCACTTATGATGAAAGAAGGTGTAGCTATTGTGGGATTTCACGGGCATTGTGGAGCGTATCTTGATGCTATTGGTGTTTATTTGCAAAAACTTACTCCTCCTAATTTCGCAAAGGAACCTATGGTTGAAGACATTGAAATTCGTGACGTATGTTATGATTATTCCCTCATTCGCTTAATCACTTCTACTTTTATTTCTTCACCTCATACTTCAGCAAATGAACCTAAAGCAAAAAAGAAAATGAGGCAAATGAAACTATTGTTGAAGAAATTGAAATATATGACGTCTATACTACTTTTTCTCTTACTATCATGAATCGGATAAATTTTGTTTCTTGTTTGTTTTATTTTATTTCTTTCCGATTAATTGTGACTTTATATACTAAACCAACATATGCATGCCACGTGTCTGCACATAAATTTCTTTCATTTAATATGTATTCTTACGTTATTAAATCTCTTAACCATTATAAGTTAGTACTTTCGGTACAAATACCGAGTACGAGCAAGTTTTTGCTATCAGAGACATGTGCATTCACTATTTTATAACAAAGAATATGACCTTATTGATAGAATTATAGACTTCTTGTTGTAAGAATAAAAAAACAACTAAACATTATAAAGCTTATCAATCCTGATTAGTTATGATTTTCACTAAATCGCCAATTCCCCTTTTTAGTGCATAATGTAGTAAATTGAAGAGGGGGGGGGGGGGGCACCAGCTGAACATATTCTTTTAATGTAGTTGAACATATTCATAGTAAACCATTTTCTTGACATGCTTATTTTGGATATATAACTAGTTACTCAAACTCTAAAAAAATAATATATAGAGAATTAACTGTCTTTCTTTGTGAGAATTTGATATAATGTTTGGTCTTTTGGCAGGTGTCATTTTCTACCCTTCGCAAGGACACTTTCAATGTTCTGGATTTTATAGAGAGCTTAAAGAATGAAGAAATTCAAAAAGCCGTTGACGTGGATCTAACTGAAAAGCTGATATTGGAGTTGGACTTCCTCCTTCTGAATCTCCATCATCTTTCCAAGTATCATGCTGAACAACGTTCTCCATTCATGATAGAATATGAGATTCTTCAGAATGCATGTGGCAGCATAAGACATTTCTACGAGTTGATAGTGAATGGTTGTGTTGGGAATGAATTTTTGAATATGTCTTACCTCAGTTTCAACTAATGGCTGAGAGAGTACGACGCTTCCTATGACATAATCAAATTGGTGGACACTTTCGACTCGTCAAGCTAGCACATCTATTCTTGGAGATTATTCCAACTCAGCTGGAGGTTATGCAAATATGTCTTACAAATTTGAAAGCTTCAACATCATCAAAAGTTGGACACTTTATTAAGAAGCTCCTAAAAACCTCTCCGGATATTCTTAAAGAATATATGATTCATCTACAAGAGCACTTGATAAATGTTATTACCGCTAACACTCTAGGGGCTCGAAACATTCATATCATGATAGAGTTCCTATTAATCATTCTCACTGATGTGCCTAAGGACTTTATTCATAATGGCAAGTTGTTTAAATTCCTAGCGCGTGTCGGAGCACTTACCTGGGACGTATCAGCTATTGGTCGCGACTTAGAAGAGAAATCAAAGAATGCAAAGAGTACCAATGAAACAAACGGTGCAACTCTAGTCTTTCTCAAAAATATTGAACTCCTGAAGAGAGAACTCAAAGATGTTTACTTGAAAGCCCCGAACTCATCTCAACTCTGCTTTCCCATGAGTGATGGATCCATGTTCATGCATCTTCTACTTAGACACTTAAATGATTTGCTCAATTCCAATACTTATTTAGTTGATTTGATAAAGGAAGAAATCGGGCTGGTGAAAGAAAATCTAGAATTCATAAGATCTTTCTTCGAGAATGTTGAGCAGGAATTCTATAAAGATCTCTGGGCACGTGTTTTAGATGTGGCATATGAGACAAAATATGTCATTGATTCAATTATTGTAAGAGACAATGGTCTCTTACATCTTATTTTCTCACTTTCCTTTTCCTTAGAAAAGATCAATCTTATCAAAGAAGGGGTCTTAAATTTATTTGAGAAGAATCCCGAGAACATGGGCGTCATTGTTGTGAACTCTCCCAACAAGCTAGTTGAGCGCAAGTCATCAATACCTAGTAAAATAATCGTAGGTTTTAAAGAGGAGACATCCTTGATAATTAGGAAGCTCACCAGTGGACAAAAAACGCTAGATGTCATTTCGATCACTGGCATGCCCGGTTCGGGTAAAACTACATGGAGCGTACAAAGTGTATAATGATAAGTCAGTTTCTAGTCATTTTGACATCCGTGCATGGTGTACAGTCGATCAAAAGTATGACGAGATGGCGTTACTGGAAAAACTTTTTAATCAAGTTGTTGGCTCAGCTTTGAAATTCGGTGAGAATATTGATGTTGCTGATAAGCTACGGAAACATTTGTTTGGAAAGAGGTACCTTATAGTCTTAGATGATTTGTGGGACACTACAGCATGGGATGAGTTGACAAGGCCTTTTCCTGGAGTTGAGAAAGGAAGTCGAATTATTTTGACGACTCGAGAAAAGAAAGTGGCTGTGCATGCACAACGCCACAGTGATCCTATTGACCTTCGATTGCTAAACCTAGAAGAAAGTTGGGAGTTATTAGAGAAAAAGGTCTTTGGAAAAGAAAGTTGCCCTGATGAACTACTGGATGTTGGAGAAGAGATAGTCCAAAACTGTAAACGGCTTCCTTTGGTGGTTGATTTGATTGCTGGAGTCATTGCAGGGAAGGAAAAGAAAAGGAGTGTATGGGTTGAAGTTCGAAATAATTTGAATTCCTTTATTTTCCAGAAAGAAGAGGACGTGATGAAGATTATAGCATTAAGTTATGAAATACCTGATCCCTTAAAGTCGTGCTTGATTCACCTTGCGAGTTTTCCAAAGGACGAAGCAATTCCCGTCCGTAATTTGGAAGTTTTATCGCTTGCTGAAGGATTTTTGGAGCAGAGAGAGATAAAAAAGGGTCACACCTCCTTTTTACACACCCGAGGGTGATATAAGAGAGTTTTTTCAATTTAAGTGATATTATTCGAAAATGGGATTATTTATTTTTTTCAGAGTCGCCACTTGGGAAAGGTTTGGCTTTTAGTGTCCCAATTCGCCGGTTTATCTTGAATCCCAATTTGAGAAAAATATTCGACTTTCCGAATGAAGTCTGCGAACCAGAAATTCTAAGTAAGGAATTCTGTTGACCCGAGGGAAGGTGTTAGGCACCCCCGAATCCCGTGGTTCTAGCACGGTCGCTTAAATTGTTGTAATGGCTAAATATCTGATTTTTATACACGTTATATCTTGTGTGCTTTTATTAAGTTTAAACCGCTTTTATTATTATTTTTAATAGAATTGCAACGTCGTAAAAATGCATCTCGAACCACATCACAATCAATGTACTCGTGGTTGTTAATACGTTTCGACTCCGTTGAGATTTGGATTTAGGTCGCATAAATGCGCACCCAAGTTTAGGAAAGTAATATTATTAAAAACGCGCCTAATGATACTAACACGTTTGCAATTTACGAGGGTCATGAAATTTACTAAATGACACACCTCAAATTCTAAGGATTAAACGACACTTTGACTAAAAACGAGGGCCAAGATTTCGTTATTTCTTAATTAGTATGGCGCGCCTCGAGCAAACTACGATATTCATGATTTGCTCCTTGCCTAAGCAATACATGATTCGTTTAAGCAAATATGGTGCAAGATATTTCATGCAATAATCTTTATCTGGTCAGAATAAATAGACGAATTCGGACCATCATCTAAACAAAATCGGCACACTCTATATAGTATTGCATAAAATACTTACCCAATCTTAATAAAGCGGCTTGGGAATAAGGGTTTTTTTTAGTGGAAGAAAAAGCTTTTATTGGGATTAAACTAAGTTATATGTCAAAAAATAAAAATAAAAGAAAAATTAATATACAAAATCTTCTAGTAGTTGGTACGTACTATTTTTGACCCAAAAATAGAAAGAAATGAGACTAGGCTTTTAATCACCTCTATACAACTTCAATCCTTTCTTTCTTCTTAGTTTTGCCAATCCCTTTTTTCACATGAGAACAGATTCTTGTGGTTGCCATGAAAATATATCGGTTTACAATGGTGAGAAGTGAGTTTTGTCCACTGAAATTCATGCCATCAATATTTAAATATTTCTTGAAAATATTAAATCTCATGTACTAGTCAAATAAAAAATATATAGGAAAAAGTCATTCTTTTCACCTTGGATGCGGTACTTCAATGCAACAAACAAGCAATATTAGACCAAATAAAATTAAAAGAGGGAGACCCATGGATAGCATGATAAATCCATTAACAAGAAAATGAAATGAAACCATAAACCACAACTTAACTTCACTACAACAATCATACCATCATGAAAATATTCATTCATTTCCTAAACTCATAAGATTTAAGCAGAATACTTGATTGAACAAAACTCTAAAACAACGAGTTTATAGAATAGCTACAGCGTCCAACAGTCACAATAAAGAGGAAAGTAATTACACAAAACTATGTGATTTAACTCTTAATTACAAACCCTCTTTTGGGCAGAATATACTAATTGAAAACTCAAAAGAACACAGTGATAGTATATTAAAAGAAGAAAGGGTGTAGACTAGCTTTCTCATTCTTAATTCATGATTCAAGTTTATACCTCAAATGATATCCATAAGATCAAGATATACCTGGAAAGAGGAAAACAAATAGGGGGGGGTGAGATTTAGCAGACTCAGCAGCAACAAGAATCAGTGTTCAGCAAGCACAAATGACTAAAGAGGACCAACTTAAAACTCACAATTTAGAACCAATAGTATATCAATGGAACACAATCAACAAAACCACACCAAGCAGGGTCCAATTACTTGAATGCAAACTAAATTTAGCTCTTCAAATTGATGAAAATAGTTCAAGAAGAGTGAGTTAAGAGAGATCAGACGATCAAACTTAAACCAACAATACAGTTTTCTATACTTTTATATCATTTCTTCTGGATTTCTCAACTTCCTCACTCAGGTTTTCAAACTGTACAAGGTTGTCCCTCTCTATTGCTCTCCGTCAGATTGTTAAGCTCCCTTGACCTCTCTATTTTTGAGGTTTTTTTTCTTACAATTTCAGATCCTCCTCTTTCTTGTGTTCTACCTCCCTTTTATTCTGATTTCCAGCTCTCTAAAGTGGGCATTCCATTAGTGCATTTGCCACTAACAACTTATCTTTTCAGTTTTTAATTACCCCACTACCCTAGTGCCTTCTTATTTTACTACTAATGCCCATTTCAATCCCCTAAAATCAACCAGTGCCTTTCTCATTACAAGTGTCCCTTCCCTTATTAATTAATTAGTTAGTGCAACTTCCATTACCAATCTCCTTTTCCATTTTTTAATTGTCTACTTGCTGAATTAGTGACACACTATCCTAGTGTTGTTATTAAAAATCAGTTGATGAATAACAAACCATTATGTCCAGCTATAACTAATTCGAGCAAACATACGGGCAAATAGCTAAATGAACAACTTCAAATCCGCAGAGAGCAACTACGAAAGAAAAAAAAATCTATAACTGCAGCTTTTTAACTACATTTAATCCACCAGCATTTGTGCAGTAAGGGTGTAAACTGTCCAGAAAACATGTTCTAGGAAAAGACATAAAATACTCCAACATTTCCTATAACAAGTATTTGGCCAGCAACTTAATTTGAATATCATTTGGAATACTAATGGCGCAAGTCTTATCTTTACGGTATCTAACTTGATTTTCCTAAATCAATTAGAACATGAAGATTGCAATTCTACCTTTGCACTATAAGGTAAACATCCATATTTACAACATGACAGTAAAGTAAGAAGAGGACATTTTCCTTTACAGAGCAACCAAAACCCATCTATTGCTATACAGATTCAAACTTATGCACAAATTAAACCATATCAACTCAATCATCAAAACCATGTATATGAAATTAAAAGAGATAGGAAAGAATTGAACCTAGTGTTGCCAATTAATGAGAGTTTTCAACTTCACAACTTCTGGACGCCAACATGGCTACAACAAGTGACATAACTGAAATTTGAACCACAGATGCAACACGGACCTCAAACCGGAAATAACGATTCTGCGAAATGTGACTCCGAACCTCGACAGCGACTCAAAATTAGCAAATTCAACTTTGACTCAAACAAACTCCATCTCGTCACTAGTGAACGCACAAGCTAGTCTCGCGGCAAGGTTAAAGCAACGTAAACAATCCATAAAGCAAAGAGAAATGCTAACCCTGCCCCTGTTTCTGTCCGTTTCCTCTATGTGGATTAGAGATGAGAAAATTAGTTCATCTCTTTCGCTCTTGTTCTCTCCCTATGTTTACGTGTGTGTGTGCGTGATTTTCAGGCTGAACACGCCGCGAATTTGGTGGCTGTTCGGCGACGAGGCTGGGTGGAGTCGTCTGGTTCGTGGTTGGAGATGGAGGAGGGAGTTGTGGCGCCACTGGTTGAGGTCATTTGTTGGGTGGGGAAACGAAGAAGACGGGGTTGGGAGGCGTGGAGAGGACGATGGTCTGGGAGGTGTTATTTGGGGGTGGTGGCTCTAATTAGGGTTGAAGAAGATGGGGAAATGAAAAATGAAATGGAGTGGGGGTCGTTTGTCTAGAGGTAGTGGACCGGGTCGGGTTGACCGGTGGGTTGGGGCTGATTTAGGTAGGTATAAGGGTGTTTAGTTTGGGCTTGGGGTGAATTGGGTTGTAATTGGCCCAAATAGGGTCTTTTAATTAAGAAGACTAATTCTTTCTTCTTCTTTTTTTTCTTTTCATTTTCTTTTCAATAAAAATGCAAACCTAATTTTAACCTTGATCAAATTATCCTAGAATACTAATCTAAATAATAATTATCACACATAATCAAATACTAATAAACTTACACAATTTTGATATTAAACACTAAAATGCGAAGTACGTTATTTTTTGTGATTTTTTATATTTGTAAAACTTACTTAATTAATCCTAATTGTACAATTAAATCCAAAATGCAACATATTTTTCATTCTTCATTTATTTAAACACATAAATATGCACGGACATAGGCAAATAATGACATAAAATAACATAAAAATTCAACAAAAATGCATACAATAAAATCGACAATGTTTATTATTTTTGATTTCTTTGGGAGTAGTTCGTATGGGGCAAAAATCACGTGCTCACAAAAAGTGTGGAAGAACTTGTTGAGATTTATCTGGATAATTTAATTTCCAGTAGCTTGGTAATTTCTTTCAATGAAATAGGTGATGATCGGACTTGCCAAATTCATGATCTTGTGCATGACTTTTGTTTGATAAAAGCAAGAGAGGAAAAGTTGTTTGGCGAGATAAGTTCAAGTGCTCCATCATCATCTTCTTCAGATCTGATGCCACGTCAAATGAACATTGAATATCGTAAGTGGCACTTTGGGCATAACAATTTTGTCCTGTTCGATTCAAAAAATAAAAGGAATTCTGGTTATAAAAACCTCTATTCTTTGAGGATATCTGGACACGTATATCATGACATATGTCATTATGATATATGTCACCTAAGACACTTGAGGCTTCTTAGAGTATTGCAAGTGGATAGATTTTCTATCGCGGTAAATGATTGTTTGCTGAATGAAATATGCACATTGGTTCATTTGAGGTACTTAAACATTCAGACAGAAGTTTACTCTCTGCCTTCGTCTTTTTCAAATCTCTGGAATCTGGAAATTTTGTTGGTGAATAATTACGGACCACCCTTGGTGCTATTACCAATAATTTGGAATCTTGTAAAGTTGCGAGTGCTGGGCATAGATAGTTGTTCTTTCTTTGATTTGGATGCACATGAACCAATACTGGTAGCAGATGACTCAAAGTTAGTGAGCTCGAGATTATTACGGGGACTAGAGCTTTCCAATTCGAAAGATATAGAGGATATTTTCAAAAGGTTTCTTAATCTTCAAGAGCTTCGATTTGATCTCAAGGAATCATGGGATTGTTCAACAGGGCAATATTGGTTCCCGAAATTGGAATTCCTAAATGAACTAGAATCTCTCAAAGTAACTTTTAAAAGTTCAAATTCAAATGATAGTGCACTCGCTGTAGAGACAAATCGGCTTTGGGATTTTCACTTCCCTTCGAGTGTGAAAATGTTGTGTTTGTGTGAATTTCGTCTGACATCCGATTCATTATCAACAATAGGAAGACTGTCCAATCTTGGAGAGTTGTACCTTAAAAGTGCATTCATCGAGGGGGAAGAATGGAACATGGAGGAGGAAGACACCTTCCAGAATCTCAAATGTTTGACATTGCCGAGAGTGAATCTTGCTAAGTGGGAGGTTAGAGAGGAATCCTTTCCCGCGCTTGAGAAATTACGACTGCGGGACTGTCGTAAGCTTGAGCAGATTCCACCAAGTTTCGGGGATATTTGTTCATTAAAAAGTATCGAATTACGGAGGAGCCCTCAACTGGAAGAATCTGCTGTGAAGATTAAGCAAGAAGCTGAAGATATGAATAGGGATATTCTGGTCCTTGTTTATAACTGATCAAGTCCTGCGCACTTTTACCCTGAGAAAATATGTGAGTATAGACGAATTTATTACCTCATTTTCATTATATGTGGCAGAGTTTGACTAGTGTAATTTTCTTTTGCAAAAGGCATCTAAGGAATACATCCTCAGACATCTAAATTGTGATGCATTCTCCCAGCTATTTCCGTTCTTCTTTTCTTCATTTTGTGGGTAAATATATTCCAGCATTTGTTCTTTCAAATTGTTGTTCTTGTATAATCTCCTTTCTTCTTCGGCATGGCTTGAATTGTTTGCATATCATATGTTACTCCTCAAGTACAGAAACATACATGGGATTGCTAACTCTGCACAATGATGGGATAATATTCACTCAGATATTGATTAATTGTGATGCAGGCTGCAAGAATCAGCCCATCGACGCATTTGGAGTTGAGGCTGTTGTATCTTTGATCAAGATGTTTCAATAGGAGCTGCTGTACAATATTTGACCTCATGTGCAACAGTAAATGTTATTATAATCCTCCAGTGCCTACTAACGCATGGTATCCCATCGCAAACTTCAGAAAAATGTACTAATCCTAATGCTTTAGGAAGTGGCATTATCTCCTTCAGACACTGATCCATATGCTTATTGTTCTGCAGTTGCAGTTAGCTCTAGATGTGTAGATAATTTTGCTCCGTCTTCTGTGAAACAACAAACAAGAAGCTCACACTTTCGTCCCTCCCAAATCGACAATGCCTTGATTGTTGTTCAATAGCCCGGCTTAACTGCTGTACTAGTTTTGGTGATGCTAAGCTTCGATAGCACTCTGTCACGGACTCGCCAACTTTGGCTGCAAAAGCTAACTCATGATGTGAAAAGTTGTGAGCTGCTTGTAAACTATTCAGAAATCTCTCTTCAGTGCTTGTGAACAGCTATCACTAGTGGTTATAGTGGTGGTAGTGGTGGACGGACGAGCAGTTGGAGTGGAGGTGGTGGAGGAGGTGGAGGGATTAGCAGCAGCAGTTGGGGTGGAGGTGGTGGCTGTGGAGGCGGAGGTGGTGGATGTGGCGGTGGAGGTGGTGGTGGATGTTGAGACTATAGAGATTAAAAATAGTTAAAATTGTCTTCTTTTCTGCTTTCTAGTGTGGCTATATACTAATATGTATAATGGTAACGTCTGCGTACACATTACCCTTCCCAGACGCCCAACAATGGATCGTGTTCACAAGCAGTTCTGAATAGTTTCTTTATACATTACTTTGTGGTACAAGATGAGGGTCTGAGAGGGGAGAGTGAATGAGAGAATAAATCCTCATAAATGTTGCATACTCTAGATCTCTAACTCAAGTAAAACTGCAGTGCCTATACATTTTTGAACTTGCTCTGTAGTATTTTGTTTTTTGAGGTTTAACTTTATGCACTGAAATTGTAAATAAACATTTACAATAACACAAATGGTGCAAAAACTTTTCTCACTATCAATGTATATACTAAAATTTATTATTCCAATCTCATATACATAGAATTATTTACAAGTAAAGAGGTGGTTTCATCGTTGATTCTCACAATTTTATGCCAAAGTGGATGCCACAAGCTATTAAAAAGTATTGAATTTTTCCAGGGTAATGGAGGTGTTGATTAGACTCCCTTTTTAATCTTTAGTATTTTTTAACCGTGGCTTCTTTTATGTTGGTGGCTGTTGGGAATAAACCCCGTAAAAATAGTATTCCCGATATTAGTGATAAACGCAAAACACTAAGTTATGGTTAAATCAACAAGAATAGAAATGCAGCAATAATGACACCAAGATTTTTACGTGGAAACCCTTCTGAATAAGGGAAAAACCACGGCCAAGAAAAGCAACTGATATCTCTATAGCGAGGAATTTTACACTGTGTAGTAACGAGTAAGAAATACTCCTAAGACCACTACACCATCAAAAGAAATAAACACTCTTTTGCTTTTTCTACCTCACTACAATATCTCTCACACTATATTTTTCTTCACAAACTATTTTCTTATAGTTTATGGAATACCTTGCTCTCTCTTTTCTCTCTTTGTTGGTGTGTAGAAATGAGAGTTAAAGCTCTCCTTTTATAGCCAAAACCTCACTCTCTAAAGCCTACAATATTTGACAATTTACACACCCTTTTCATAATTTCAACAAGGTTGGCTACCAAACCAAACCAAGTCAATAAAATTGGCTACCAAATTATACAAATTCAACAAGGTTGGCTACCAAACCAAACCAAGTCAATAAAATTGGCTACCAACTCATTTGAATGAGATGGACACCATATCAATCTCCCCCTCCAGCCTCATTCATCTAGAGGAGGTAGCACTGTCTTCTAGTTTGAGTGCATGCTGACAAGTTCTTTGCATAACTCGAACTTGTCTCTTGGTACCACCTTGGTCAACATATCTGCAGGATTTTCACTCGTGTGAATCTTTTTGACTTGAAGTGATTCGTTCTCCACTTGCTCACGAATCCAATGATATCTGACGTCAATGTGTTTTGTTCTCGCATGGTACATAGAGTTTTTGCTCAGGTCTATTGCACTCTAACTGTCGCAATAGACAACATACTCCATCTGTCGCAATCCAAGTTCTTGAAGAAATCTCTTGAGCCATATCATCTCTTTGCCAGCTTTAGTAACCACAATATACTCCGCTTCAGTTGTAGCTATTGCAACACACTTCTGCAACTTCGACTGCCATGATATAGCTCCCCCTAAAAAAGTAAACAAATATCCAGTAGTGGATTTTCTGTTATCAAGGTCACCTGCCATATCAGAATCTGTATAACCCTTCAAAATTGGATTTGATCCTCCAAAACATAAGCATTCACGTGAGCTTCCTCTTAGATCCTGAGTATCCACTTTACAGCTTCCCAATGCTCTTTTCTTGGATTTTCGAGAAATCTGCTAACAACACCGACTGCATGAGCAATATCTGGTCGAGTACATACCATTGCATACATCAAACATCCAACGGCAGAGGAATAGGGAATCTTGGCCATTCTCTCTTTTTCCTCCGTTATTGTTGGACACATCTTCTTGCTCAACTTCAGATGACCTGGAAGAGGTGTGCGAACCAACTTAGCACTTTTCATATTGAAGCGCTCCAGTACACGTTCTATGTACTTCTCCTGTGACAAGTAAAGCTTCCTTTCGTTTCTCGAACGAGTAATTCACATGCCCAAAATCTGCTTAGCATGACCCAAGTCTTTCATTGCAAAAAACTTATTCAACTGTTTCTTCAACTCGTCAATCTTAGAAGAATTCCTGCCCACAATCAATATATCATCCACATATAGCAAGAGGATGATAAAATCGTCATCAGAAAATCTTTGTACAAACAAACAGTGATCTGAAGAAGTCTTCTTGTAGCCTTGCTCCCCCATAACAGACTCAAACTTCTTATACCACTATCTGGGAGCTTGCTTCAATCCATATAGACTCTTCTTAAGTTTGCATACAAGATTTTCTTTACCTTTTGCCTTGAAGCCTTCAGGTTGTTCCATATAAATCTCCTCTTCTAAATCACCGTGAAGAAAAGCAGTCTTCACATCCATCTGCTCAATCTCCAAATCAAGACTGGCAGTCAAACCAAGATCTGTCCGAATGGAGGACATTTTTAGGACAAGAGAAAATATTTCGTCAAAGTCAATACCTTTCCTTTGACCAAATCCCTTGACAACCAATCTAGCTTTGTATCTGGGCTTCAAACTATGTTCTTCAGCTTTAACTTTGAATACCCACTTGTTCTTCAAAGCTCTTATGCCCTTAGGCAATTTCACCAACTCATAAGTATGGTTCTCATGCAGAGATTTCATCTCATCTTGCATGGCTTCAATCCATTGATCCTTGTGCTCATCTTCTATAGCCTCCGCATAACATTCAGGTTCTCCCCCATCAGTGAGTAATACATACTCATTGGGTGAATAACGGGAGGAAGGAGTACGAGGTCTAGAAGACCTCCTGAGTGGAATATCTAACTCGTCAACAGCTTCATGAGTATGAGCATCTACCTCATCAACATTAGCATTGTTATTACCATCACCATCAATATGTTGATCTGGAATATGGTTCTGGGCATCACCATCATTATTGAGCCCACCAGTGTCATCCTGTATGAGGAACTTGATCAAGATTAACTAAACCTTCAGAACTTGAAGATTTTAACTTCTCCGCTTTGTTAATATCTTCAATGGTTTGATCCTCCACGAAGATAACATCACGGCTTCTCACAACCTTCTTCTCAATTGGATCATATAGCCTGTAACCAAACTCATCAAGGCCATAACCAATGAAGATGCACTGCCTTGTCTTGGCAGTTAATTTTGACCTCTCATCTTTAGGCACATGTACAAAAGCTTTGCAACCAAACACTTTCAAGTGGTCATAGGAAACATCCTTGCCATACCAAACTTTGTTTGGAACATCACTTTGCAAAGCAACCGCAGGGGATAGATTAATAACATGTGCGACGGTCAACAAAGCCTCACCCCAAAAGGAATTCGGCAACTTTGCTTCAGAAAGCAAACATCTGACTCTTTCCATCAATGTCCTGTTCATCCTTTCTGCTAAACCATTAAGCTGAGGAGTCTTAGGAGGAGTCTTCTGGTGTCTGATACACTATTGTTTGCAGTATTCGTCAAACGGTCCACAATATTCACCACCGTTATCAGTACGAATACACTTCAGCTTCTTTCCAGTTTCTCTTTCAACTGAAGCCTGAAACTGCTTAAAGACACCTAACACTTGGTCTTTAGTCTTCAAGATGTAGGCCCAAAGTTTCCTTGAACAATCATCAATAAAGGTAGTAAAATAAAGTGCACCACCCAAAGTTCTTGTCTTCATTGGACCACATAAATCTGAATGCACCAACTCAAGCAACTCTGTCTTTCTTGAAGGAGGATGAGACTGGAAAGAAACTCTTTTTTGTTTTCCAGCCAAGCAGTGCTCACATTTTTCTAATTTTGCACTTTCAAAATTTGACAACAATTTCTTCTTGGCCAGAACATTTAGTCCTTTCTCGCTAATGTGGCTAAGCCTCTTATGCCATAACGTTGAAGAGTTATGGCTCTCAACGACATTCACCATATCAACACAGGTAGAGGCTGTAGTCCAGTATAGACCACGACGCTTTTCCCCACGAGCCACAATCATGGAACCCTTAGTGAGCTTCCACTTTCCAGCACCATTGGTACTGACATATCCTTCATCATCTAAAACACCAACAGAGATCAAGTGCAAACGAACATCAGGTGCATGCTTTACATTGTTTAAAACTAGTTTAGTTCCAATACTAGTTTCCAAACAAATCGTTCCAACACCAGCCACCCTAGATACAGTCTCATTACCCATACTCAGAGTTCCAAAGTCACCCTGAGTATAGGATGAGAAAAATTCCTTCCTTGATGTCACATGAGGTGCGACACCACTGTCCACAACCCAGCTTGACTCATCACAAGCAATATTTATCAGATCCGCATCAAGGACTGTAACAAGATCTTCTGTAGTGACGGTGGCCACACGATTGCCATCTTCTTTCTGTTCTTCCTTGTCTCTATTCTCCTTTTTCAAAATCCGGCAGAACTTCTTTGTGTACCCTTTCTTCCCGCAATGGTAGCACTCAATATCTTTAAGTCTGCTTCTGGATTTGCTTCTATTATGTTCTCTATTTTGAGAACCCCGATTCTTGTTTCTCCCCCTAGAGTCAGTCACCAAGACATCTGATGAGGAGGAACCCTGAGATTTTCTTCTCATCTCTTCATTTAGAAGGCTGCTCTTGGCAAGATCCATAGAGATCACACCATCTGGAGCAGAATTTGATAATGAAGTTCTAAGAATTTCCCAAGAATCTGGTAGGGAACCAAGTAGAAACAAGCCTTGAATTTCTTCATCAAATTTAATGCCCATAGCAGATAACTGGTTCATGATCCCCTGAAAATTATTCAGATGATCTGTCATCGCGGAACCATCGTGGTATTTTAAACCGAACATCTTCTTTATCAAAAACATTTTGTTGTTTTCAGTTTTCCGAGCATACAAACTTTCAAGGTGCTCCCATAGGGTCCGAGCATGTGTCTCCCCAGAAATATGGTTCAAAACATTATCGTCAACCCACTGTCTAATAAAGCCGCAAACCTACATGTGTAACAGATTCCACTCTTCATCTGATTTATTATCAGGCTTTACAGTGGCGAAGACAGGTTGATGAAAATTCTTGACATAGAGCAAATCTTCCATTTTGCCCTTCCAAATGACATAATTTGTGCCATTCAAGGTAACCATTCTACTAGTGTTGGCTTCCATCGTTTATCACAAATACAAATACTATTTATTAGGAGACCAAAGTAATTCTTTTCTAATATGGAAGTTCAGACTGTGCTGCAACCACAGAGCATACTCAGACAGAACCTTGGCTCTGATACCACTTGTTGGGAATAAACCCCGTAAAAATAGTATTCCCGATATTAGTGATAAACGCAAAACACTAAGTTATGGTTAAATTAGCAATAATAGAAATGCAGCAATAATGACACCAAGATTTTTAGGTGGAAATCCTTCTGAATAAGGGAAAAACCACGGCCAAGAAAAGCAACTGATATCACTATAGCGAGGAATTTTACACTGTGTAGTAACGAGTAAAAAATACTCCTAAGACCACTACACCATCAAAAGAAATAAACACTCTTTTACTTTTTCTACCTCACTACAATATCTCTCACACTCTATTTTTCTTCACAAACTATTTTCTTATAGTTTATGGAATACCTTGCTCTCTCTTTTCTCTCTTTGTTGGTGTGTAGAAATGAGAGTTAAAGCTCTCCTTTTATAGCCAAAACCTCACTCTCTAAAGCCTACAATATTTGACAATTTACACACCCTTTTCATAATTTCAACAAGGTTGGCTACCAAACCAAACCAAGTCAATAAAATTGGCTACCAAATTATACAAATTCAACAAGGTTGGCTACCAAACCAAACCAAGTCAATAAAATTGGCTACCAACTCATTTGAATGAGATGGACACCATATCAGTGGCAACTTTCCCTTACCGCATATAGACCAACTAATTGATGCAACCGCAGGTCATGAACTTTTAAGTTTTTTAGATGCATACTCGGGATATAATCAAATTAAAATGGATCCTGGTGATGAAGAAAAAACTTCTTTCATCACAGACAGGGGGACTTACTGTTATAAAGTAATGCCCTTTGGTCTCAAAAATGCTGGGGCAACCTATCAAAGGTTGGTCACCAAAATGTTCCAAGAACATTTAGGGAAAACAATGGAGGTATATATAGACGATATGCTCGTCAAAACCCAGCAATCTCATGATCATATTTCTCATCTATCTGTTACTTTTGAAATTTTGCGAAAATTTAATATGAAACTCAACCCGGAGAAATGTGCATTTGATGTTGCATCAGGTAAGTTTTTGGGTTTTCTTATTTCTAATCGTGGTATTGAAGTGAATCCTTCTCAGATCAAAGCAATAGAAGAAATCCCTGATATCCTTACTAATAAAAAGGAAGTACAAAGATTAACGGGAAGAATTGCAGCTTTGGGAAGATTTATTTCCAAATCCTCAGAAAGGTGTTTTAAGTTTTTCTCTACGCTTAAAAAGCAAGATCATTTTGAATGGAATGAAGATTGTCAACAAGCCCTTAGAAATTTGAAAGCTTATTTGTCAAAACCACCATTGTTGGCAAAACCAAGGGTAGGGGAAAAACTTCTCCTTTATCTGGCTGTATCCGAAGTAGCAGTGAGTGTTGTTTTAGTCCGCGAGGACCAAGGTAAACAATCTCCTATTTATTATGTAAGTAAGTCATTATTGGATGCTGAGACACGATACCCACAGCTAGAAAAATTAGCATTAGCTTTAATCATGGCATCTAGAAAATTAAGACCTTATTTTCAATGTCATCCCATTATTGTGGTTACTGCTTTTCCGCTTCAAAATATTTTGCATAAACACGAACTTTCAGGAAGATTAGCAAAATGGGCTATAAAAATAAGTGAATATGAAGTTGTTTATCAACCCAGGACCGCTATAAAGTCTCAAGTACTAGCTGATTTCGTGACTGATTTTAGCCAGGGGACGCATTTAGAAGCAGAAAAAGAATTATTAGTTTTTAATGGAGCGAACCCGGGGACTTGGGTTTTATTCACTGACGGTTCATCTAATGTAAAAGGAGCAGGCCTAGGAATAGTCCTCGTACCACCTGCGGGTGAGACTATTAGACAGGCTATAAAATGTCATACTATAACTAACAATGAAGCAGAGTATGAGGCCGTAATTGCAGGTTTAGAATTGGTACGAGAACTCGGCATAACACAGATTATAATCAAGAGTGATTCTCAACTCGTGGTTAATCAAATGCTGGGGACTTATACAGCCAGAGAGACACGAATGCAAGAATACCTTGCAAAGGTACGGGAGTTAATAAAGCAATTCCAGACTTGGAAAGTAGTGCAGATCCCAAGAGATGAGAATGGAGAGGCAGATGCTTTAGCAAATCTCGCATCTGCAGCAGACGTAGCAAACAATACAAATGCTTCAGTCATACAGCTATTTCATTCCGTTCTCGAATCTGATAAAAACGAGGTAAATTTTAATCATCTAACATGGGATTGGAGAAACGAAATTATTGCCTTTTTACAGCATGGTACCGTGCCTATTGACAAAGGAAAGGCTCACGCGCTTCGTAAAAAAGCTGCACGATATTGTTTATATCAAGGAAATCTTTATCGAAAGATGTTCGGTGGACCACTAGCAAGGTGTATCGGACCCTCTCAAACAGAATATGTGATGAGAGAAATACACGAAGGACATTGTGGGAATCACGCAGGGGGACGGTCACTGGTAAGAACATTAATTCGTACAAGATATTATTGGCCTAAGATGGAAGAAGAGACAACAAGTTTCGTGTCCAAATGTGATAAATGTCAGAGGTACGACAATAATATGCACAGACCAGCTGAGTTACTACATCCTGTTATAGCCCCGTGGCCCTTTATGAAATGGGGAATGGACATCGTAGGTCCGCTTCCGCAAGCAAAAGGTCAGGTAAAGTTTCTACTTGTACTTACAGATTATTTCACTAAATGGGTAGAAGCAGGGGATTTAAACAGGTACGGGAGAAAGAAGTTAAAGACTTCATATGGCGAAATATAATATGCCGCTTTGGAGTACCAAGGGAGATCGTGTGTGACAATGGACCACAATTCATTGGAGCTCAAATCACATAATTTCTTCAAAGTTGGCAGATCAAAAGAATAACGTCTACGCCATACTATCCAGTAAGAAATGGACAAGCTGAATCTACTAACAAAGTCATTCTTAACAACTTAAAGAAGAGGTTACAGGATTCAAAAGGTAATTGGCCTGAGGTGTTACCTGGAGTATTATGGGCTTATCGTACAATGACCAAAACGGGCACTGGAGAAACACCATTTTCAATGGTTTATGGTGCGCAAGCTTTAATTCCAGTTGAAATAGGTGAGCCAAGCACACGGTACGATCAGGCAACGGAAGAATCTAATGATGAAGAGATGAGGGTTAGCCTAGATTTACTTGAAGGGAGAAGAGAAGCTGCATTGATAAGGATGGCAGCACAAAAGCAAGTAATAGAACGATATTACAATAGGAAAGCACGCTTCAGATTTTTCAAAATTGGGGACTTCGTGCTTAAAAAGGTGTTCCAATCTACGAAGGTTGCTAACTCAGGAAAGCTAAGTCCAACATGGGAAGGACCCTACAAAGTCCGTGGCATTGCGGGAAAAGGAGCATACCAGTTGGAGACAATGGACGGTAAAGTCTTACCTTCACATTGGAATGCCGTCCACTTAAAAAGATATTACTTTTGAGGAAGTACCTACGGTCAGGTATCATCATGTTAAAATTTATCTATTCGATTATTAATATTTTACTAACGATTTTAGATGCTAGGCAAAATACCCTAACTCGTGCCAAATGATGAGTCACAACCTGCAAGGCAAAATGGAGTATACTTAAATTCCTAGCCCAAGGTTACAATTAATCTGATGGAAATACACACGAGTTAGGCAGTCTTCGTCTATAATCGCACCTTCGAGTCCCATATATCTTTCTGTTTCAGGAAAAAGGGCCAAAGTAAAAGAAATAAACAAGTGCTCGAGGCTTCATACTTCACCGCTCAAACACTTGGGGGACTACAATACTGTACATAGATACGTGCAGAAATGCATATATGAATGTCGAACAACAGAGTCAAGTGTTGAGTAAAAGTTACTAAGTCTTCAGCGGTTGTGAGAATAACAGAGTCATCTCTCGAAACTCATAAGCAAAGTCATCCCTCAAACCCTTCTTAATATGTAAAGATGGGGTCATGACGATGTACTGAAACAGGTTATGAAGAAAAACCTTGTTTATTCTATGTTATGTACAAATCTGTTACAAGAAAAACAGTTACGAGAAAGTTGTAGATGCATTGTAATACATGTAACCGTCAAACAATTGTTAAAGTTTATGAATAAAAACTTGCCAAAGTTGTTTCATACAAAACGTGTGTTTTCCTATTTCTTTCATCGTATTATAACACCATTATGAAGTTGAGACGTCTTCTTCATTAAGTGTCGATAAAATAAAAGGGCCCTCTTTTATAAGTCTCATGTTGATAATCCATTAGAAGAATCATAAAGCATTTAAAAGGATAAAAATGCTAAGCTATTCCATGAGTCCTATAGGCAAGAATAGAATATGCATAAGTACCAATAAAACTTCTTAATATAAAAAAGAATATAAGACTTAAGTACAAACTTAGTCAATAAAGCGTCTGTTTGTTACAAGTGTCCTATTGAAGGGTTTGGAGCATCAGAAGTTTCACCCTCGGAAGCAGGAATTGCTGCGGTAGCCACTTCTTCACTTAAAGGTTCTTCCGTTCCAGGAGCTTCGAGTACAGGGGAAGGAGTATCGGTAGATTGCTGACTTTTCTCAATGGTATCTACAACTTTGGCCAGCTCAGACTGCAAGTCAAAACCTTCCTGAGTAGCTTCTGTCAAAGCATCACGGCGAGATTTCAGGAAAGCCCAACTCACCTCAATGTTGAAATTCTCCTCCAGAAGTCCGTATTCCTTTTCCCACATAGCAAGATCATTTTTTAAGATTTGGTACTCAGCTAAATGGGAACTGAGCTTGAGTCAAGCTTTGCACTAACTCTCCTGCATACTCTTCCTTCTTGGCCAAAAGTGCCTTAAGCTCCCTAATTTCTTCGCTAGCCTTGGATAATTGTTCTAACAAAGAGCATTCCAAAAGCTCTTTGTCTCTTTTAAATTGGCTTGAAGAAGCCTTGACAGTTGCCAGTTCAGAAGTCAAGCCACGATTTTGCTGCTCAAGGAGGTTCTTATTTTCTTGCAACTCTTCTATGGTCCCTTGAGCATTCTCAAACTGTTCTTTCCAATTGGCTGCTTCAAGCTGGGCTCCCCTAGCTGTTTCTTCAGCCTCATGGACAGTTTTTTCAGACTCTCGGACTTTTCTTTCCAGAAGGGAAATTCTTCCCATTAATTCCGTGCCAATGAGGTTAGCCTACAGAGACAACTCATAGAAATGAGGGATTGAAGATAATAAAAAAAACTTGCTGGTAAAAGAAAAATACCTTCAAAGTAGAATGAACTATGTCATTCATCAGAGTCAAGCAGCTATGGCTCTCCATCTTCTTCTTCTCAATATCTCCAATTAGGGGCTCAAGCCAGACATCGGCCCTACCAGTTTTCCTTAAGAGGCTATGATTAGCAGGAACTTCCAGAGTAACGCTTCTCATAGTCATACTTCCACTGCTAGAACCCGTCTCTGTACTATGAATAGAGGGAAGTGGAGCAATGGAAGGAATGGAAGGAATGTAAGGAGAAGATGTAAAAACCAATGCAGAAGCAGAAGCAAGAGCAGTAGAAACTGCTAAGGGAACGAATATAGGAGCGGTAGAAACTGGCAAAAGAACGGAAGTCGTCAAAACTGGTAAAGAAATACTTGCGGTTGGCAGAGGAATGGAGGAAATAGGAATGAATGAGGAAAGAGGAGCTTCATCAAAAACATGTCCGAGCTCGCTACTCTTGAAACCACTATAAAAAAGATGCTGAATTGACTCATTATTATCTCTTGGTTCGGTGTCCTCGTCAGAGAGAGTCAAAACAGGCTCGGTGGTGGAGGTTCGAGCAGGAGTATCTTCAATTTCATCATCAATGATTATCCGCCTCCTGACCCTTGGTCTGGTGACTAAAGAGGTACCCTCCTCTTCTTCTTCTTCAGAACTTTCCTTTATTGCTTTCCTCTTTGACAGCAAGGTTCGAGCCTTATCCAAATCAAGAGCAACATTCGCAGACATGCGAATGGCCATAGCTACTTCAGCCGTCATTCCTCTAACACCAAATCCTGATTAAAGGATGGATATACATGATCAAAATTAAGGAAAAAATGCTTAACATGTAAAAAAAAAACATATAAAAAGGGGCATACCATGGGTTTTGACCTTCCAGCCATGTAAGGAAGAAATTGACTTCCAAGTTCTTTGTTCCTTAGAAGCAATCTTCAAAAGTGAATCAACCCAACCACGGAAGTTGGGAATAGGTTCCACATCTCCCATGGTTGCTACAAAAAACCAAGAAGAGACGAGGTTAAAAATAAAATTTCTTTTGAAATTCTCAAAAGTAGGTACGGTAAATACAAGGAAACCTACGTTCAAAATTCCACTTCTTAGGGAAGGGAGTATTTGTTTCGCCAATCAAGTCCACCGTGCGAACAACAACGTAATGAATATACCACCCACGATCTTTGTCATCTTCAGGATTTACCAGAACTTTTTTGCTCCTTGCAGTTAAGGTAAAAACACCATGGCGTATTAAGTTAGGGTGGTATAGATGAATGAGGTGAGAGAAGGTGAAATTGACATTGACTTTGGAGGATAAATATCTCAAACAAGCCACTGTTCTCCACACTAGTGGACCGATTTGGGCCAAACAGATTGTAAAGAAACGACAAAAATCAAGGATAACTGGGTCAATCGGAGGATTAAAACCTAAAGTGAAGGGGTAAGTGTAAACAAAAGAATACCCACTTCTAAAGGAGGAGATTCTTTGGCTTGGGGGAAGGAATTGACATTCGAAGACTATCCTTCCAGTTACAATCTTTTCTTATGGTGGAGATTGTAAGCTCAGTTACTATTGTAGGGTAAGTATCGGCTTTTTCTAAATTTGCAATTTGTTTTTGAAGAGACGTTTTGTCACTTTCAAAAGACAAATCGTTGGGAACTATCTCATCAACTGAGGGTTCTTGAGAAGAATCAAGAATTTCTCTACTTTTAGAAGAGGGGGCTTTTGGGGTAGAACTCCTTGAAGAAGAACCAGAGGAGCCGCCTCGAGTAGATTCTAACCCTGTTCGAAGCCTACCTCCTCCGCCTCTTCTGTGTCTAATAGGGGCGTTGGGGAATGGTCTAGAATTGGAACTTTCTTACGGTTAGGGTTTGAAGAAGACATTGTTAGAAAGGATAAGTCGAAGGAAAGTGAAAACGAAGAAGAGAGTGATTGCTGAAGGTTTGTAAAGAAGACAAAGGAAGAAAAGGTTATGTAAATAATGAGAACCGTCAACCTTAGAAGTGTAATGATGGAAAGCCTATAATAAAGGCAGCTATCACTTCGTGAATAGTGAGGATGAAGAAGTCTTGAAAAAGGGTGTAAATAGCGGAATCAATCAGAAAATGACACATGGGCAGAACATTAAATGGAAAAGACTACTGAGGTGTTAGTACTGTCATAAGCATTAATTGTGGCAAAAATTCCTTTTTCATGGGGGTCCACTTCCCAATTATTTAATTGATAAATAAATGGAAAGTGGGGGGATTATCTGTATTGGGAAAAAACCGAGTATTAAATTAAAGATGATGTGGCAAGACACGTGGCTCAATTAAATGGTCAAAGCACAACAATTGACTAAGAGGCACGGGTAGAGACAGCCATGGGAAGAAGAATTTAAATAGGTACGAGACGAAGTATAGCTACGAGTCTCGTACCAATTTAAATTATTTACAGCCAACGGATTAGAAGGCATTAAAAGACAAAGATTTGATGACAGAGAGGAGTACAAATTCATTATTAAATACTTGATACGTTAGGAAATTGGTATTTAATAGGAATGATTGTATAACGGCTTATTAAATGTCATTTATTGCTCATAATTATATCATTAAAGCTGAAGCTTCATTCCTTTACCTAGAATTACCTATAAAAGGAAGAAGTATCATCATTTGTAAGGACACGGAATACTACTGAGAATTCATTGAAATACAAAGTTATTCGCTATTTTATCATCATTCTCAAAAGTATTTTATTTTTGTCTCTTGATTATTAGTAACCCGAATTTCTTTTTAGCTTTGACCAAAGACTCAGATTTTTGGTTAAACAGTTATATCATCCATATCTTCTCATAGAACTTCTACTCTAGACTTAGAAGTAGAAGCAGAAGTTTTACCACCTGTTCTTTCCATAGACTTATATTTATCAAACATTGATCTAGCATAAGAATATATGTTAGTTTGGCAGTCTTCGAGAGATGGTTGTTCATTTTCTTAAATTGCTAAATACTCCTAAATTTTACAAACAAGTCCCTTTGCACCTCTTAATTTTAAATAAGGGTTAAGTAGAGAAGAAATTAAATAAACTTGGGGAATAGGGAAAAAATACTTTTAAAATTTTGCAATCATTTTATTAATGGCTGGTAAGTTGGATTTATTTTATACTTACCAAATACAACAGAAATTACACAAATATATCATAATATTTGTGTAACGGTAGGATAATATAAACCAGAATTTTTTTTTTGTAGCATTATAAATTTTTTCTAAAATTTTAGTAAACTCTTTGATCACATCCCAATCGGAATCAACAATTTGACCAGCAGGGATACCATTATGCATATCAAATACCTTTTGCATAAGCGTGTACAGTGATGAAAAAGTTATGAATGCAATACAATGCCATTATTCTAATCTCTTTCACCAATTAACTCCCAAATACTGCAACCTTTACCTACTACATAGCATGGAAAATCGACCAAATATTGTAAGGTCAAAGAAATCTAATGCAATTTATTTCAACGACGTATGAAATATGAAAAGCACATCAAGTCCAAGCCTAAACAAAAGGAAGAGATTAGTAATAACCAAACCTTGATGAATACTGTCAATGAACTCAAAGAATCATATAACCAAACCTTGACAAGAGCATATAGGTATCAGATACTATAAAAGTTTAGCAAACGGAATTCCAAATCAAAATCACTAAAGGAAATCCAAATGAAGTTTAGATTGATCAGAAGAAATATAGTGTTTATAAAATTTATATGGAATGAAAAAGATAAAGATCAAATCTACATATTGAGAATCATATTTAAGTTATGAAGATAGGAAATAAGAGTTTAAATACCTCCTCATTTTACAAGCCATGACACAAACTAATGACTTGGAGTGAAATTTATAATGTGAGTCCTCCGAGCGGAGGGTGCAACCACACCCGCAGTACCCTTTTTTAGAGAGTAGTTTTATTTTATTACTTCTGAGGAGGAGGTGGTAGACGGGAATGGTATGTTACTGACGGGGCTTGAACCCTTCACCTTAATCGTAAAAGATCGTGAGCTCATAAAGGAAGCCAGCTCTTAGCCAGTATATGAAGTACCTAGTATGGAAGGGTCCATCTTTACGCCCTTTACGCCTTCCCACTCCAAAATATTTGCTTATATCTCCATAAACAAGCTTGCTTAGCATCACTGATCTGAAGTCAGCCACTTTGAATGAAAAATATCTCAACATTAGTATCCCCAAATGTGACATTTCTTTTGTCATTATGTGCATCTGCTTATACAAAATAAAAATAAAAAGATTAGAAACAACAATATTGAAGTTTACTAACATGAAAAACTACAACAACAAATCCAATGTGATATCACAAGTTGAATTTGGGGAAGATAGCTATTTACCCGTAAAACGGTACAGTTGAATTTACGCGTGATTTATAGACAAGTGAATCGATTTGATCTTAAAACGATAAATGAATTAGACTAAAATAGAAGACTTAGCCTTAAAATTTAGATAAAGCAGCAGAAATCATGGTTCCGGGAATTACACTACTAGATATCCGGAAAAAAGCGACTACAAAAAGCGACCAAAGTTGGCCGCTTACAGGTCAAAAAGCGACCAAAAAGCGTCCAAACTAGCTTGGTCGCTATTTTGCTGGTCCCTTTACCTTAGAGACCAAAGTTGGTCTAATTAGCGACCAACTTTGGTCTCTAAGGTAAAAGGACCAAATATTCCGGGTTTTAAATATAGAGACCATCTTTGGTCGCTTTAGTATTTTAATAATATAAATTTAGCGACCAAAGGTGGTCTCTATATTTAAATTACGTCTTTTTTATTTATTATTAATCAAAATATAGCGACCAACTTTGGTATGTAAACCAAATATTATATTTTAAAATCTGAAAAATAGCGACCAAAGTTGGCAACTTTTTTTTTTTTGTTTAAACATAAGCGACATAAATTGGTCACTAATTGCAAGAATTTAATTATTTTTTAAACGTATTTTCCAGAAATTATTATTTTTTAATCGAATAGCGACCAAAGTTGGTCGCTTTTTAAGAAATCTGGGTTAATTAGCGACCAACCTTGGGCGCTATTGCCCAGATTTTTTTAATATGAAAAGCGACCAACAAGAGACCAAAGTTGGTCGCTTTTCTGGGTATAATTTTGGCAGAAACTGCCTTTTTTGGCAACTACATCACTTGCCAACATACTAAATTCCCTATTACAAGCAACAACAACAACAATACCAACAACAACAACAATAACATTAAAACCAACAAAGTATAAAGTTCAATAGAACTAACACATTATGCTAACAAAACTAAGTTAACACTTATTACAAGCCCATTCAAAAACTGGTTCTATTATCTAGTTCAAAGTATATATTGTACTCAGGGAGTGTTCTTTCAGCATCCTCGTCCAAAAGTTGGATTGCCTCGCCCGACTCATTAGGTGGCTGACTGTGTATGAATTCCTCCACGTTAGCTGTGAAGTGAACCTATAAGAAAATTTACATTGAATTAGTATTTCAAAATTTATATAAAAGTATATCAAAATACTTAATGAAAAGTAAAAAATTTACATGTATAGTCGAGGCTTGGCCCTCGACTCACCTTTCTGGATCAGTCTCTTTCTTCTTCTTTACAATTCGATTCTCATTGAATAGCTCATCTTGCTTTATTGGCATCATAAAGCTGTCTGGTGGCTTTGGTGATTATCCTCGTGGTACTATTACTAGGGATGAACTTGGATACAGAGAATAACTTGAATATAGTACCTGACAGGGTGTGTCTTTGATCAATTGTTGTTCTCATTAGCGACAATGATGATGAGAAGACAATGGAATGTGCTTCAAACAGTGATGATGTAGGTAGGAATTTAACATTTCCTAAGCAGATAAAAGAAGGGGTTATAGAGGAATTCTCTACTTCATTTTTCAAGAGGAAAAGAAGTTTAATTGAGAGTGACAAGGTAGATGGTAATGGAAAGTTGTTCGTTGCTCATAACAGTTCACATAAAACGGGGATCATAAGACTTTGTGATGACAAAGATGAAAGGAAGTTTTATTCTCAACTTTCTTCCAAGTTTGATCCGTACAAGTTTAATGGGATTGGTAATATTTCTTCGGATTCAGACAATGATTTGAGTGACAAAAGTATGGAAATGCTTCAAAAGAATTAAAGGTAAAACACTTCTCTAAGGAAGAGAATGATGCTGAACTCTGCATAAACGTGATATGTGCACTTTATAGCCAGCAGATTTCTCCAAACGTCTCTTCCTTGGAGAAGTGTTTTACCTTTAATTCTTTTGATTAGCATTTCCATACTTTTGTCACTCAAATCATTGTCTGAATCCGAAGAAATATCACCAATCCCATTAAGCTTTTACGGATCAGACTTAGAAGAAAGTTGAGAATAAAACTTTCTTTCGTCCTTGTCATCACAAAGTCATATGATCCCATTTTATTTGAACTGCAATGAGCAACAGACAACTTTCCATTACCATCAACCTTGCCACTCTCAATTAAACTTCTTTTACTCTTGGAAAATGAAGTATAGAATTCCTCTATAACCTCTTCTTTTATCTGCTTAGGAAATGTTAAATTTCTACCTACACCGTCACTGTTTGAAATATATGCCATTGCCTTCTCATCATCATTGTCGCTAATGAGACAACAATTAAAGACCCACTATGCCAGGTACTGTATCTAAGTTATTCTTGGTGGAAGTTCCATTGCATGTCTAATAAAGTCATCAACCCCTTCTACAAAATCATGACGCAATCCTAAATTTCAATTCATATCCACAAAATTTTAATTCATATCCTAAAGGCTCAATTCATATCCTAAAAGTTCAATTCATACACAAAAATTTCAATTCATATCCTAAATGTTCAATTCATATCCTAAAAGTGCAATTCATGCACAAAAATTTCAATTTATAAACTAAAATTTCAATTTATAAACTAAAATTTCAATTTATAAACTCAAATTCCAATACATAAACTAAAAGTCCAATTCATATCCTAAATGTTCAATTCATATCCTAAAGGTTCAACTCATATCCACAAAAGTTCAATTCATATCCTAAAATTTCAATTTATAAACTAAAATTCCAATACATAAACTAAAAGTCCAATTCAGATCCTAAAGGCTCAATTCATATCTTAAAAGTTCAATTCATACAGAAAAATTTCAATTCATGTCCTAAAGGTTCAATTCATATCCTAAAGGTTCAACTCATATCCACAAAAGTTCAATTCATATCCTAAAATTTCAATTTATAGACTAAAATTCCAATACATAAATTAAAATTCCAATTCATATCCTAAAGGTTCAACTCATATCCACAAAAGTTCAATTCATACACAAAAATTTCTATTCATATCCTAAAGGTTCAATTCATATCCTAAAGATTCAACTCATATCCACAAAAGTTCAATTCATATCGTAAAATTTCAATTTATAAACTAAAAGTCCAATTCATATCCTAAAGGTTCA
This sequence comes from Nicotiana sylvestris, assembly GCF_000393655.2. Taxonomy (NCBI): domain Eukaryota; kingdom Viridiplantae; phylum Streptophyta; class Magnoliopsida; order Solanales; family Solanaceae; genus Nicotiana; species Nicotiana sylvestris. The sequence goes on from NC_091058.1 coordinate 213,961,334, forward strand.
ACTCATATCCTAAAGGTTCAACTCATATCCACGAATGTCACGACTCGGATTTCCCACTCTCGGGAGTCGTGATGGCGCCTACTCGTAGAAGCTAGGCAAGCCGCTAAATATAGAAATCACAAACTCTTCTGTTTTAACCCTTTTTAACATCTTAGATTAACAAGTAATCAGCACTGAATACTAATGATAAACAGAACAAGCGGAAGACTTAACAGATGAAAATAACCAAAATCAGTACAACAGTGCCAAAATACTCCTTTACTCGGAATCTGGTGTCACAATATTCACGAACTGTCTATGAATACTACATACAAATGTCGGAAAAAGGAAATACAGTCTGTCTCGGATACAAGTGAAAATAGAACATATAAATAGATAGAAGAGAACGTCAGGCCTGCGGATTCCTACAGGACTACCTCGGGATCTCTGGGTGGACTGAAGGCTGGCTCCCCAAGTGCTACTGTCCCAGTGCTGCTCCGGTATCTACATAGAGTGAAGAGTGTAGCATCAGCACAACCGACCCCATATGCTGGTAAGTGTCTGGCCTAACCGCAGTGAGGTAGTGACGAGGCTAGGACCAGACTCTAAATAAACCTGTACAGTTATATATATATATATACAGCGAAAAAATAAACAGGAATAAACAATTTAAATGGAAGGGGGTACATGCTACGGGGAAAATATCAAGTCCAGCAGAAACTAAAGAGAAATATGAGAGAATAATCCAAATCTACAAAAAACAATAATAACACTATTGCGGTGCACAACCCGATCCCTTATCATTTAACACTATTGCGGCGTGCAACCCGATCCACTTATATCACTGTTGCGGTGTGCAAACTGATCCAATATAATGTTGTTACGGCATGCAACCCGATCCAATATAATATTGTTGAGGCGTGCAACCCAATCCAATATAATATTATTGTGGCGTGCAACCCAATCCAATATAATATTGTTGCGGCGCGCAACCCAATGCATATATTTATATACCTTAAACTCAACTATACCACGAGTCCCGGCAAGGGATCAACAATAAACTACACTATCCCGGCAAGGGATTCAACAGTAAAAGTAAATACGTCCCGGCAAGGGAGAATCAACTATAACTAATCTTAACTCAACTTCTACTCATCTCATCTAACACCAATACTCAATCATAAATAATTTTCATGAAAACAAACTTAATCCTTGCTCAATATCGAGAATCATCAATTAATGTATCCGTAGTATCGTTGAAGAACATAACAAATTTCAATATAAAACTCATGGTCATGCTTGACACCAACGTATAGATACTCGTCACCATGCCTATACGTCGTACTCAACAAGAAGCAAATAGAAAATAGGACACAACTCCTAATCCCTCAAGTTAGGGTTAGACCGAACACTTACCTCAAACTTCCACGGTCAACTCAAGCCTCAAACACCGCCTTTCCTTTCGAATTTGGCTCCAAATCAATTGTATCTATACATAATTGACTTCGTAACATCAATAAACGCTAAACAATCCAATTCCAATGCTTAATTATAGCTTTCTAATCATTCTTCCCAAAAAGTCAAAAATTGACCCCTGGCCTGCTCAGTCAAAACACGAGGTTTGGACCAAAACCCGATCATCCATTCACCCACGAGCCCGAATATATAATTTGTTTTGAAATCCGACCCCAAAATGAGGTCAAATTCCAATTAATCAAAAAGCCTTAACTCTACCAAATTCCTAATTTTTTACCCTTAATCTCATGTTTTAGGCCTAGAAATCTAGTGGGTGTTGATAAAAATGGAAGAAAACGAGCTTAGGATTACATACCTATGAAGCTATGGTGAAGTTCCTCTTCAAAAATCGCCCAAGAAGTGTGGAGAAGATGAAGTTTATGAAAAGTGGAGGAATTATCGTAATGTAATCTGTTTTTGAAACTTAAAATAACTGGGCGAAAATGGTCTTCGCATTTGCGATAGGCTCATCGCGTTCGCGATGAGTCAGGCCTGAGAGACCTTCGCTTTCGCATAAGTGGGCTCGCATTCGCAGAGAAATAACTCCTCGACCCTTCGCGTTCGCATCCAGGTGGTCGCGTTTGCGTAGTGTATAGTACCCCTCCCCCTGCCTAGGCTATAAGCCTTCGTGAACACGAGGGTGCCACAAAGATGTATCAGAATTTGCGGCATCATTATTGGTGGTAGAGAATTAAGAAGGATATCGTTAAATATGTGTCTCGGTATTTGAATTGTCAGCAGGTTAAGTATGAGCATCAGACGCCTGGTGATTTATTTTAGAGGACTAAGCTTCCCGAGTGGAAGTGGGAGCAGGTCACTATGGATTTCGTTGTTGGACTCCCGTAGACTCGGAGGAAGTTCGATGCTGTACGGGTCATTGTTTATAGGCTGACCAAGTCAGCACATTTCATTCCTGTGCCAGTCTCCTATTCTTCTAAGAGGTTAGCTGAGATCTATATCCAGGAGATTGTTCGCCTTCATGGTGTGCCCGTGTCTATCATTTCGGACCGAGGACACAATTTACCTCACACTTCTAGAGAGCAGTTCAACGAGAGTTCGGCACTCGGGTTGAGTTAAGCACAACATTTCATCCTCAGACGGATGGCCAGTCCGAGCGGACTATTTAGATTTTGGAGGATATGCTCCGAGATTATGTCATTGACTTTGGAGGCTCGTGGGATCGGTTTTTACCTTTAGCCGAGTTTGTCTACAACAATAGCTACCAGTCGAGTATCCAGATAGCTCCTTATGAGGCTTTATATGGTAGACGGTGTCGATCTCCGATCGGATGGTTTGAGCCGAGAGAGGCTCGGTTGTTGGGTATGGATCTGGTTCAGGAAGCATTGGACAAGGTCAGGATTATTTAGGATAGGCTTCATATAGCTCAGTCCAGGCAAAAGAGTTATGCCGACCGCAAGATTAGAGATTTGGCTTTCATGATCGGTGAGTGGGTATTGCTTTGAGTGTCGCCTATGAATGGCGTGATGAGATTTGGGAAGAAGGGAAAGCTTAGCCCTAGGTTCATAGGTTCGTTTGAGATTCTTGAACGAGTGGGAGAGGTGGCTTATAGACTTGCATTGGCGCCGAGCTTATCAGCCGTTCATCTAGTGTTTCATGTGTCCATGCTTCGAAAGTATCACGACGATCCATCCCATGTGTTAGATTTCTGCACTGTCCAATTGGACAAGGACTCGTCTTATGAGGAGGAGCCGGTAGCTATTCTAGACCAGCAGGATCGTCAGTTAAGATCAAAGAGTTTTCCTTATGTTCGTGTTTAGTGGAAAGGTCAGCCTGCTGAGGCATAGACCTGGGAGTCCGAGTCCGATATGCGGAGCCGTTATCCCCATCTTTTACCTGACTCAGGTACTTCATTCTTATGTTCGTTCGAGGATGAACGGTTGTTTTAGAGGTGGATAATGTGATGACCTAAAAGGTCATCACTTACCTTTAAATTGAATTCTGTGTTCTGAGGCCTTGGAAGCCTTATTTAGCATCACCTCAATTTGCGTATGCGGTCCGGGCGTGTAGCCAGAAATCCTATATGTGAAAATTTACGCAAAATAATAAATTTTGAATATAAAATGAGTTAATTTGACTTCGGTCAACGTTTTGTGTAAATGGACTCGGACCCTTGATTTGACAGTCCCCGAAGGGTCCGCAAAAGATTTTGGGACTTGGGCGTATGCCCGGAATCGAATTTCAAAGTCCCAAGCCCGAGAAATGAATTTTTAAAGAAAATTATTTTCTAAAATTGTTTAAAGGATTTGGAAATGAAATTTCATTAGAACATGATGGTATCGGGCCCGTTTTTTGGTTCTAGTACCTGGTACAGGTCTGATATAAGATTTAAGATGATTATGTGGAATTTGGTGAGAAACGGATGTCATTTGACGTAATTTGGACCTAATTTGCAAAAATTGATATTTTAAGAAGTTTGAGATAATTCTTTGATTTTGAGATTTAATTCGATGTTAATGATGTTGTTTTGGCAATTTGATCGCAGGGATAAGTTCATATGGTGTTTTTGAGTTAAAACATATATTTGGTTTGGAGCCCTAAGGGCCCGGGTGAGTTTCAGGTGTGTTTTGGAAGGTTTTTGGAACTCAAAAGTTGCAAGTTTTTTCCAGTTTCTAGTGTGCTGATACTTTCTTCTTCGCATTCGCAGGAGGACCCTCGTGAACGCGATTTGTTATTTGTGCTGAAGGAAAATTCCTTCTACGCGAACGCGTAACCCAGGTCGTGAACGTGAAGCATTGGAGGGCCTTCCCTTCGCGAACGCGAGCCTAGTATCACGAATGCGAAGGCTTATAGCCTAGGCAGGGGGAGGGGTACTATACCCTGTGCGAACGCAACCTCTTAGACGTGAACGCGACCACCTGGACGCGAACGCGACCACTTGCCCGGGCAATTTTCGTAATTTAGGTCCGAATCACGTCAAATGACATCCGTTTCTCACCAAATTCCACAGAATCATCTTAAATCATATATAAGATATGTACCGGGCACCAGAACCAAATATGGGCCCGATACCATCATGGTCTAATAAAATTTCATTTTCAAATCCTTTAAACAATTTCAGAAAAAAAGTTTCTTTAAAAATTCATTTCTAGGGCTTGGGACTTCGGAATTCTATTCCAGGCATACGCTCAAGTCCCAAAATTTCATGCGGACTCTCTAGGATCGTCAAATCACGGGCCCGGGTCCGTTTACCTAAAACATTGACCGAAGTCAAATTAACTCATTTTATAGTAAAAATTTATCATTCTTTTACAGATTTTCACATATAGGCTTTCCGGCTACACTCCTGGATGGCGCATGCAAATCGAGGTAATGCTAATTAAGCTCTCCAAGGCCTCGGAACACAAAATTTAATTAAAAGTCAAGTGATGACCTTTTGGGTCATCACAACAAAAGTTCAATTCATACACAAAAAATTCAATTCATATCCTAAAGGTTCAACTCATATCCACAAAAGTTCTATTCAAACACAACAATTTCAATTCATATCCTAAATGTTCAATTCATATTCTAAAAGTTCAATTCATACACAAAAATATCAATTTATAAACTAAAATTTTAATTTATAAACTAAAATTCCAATACATAAACTAAAAGTCCAATTCATATCCTAAAGGTTCAACTCATATCCTAAAAGTTCAATTCATACACAAAATTTTTAATTCATATCCTAAATGTTCAATTCATATCCTAAAAGTTCAATTCATACACAAGAATTTCAATTTATAAACTAAAATTACAATACATAAACTAAAAGTCTAATTCATATCCTAAAGGTTCAATTCATATCCTAAAAGTTCAATTCATACACAAAAATTTCAATTCATATCCTAAAGATTCAATTCATATCCTAAAGGTTCGACTCATATCCACAAAAGTTCAATTCATATCCTAAAATTTCAATTTATAAACTAAAATTCCAATACATAAACTAAACCCTGATTCTATCTAAACTATCAAGATAATACAACATATAATTCAAATATAACTAAACTAAATTCAACACTAATTAAACTAATTAGTTAATAAAATTAATTAACAAAGCTAAGTAAAACAAGAATAAACCCTAATCCTCAATAAAATACAATGTTCAAAGAATTTAAACACTAATTCATATCCTTAATCTACAATATTGAAATAATTGAAACCAAAACTAGAAATTACAAAGATTCAAGATTATAATTCAAATCTAGTTTTTTTTAGGTGGAGAAGGAGAGAAAGGGGCAGCGGCAGCTCCGGTGGTGGCTCAGGCGGTCACAGTGGTGGCGCGGGGTGGGGGGATTGATTTGTGTGAGAGACATAGAGAAGGTGAGGGGAATGTGTTGAGAGAGAATTTGGGGAAATATTTGGAAGAAAATAAGAGAATGGGAGGGGGAAACCCGTTTTTGAGTCTGGATTTACCAAAAAACGACCAACGTTGGTCGCTAGTTTGGTAGCTAATTAAGTTTTGATTGTATGACCAAAATAGCGTCCAACGTTGGTCGCTATTTTTGACTGTTTGACCAAAATAGAGACCAAAGATGCTCGCTATTTCTAAAAAAAATTAAATTAAATAACTTCTTTTTCTATTTTGGTTTTTAAATATTATAAGTTATAAAAAAAATCTTATTAGCTATAAATATTATTTTATTTAACTACAATTATTATAATTAATTAAAAACTATAAGCATAATCTTTAAAAAAATATATTAACTAGGTAATAACTTTTAATAGATTATAATATTCAACGAGAAGTTTTGTTTTTAATATTCAACGATTTATCTGAGTAGGTTATAAGTCGATGAATCAATTTACAAGTGTATCAATACTTAAACGAACCTGCCCTTGTGTTCCTAGCGCTTCATGTTCTTATATATATTCAGTGTAATACTATAACGTATATATAACTTGTTATAGTATATGTTAGTATGTGTATATATATATAACACATACACTTCGTGATACTTTAACGACATATATAGCATGTTATAGTACATGATACTGTATTCATTATTTATATTGTAACAGAGTTAATGAATTACATTCATTCATCACTAGGTTATCAGTCGATGAAACAATTATAACAGATTAATTGATATAAGTCGAGACATTTTGTTTTTAATATTCAACGATGCATTTGAGTAGGTTATAAGTCGATAAATCAATTTACAAGTGTATCAATACCTAAAAGAACCCGACCATGTGTTCCCAGAGCTTCATGTTCTTATATATATATATGAGAGAGAGAGAGAGAGACACCACACACACACACACACACACACACACACAAATACTTCACTGTAATACTATAACGTATATATAACTTGTTATAGTATATGTTAGTGTGTGTATATATATAACACACACACTTTGTGATACTTTAACTATATATATAACATGTTATAGTACATGATATTGTATTCATTATTTGTATTGTAACAGAGTTAATGAATTACATTCATTCATCATTAGGTTATAAGTCGATGAATCAATTATAACAGATTAATTGATATAAGTCGAGACGTTTTGTTTTTAATATTCAACGATGCATCTGAGTAGGTTATAAGTCGATGAATCAATTTACAAGTGTATCAATACCTAAAAGAACCCAACCTTGTGTCCCAGCGCTTCATGTTCTTATATATATATATATATATATATATATATATATATATATATATGAGAGAGAGAGAGAGACACACACACATACACACACAGACACTTCACTGTAATACTATAACGTATATATAACTTGTTATAGTATATGTTAGTGTGTGTATATATATAACACACACACTTCGTGATACTTTAACTACATAAATATCATGTTATAGTACATGCTAATGTATTAATTATTTGTATTGTATCTTCTTTTCTTGTTCATTGACACTTATCTTGCATAGTACTAACACATACAAGTACTTTCAAGACTTCTTCAGGAAATTTTTATAAATCCCAAGACTACTTTTAAATAAAAGACAACACATTAATTTTGAAAAGAAAAGGCTATATATTGAATGCCATAAATAGTGAGACTTTTTCTCTGACCAGTAGTCTTTTCTTGTCAAAAATAATGTATGCGTACATTTCCTTAAATATTATATAATATAATTTAAAAGCAGTCAAGACACTTTGGTTTGTCAAAACAAGAAACTTTGATTTGCACACATAGGGTCCTTTGGTTGCCGGTTAGATTTATGTAGGTATTAGTTATTCATGTATTAGTTATGCATGTATCAGTTATGCAAGAATAAATAATACAGTGATTAGTTATACATGAGGGATATTGGAGCCGAGGCTCCCAGTATTGATTTTTTCCTATCCAGATATGTTTCCTGCAGACCTGTCAGGCATGCCACCGGACAAGGATATTAACTTTGGTATTGATTTAGTGCCGGGCACTCAGCCCATTTCTATTCCACCATATGGTATGGCACCAACGGAGTTGAAGGAATTAAAGTAGAAGCTTCAGGAGCACCTTGATAAGGGATTTATTCGGCCTAGTGTGTCACCTTGGGGTGTGCCGGTTCTATTTGTAAAGAAGAAGGATGACACAATGAGAATGTGCATTGATTATAGGAAATTGAATAAGGTAACACTTAAAACAAGTATCCTTTGCCTCGCATTGATGATTTATTCGACCAGCTTCAGGGAGAGAGAGTGTTCTCCAAGATTGATCTCCGTTCAGGTTATCACCAGTTGAAGATCAGGGATTCGGATATTCTTAAGACGACTTTCAGGACCCGATATGGTCACTATGAGTTCTTGGTGATGTCTTTTGGGATAATAATGCCCCGGCATCGTTCATGTATTTGATGAACAGCGTGTTCTAGCCTTAGTTCGATTCGTTTGTCATAGTCTTCATTGATGATATTCTGGTGTATTCGCATAGTCAGGAGGAATACACGGAGCATTTGAGAGTTTTGTTGCAGAGATTGAGAGAGGAGAAACTTCATGCAAAATTCTCCAAGTGTGAGTTTTGGCTTGGTTCAGTGGCTTTCTTGGGGTACGTGGTGTCCAGTGAGGGTATTCAGGTTGATCCGAAGAAGATAGAGGTGGTTCAGAGTTGGGCCAGACCGTCCTCATCCAAAGAGATTCGCAGCTTTCTTGGCTTGGCAGGCTATTATCATCGGTTTGTTCAGGGATTCTCATCTATCGCATCGCCCTTAACCAAGTTGACTTAGAAGGGTGCTTCATTTGTATGGTCGTAAGAGTGTGAGGAGAGTTTCCAGAAGCTCAAGATAGCTTTGACCACAACTCCAGTATTGGTTTTGCCATCAACTTCAGGTTCATATACAGTGTATTGTGATGCTTCGAGGGTTGGGATTGGTTGTGTGTTGATGTAGGAGGGTATAGTCATTGCTTATGCTTCTCGTCAGTTTAAACCCCATGAGAAGAACTACCCCGTTCATGATTTGGAGTTGGCTGCCATAGTTCACGCATTGAAGATTTGGAGGCATTACTTGCATGGCGTATCATGTGAGGCGTTCACTGATCATCGCAGTCTTCAGCATTTGTTCAAGCAAAACTCTACTGGAAATATAATCAGTCAAGCCTCGCCACTCTATCCGTGGCACACTCGGAATAGCCAATGTGACTGTCTTAGTATGACAATCTAGAATAGCACGACACGGAGATAGCCAATCCATGCCCAAAATGATATTGAAATCCACCATACATAATAGTAAAAGATCCACTCGGGTCTCTAGACCCCCAATAGTCACCACACATGACTGATACACACGGTCTACAACAATAGTATCGCCCACCGGACTAGATATATGAACATCTGAAATAAGAGACTCACGAGACATATCCAAAAAACGGGCAAAGTATGATGACACATAGGAAAAGGTGGAACCGGTATCAAATAATACAGATGCATCTCTATGGCAGAATGAAACAATACCTGAAATCACAGCGTCTGAAGCAGCAACATCTGGTCTACCTGGGAGGGCATAGAAATGAGCCTGACCGCCACCTGATCGACATCCCTCTCTAGGGAGACCCTTGGATTCCTGACCGCCACCCTTAGCTGGCTGGGCAGGTGGTGAAGTAACTGGAGCAGAAGTCGAAGGCTGACCCCTCTGCTAAGACTGACTATCATGAAGACGAGGGCACAACCTCCTTATATATCCAAACTCTCCGCACTCATAACAACTCCTCGGTGCGGGAGATTGGGACTGAAAGGAACCCCTAGCACCGGAATGACCAGTAGAAGGACCTGGCATAGAAGAACCCTGGACTGATGGAGCACGAGTCGATCTTTGAGCTGGAAGAGCACTAAGTGATGAGTGGACCTGATGAAAACTATGAAAGTCATGACCCGATGATGCTCCACGGTAACCTGGGTAAGATGAATTAGCTTGCCTGAAAGAACGGTCTCTGCCCTGCTAGAACTGACCCCTCTAAGGAGCACTACTAAAGCTACCAGATCCCCGAGGACTCTTGGCCTCCCTCTCTTCTCGCTCCTGCTGGCGAACCGTCTCAATCTTATGGGCGATATCAACAACCTCCTCAAAGGTAGCACCTGTCACCCTCTCCTTAGTCATGAGAATCCAAAGCTGGTACGTAAGGCCATCAACAAACCTTCTTATCCTCTCTCGATCTCTGGGAACCAACCAAACCGCATGACAGGATAACTCAGAGAACCGCATCTCATACAATGACACCGTCGTATCCCCCTAACGTAGCTTCTCAAACTATCTGCGTAGCTCTTCTCAACGCAACTGGGTACATACTTCTCCAGGAAGAGGACAGAGAACTGCTGCCAAGTAAGGGAGCTACACCAACAGGCCTACGCCTCTCATACGCCTCCCACCAAGTGAAGGCATCCCCAAAAAATTGAAAGGTAGTAAATGACACATCACTAGTCTCAAGAATCCCTGATGTATGAAGCATCCACTAGCACTTATCCAAGAAACCCTAGGCATCCTCGCCCTCTGCATCGCTGAATTGGAGTCTACCAAACCTCTCAAGTCGACACTGCTGATCATCCGGCATAACTGGTGTTGACATGTGATTTTCGTCCCTCCCCAAATTTTTCACATTTTAGCACGTAAATATTTAATTTAGCCTTAATGTAGCTATTTCAGCTTATTTTGACTCTTTTACTTTATTTTCGTCAAAAAAATGAAAATTACAAATATATATATATATATATATATATAAATTTTAGTTTATTTATTTCTCATAAACTTTAAAAAATACAAAAATAGTACTTTATATTTTTATCTTTATATATAAAAAAATGAAAATTGTAAAAAATAGTTTAATGAATGTATTGTAGCTTTTTTTTTTAAAACTTGAAAAAATATAAAAATAGTTTTGTTTTAATTGTCAGTCTTATTTTTATAGTTATTTTGCTTATGTAGGATTAATTAAATAAATTCATGTTTTCATTCTCGGTTCCGGGCAAAGAATAATATTCGGGTTCAAATGACCCATTTTTAGGCCTAATTTTCGAACCTAGCCCGTAACAATCCGAGCCCACCACATGTGGGGGACAGAGACAAAACACAAGAACATGGACACATGGACAAAGTAACATGGGAAGGCTTTTAAAATTGGACCACTTAGATTTAAAAAAAAGAAGAGAAAAGCACATGAAAATACCCTACATTTACATATACACGGATGAGCACATGAAGGGGGAGGGACTTAGACATTTTTTTGAAAAAAAAAGGAAGACCACTACTATTGGTCTTCTTCTCCAAAAATGGAGAAGAAGAAAAAAAACCATACACGCCGGAAAATCAGTACGACGAACCACACCACGTCGTCCCTCTCCCTCCAGTCGACAACCATCACCCCAACCAGTATGCTACACCCTTCCAGCCACCGTTTCCGCCAAACGAACCACCACGACCATAACTCCACCTCCTTCACGTCTCAAAACCACCACTGCCCATCACCGAAAAAATCGAACAAACCACCCTCATCGTCGCCATAGACTCCCTCCGTTTGTCGCTACATCCATCAACCAGACGAGCTCAACCTCTCTATCGAGCAACCAGATCGTCCCCGTCATCCTTCTTCCTGTCGACAACCAATCAACCAGCCCCACGACAACCGGAGCCCCGTCGAGCAGCAGCTGTTGCTGCTGCTGTTGCTGTCACACCTCCTTTTTGCGCGCCTACCCCGAAAGATAAATGCGTGAGGGAGTTTTTCCAATTTAAGTGACAATATTCGAAATAGGATTATTTACTTAATTTAGAGTTGCCACTTGGGAAAGGTTTGGCTTTTGGTGTCCCAAGTCACCGGTTTATCTTGAATCCCAATTCGAGGAAAATATTCGACTTTCCAAATGAAGTCTGCGAACCAGAAATTCTAAGTAAGGAATTCTGTTGACCCGAGGGAAGGTGTTAGGCACCCACGGATCCCGTGGTTCTAGCACGGTCGCTTAAATTGTTATAATGGCTAAATATCTGATTTTAATACATGTTATAACTTGTGTGCTTTTATTAAGTTTAAACCGCTTTAATTATTATTTTTTAATAGAATTGCAAAGTCGTGAAAATGCATCTCGAACAACGTCGCAATCAATGCACCCGTGGTTGTTAATACATTCCGTCTCCGTTGAGATTTGGATTTGGGTCACATAAATGCGCACCCGAATTTAAGAATGTAATTTAATTAAAATTGCGCCTAAAGAGTCAAACGCGTTATTGTTTTGGGGAAAGCTGTGCAATCTGTTAAACAGTCCATCCTGAAGTCTAAGTATTTTTTAATATACACATTCATGAGGGCCCCGTAATTTGTACATTTTATTCGGCGAGGCTCGCTTCATTTTTTATTTAAAGAAAAGGCATTCAACCGAGTGAACTACATTTTCTTACTAAATTCATCTCTAAAAAATAAAAAAGAAAGTCTCCAAATTAATTACATGCTTTAAACGGGCGTAACTTATTAGTCGAATTGAAACAAGTGAAAACTGAAAATTGCAGTAGAGACAATAGAAGATTGTTTCATGCCTTATTCTATAATTGAATATTACTAATTTGGAGTTATAAATAGAATACAGAATTTACAAACAATATTGTCAAAATAAACTAATTATCCTTTAACTAATTTGAAACCCTCATTGTTAGGTGGATTAAACCAACTTCGAACTTCCATTATTTCATATGTATTCATGCTTCATGTTTCAGCTTACAAAGTATATCGGTGTATCAGTTGTGTACCTAGTATTTGGAAAACAAAGAAAGAAGATGAAGATCAGTAGAAGCAGCAGTAGCGTGAATGCACAACAACAACAGGTTCAGCAACACAACAAAACCAGCAGAGTCCAGTAATGACTAGTAGAATAAACCAGTAACAGATTGAAACCCAGCAGTACCAGAATGTAATCGCAGTCAAAGCAGAAGAGAGACAGCTACAAGACAGCAGTAGTTTACTGATTTTTTCAACACTAAAAGAAAAGCAGCCTGAAATTATTAAAGTAAAAGTTCAGTTTTGTTTTTCTCTTTTGCTCTCAAATTCTGATTTCTCAAAATTCAGTCCACTCTCTCTCAACTTTTTCTTCTCGAATCCCCCTTACACTGTGTAAAGTGACTCTATTTATAACAAGACCTTGCCTTGATTACCAACTACATTATGTCTTGTTCCCCACAAGATTAAACAAGTACATTATTCCCACCGCATTATATCTTGTCCCTCATGCCTATACTTAAACAATTATATTATTCCCCCACTACATTATGTCTTGTCCCCCAATAGTACTATTTTAATATTATTTAATTTCTAGTGGGCGAAACACTCAAATTAATTATTCAAATCCCGAAAATACCCCTGATACTAGTGAAATTACCATTCTACCCCCAAAATAATTTGAAATTACCATAACACCCCCATCAGCTATATCCAAACCCTAATCAATTAAACAATTACAACAGCTATGACCAATTCCTAATCAAATTTAACTAATAAATTTTAAGCTAGAAACTCAGATTATGTAAAAGATCATCAAAACAAAGACTAAGGATTCAGGGAACCAAAACATATGATGAACAACAACTAAAATCATTTTGACTGAACAACATTTTAATCAACAAACATACTTTCAGATTCAATAACAGTAACAAATTAAACATAACGAACAAGTAGATTCAAATCACTAAACTCAATAATCAATTGAACTCAAACTAAATCAAACAACATCATAACAAAGATGAATGATTCAAACTAAAATAAAACTCGACATTAAATGACTTGATGAACAACTAACAAACTTCAAACAAAAATGAACACGAATTATCTCTAATACAAACAAAGACCCGGGTTCGAATTCAAACCAAACCATCGGAACACAAACACAATCAGAGAAAGACGAAAAGGAGCGGAAGATGAACTCGCTGAACAAAAATTAAGAGAACGAAAACTTACTAGTTTGAAGCCCGGATTCGAACGAAACCTCGATGCGCTGGTTGACCAGAGTTAGAAGTAGAACGATGAGGGTCACTGGTTGGCCGTTTGGAAGAGCTGGACGTCGACAAAGTAGCCGGCGAAGCTGCACGCAGCAGAAGCTCACGTCGTTCATGGCTGCAGCTCTATGGACATCACCGACAAGCATCTTGTCACCATCTTTATCCTCATAAGTGAGTACATATTCCTACCCATGAAGCAAATCCTTCAGTTTTATCTCACTTAATAACTCCTTTCCAAGAGCACCATGAGATCCATATTGACCAATAGTAAAACAGCTAAACATCTTCTCGAGAGCGGAAGAGAGCTCCTGGTATGCAGAATAGCTTCTAAGGTCCACTTTCCTTAAATAAGGAGCAATGTCCATGTTGACCTTAATGAAAAGAGCTGGTGATCCAGCTTTTCTATCCACCTCTTCATTGTTCTTTGAGGTAGAGGCTAATGTGTTCTTTCTAAAAGATCGAATAGGTGTCCAACCCACAACTTGTGCCTTGGTAGCGGGGGCACCGCTGCCTACACGGTTTGAAGCCTCATTCACAGCAGAAGCCCTCTCTAGAAATGTGTTCTGATTAGTTGCCTCTTTCATTTTTGGTGGTTGACACGAGAGGTCTCCTTCGCATCGCCTGCTTTCACACCTTACTCTGTCGTTCTGGCTGGGAGGTGAAAGATGGTCGATGACTGTGTGTGTGCGTGCGACACATAGTCAATCTTGGAGCTCACGTCGTTCGTGGAAGGAGCTGGGGTTGTCGTGGTTGTTCAAGCTTGAGCTTCGCGGCGAGGGGTCGTTTGGTCGTTTGGATGAAGCTGGACGAAACAGCAACAACAAAGCTGTATTGTGGTCGACGACGAGGGTGGATGCGTCGGGTAGGTGTTGTTGTTGTGTGTGTGTGTGTGTGCGGGGAGACGCAGCAAAAGGGGAGGGAAGCCATGGAAGGGAGCTTGGTTTGGAGAAGGAGAAATAGAGGGAGATGGGGCAGCCATGGCCATGGCTTGGGGTGAAGGTTTGGAGAAGAAGAGAGGGAGAGAGGGGGCGGGTGGGGTTTAGGTTTAGGTTAGGTTTTTTTGTTTTGTTTCTGTGAAATGTAAAGTGGGAAGATAGGGGAATTGGGTTGTTGGGTTTGGACTGGGTCGACCCGGTTTGAAATGGACCGGGTCGTAGGGGAATATGGGTATATTTGGGCCTGTGGTTCAAAATTGAAGAAGAGGCCCAAATCCGATTTTCTTTGTATTTTTTGTTCTTTTCTATTTATTTAATTTCCTAATTAATAAAGCCGAAAATGCTACGATTAAATTATAAAACTCAAAATTATCTAAAAATACTAATTAACTCCTAATAACAATTATCGCACATTTAAATAGCAATTAACGATAAAATCACTCAATTTGGACGTTAAATGCTAAAAATGCAACGTACATTATTTTTATGATTTTTTCATTTTGTAAAACAAACTTAATTAAATATTAAATGCGAACGCGACATATTTTTTATATTTTTATTAAATTAAACAAGTAAACATGCACAAACAAAAATACAAATAATTATCCAAAAATGCCACGAAAATTCAAAAATCGCATGCAAAGGAAAATTATTTTATTTTGGATTTTTGGGAGTAATTCTCATATAGGGCAAAAATCACGTGCTCACAGCTGCCCCTCTTTGTCCAAAAATACGAAGAGTCTTCGTGAAAAGATAAAGTGAGCGGATACGAGCGGTTTTTGCCCGTTCGAGTACTCCATGTGAAGCATTTTTTGAAATATTTGACCGAACCTTTGCTTCAAAGGTTTCCTACATATCCTGGGCTAAACAAGAATCATGTCAATGTAGTTCGGGAAGTTTTGGTAGCTGGGACTACCGTGGGACTGCAATGCTATTGTTACTGATGTTGCATGCTGTTACTACTACTTTAACGACCTCCTTATTACACCAAAGGAAAATTAAAACTAAGCTAGCTATGCCTATCAATTACTAGTTACAAGATTCCTATCTATAATTCTTTCACAAATTGATCTCTTGAGTCTTAGCTGATTCTGCTTGTAGACTTTGATCTGAATCTTGATGCTCGCAAGTTGTAGGCACTTATTATTTATGTGAAGCATTGAGTGAAGCGGGATTGGCGGAGCTCGTGGCTTCAATCAGATTTTGATCGATCTGCACTTTGTCTGCTACAGTTTTGGGCTAATCATCTTTTTTTCCTTCTTTATTCTGGATTGAGACTCACTCCGTAGGTCATCTCGATCCATGTGCCTCGAGGTCGAACCTGCTCAGACAACAAAACAAATAAACAAACGAAATTTTTCTGCCCCAGATTTACTAGGAAAATTTCGTGAGTTAGTTGCCATAAAAATCTACAGAATTGATGAGGGGATTGGAAACCTCAAATCTAAAAGACGCAACTCAGGGATTGGAGGCCTAATGTTTGCAAAATGCGAGACGCTCAATTCAAGGATTGGAGCCCTAATATTGAATAAAAGAAAACATTGCTCAACTCAGGGATTGGAACCCTAATGTCGGCTAAATGAAACTTGCTCAACTCAGGGATTGGAGCCCTAATGTCGGCTAAAGGAAAATTGCTCAACTCAGGGATTGGAGCCCTGATGTCGGCTAAACGAAAATTGCTCAACTCAGGGATTGAAGCCCTAATGTTGGCTAAGGACAATCACTCAACTTAGGGATTGGAGCCCTAATGTTGTTAAAGGCGACTAGGGAATGGAGGCCCTATGTCTAAAAATCTCAACTTAGGGATTGGAGTCCTAATATTGGTAAAGGCGACTAGGGAATGGAGGCCCTATGTCTAAAAATCTCAACTTAGGGATTGGAGCCCTAATGTTGGCAAAAGGCGACTAGGGAATGGAGGCCCTATGTCTAAAATCTCAACATAGGGATTGGAGCCCTAATGTTGGCAAAAGGTGACTAGGGAATGGAGGCCCTATGTCTAAAATCTCAACTTAGGGATTGGAGCCCTAATGTCTAGTCATTCTTTGTCTGAAAACTCTCCGCGTTTCCAGTCAAAGAGGGGTAGCTGTTGACATGTGATTTTTGTCCCTCCCCAAATTTTTCACATTTTAGCACGTAAATATTTAATTTAGCCTTAATGTAGCTATTTCAGCTTATTTTGACTCTTTTACTTTATTTTCGTCACAAAAATGAAAATTACAAAAAATATATATATATATATATAAATTTTAGTTTATTTATTTCTCTTAAACTTTAAAAAATACAAAAATAGTACTTTATATTTTTATCTTTATATATAAAAAAACAAAAATTGTAAAAAATAGTTTAATTAATGTGTTGTAGCTTTTTTTAAAAAAAACTTGAAAAAATATAAAAATAGTTTTGTTTTAATTGTTAGTCTTATTTTTATAGTTATTTTGCTTATGTAGGATTAATTAAATAAATTCATGTTTTCATTCTCGGTTCCGGGAAAAGAATAATATTCGGGTTCAAACGACTCATTTTTAGGCCTAATTTTCGAACCTAGCCCGTAACAATCCGAGCCCACCACACGTGGGGGACATAGACAAACACAAGAACATGGGCACATGGACAAAGTAACATGGGAAGGCTTTTAAAATTCGACCACTTAGATTTAAAAAAAAAGAAAGAGAAAAGCACATGAAAACACCCTACATTTACATGTACACGGATGAGCACATGAAGGGGGAGGGACTTAGACATTTTTTTGAAAAAAAAAAGGAAGACCAATACTGTTGGTCTTCTTCTCCATTTTTGGAGAAGAAGAAAAAAAAACCATACACGCGTAAAATCAGTACGACGAACCACACCACGTCGTCCCTCTCCCTCCCATCGACAACCATCACCCCAACCAATCTGCTCCCTCTTCCAGCCACCGTTTCTGCCAAACGAACCACCACGACAATAACTCCACCTCCTTCACGTCTCAAAACTACCACTGCTCGTCACCAAAAAGTTGAACAGACCACCCTCATCGTCGCCATAGACGCCCTCCATTCATCGCTACATCCGTCAACCGGACGAGCTTAACCTCACTATCGAGCAACCAGATCGTCCCCGTCATCCTTCTTCCAATCGACAACCTTTCAACCAGCCCCACGACCACCGGAGCCCCGTCGAGCAGCAACTGTTGCTTCACGTTCTTCTCCTTCGAACACCATAACACCAGCCCCCCCCAGGTCTCTAACCAATCTGCCCAGTTGCCGCTATTTCTTCATTGTCGTCGCGCAGTCCGTCTGAGGTCGTTGTTTGAGTTGTGCTCGTGGTTTCCGGTCTGAGATCTTTGAGCTTGACATTGAGGTTCCAAGGTTCCATCGTTGGAGAGGTTTCCGATAGTTTTCGGTCCAGTTTGGTTGTTTTTCTTGCTTTAAACAGGTGCATACACATTCCTAAACTTGTGATATTTGCTTAAATGGAATGAAAATGGCATGGATTTCCTATGAACTGTTTGTGTGTTGTCTTTGTTGAATTGCTTTTGATTTTATCATGGATATTATTACCTATTAGAATTGTTGTTCCATATTTGTTTAACCTCGGATGACTTCATTGTTGTTTTGTTTAATTCGTTTTTCGTTTGAATTTTGTCTTATAAGATATGTTTCACAAAATGGGTACATGAAAGAAATAAGTTGCTAGATTTAGATTATAGCATAACGATTAGTCTTCATGATTTAATTGTTAGTCTAATTCTATAATGCTTGCTTTACAATAGTCACAAAGTTTGAGAAGAATAACTAACACCTAGTATACTTTTAGGTGCGCCTTTAATTTATTATCATGATTACGGGTACGATTCTCGTGACGTAGTTGTGATACTTAATTTCTAAATTCGGGTGCACATTTATGTGACCCAAATAAAAATCTCAACGGAGTCGGAATGTATTAACAACCACAGGTGCGTTGATTGCGACGTGGTTCGAGATGCATTTTCACGACGTTGCAATTCTATTAAAAAATAATAATAAAAGTTGTTTAAACTTAATAAAAGCACACAAGTTATAACATGTATTAAAATCAGATATTTACCATTATAACAATTTAAGCGACCGTGCTAGAACCACGGGATCCTTGGGTGCCTAACACCTTCCCTCGGGTCAACAGAATTCCTTACTTAGAATTTCTGGTTCGCAGACTTCATTTGGAAAGTCGAAAATTTCCTCAATTTGGGATTCAAGATAAACCGTTGACTTGGGACACCAAAAGCCAAACCTTTCCCAAGTGGTGACTCTGAAATAAATAAATAATCCCATTTTCGAATAATGTCACTTAAAATGGAAAAACTCCCCTCACGCATTTATCCTTCGGGGTAGGCGCGCAAAAAGGAGGTGTGACAACTGGTACCCCAAACTCCTGAACTGGTGTAACAGGCTGGGCTGGAGGTGCCCCCGGTGTCTTTAGTCCATACACAACCTACTCAGGTGTGCCTGAAATGGGAGTCTGGGTGACTCCCCTGGCCTGGGAAGTAGCTGCGGCCGTAGTAGCTGAGACAGCCTGAGCCAAACCGGTACACACTAATAAGATCTGAGCTAAAGCCTCTTGGAGACCTGAGATCACAATAGGCACAGCTGGTGCCTAAACTGGTTCTGCTGTTGCGTCCACAATTGGGACCTGATCCAAAACTGGGGCAACTGGTGGATCTGCCGGTGCTGCTCTAGCTGCTCTTCCCCTACCACGGCCTCAACCGCGACCTCGGCCTCTAGTAGCCCCAGCTGGTGGTACTGGCGGTCGTCCTCCCTACCTGGCACCACATGTCCTCACCATCAGTGAGAGAATGTAATAACAAAAGTTTAGTACTCAAACAAACAGATCTGCACGACAAGAATTTCAAGAATATGAAGTTTTTCCTAAAGGTTTTGTAGTCTCTCAAGGATAAATACAGACGTCTCCACACCAATCCGCGAGACTGTACTAAACCGGCTCATGACTTGCGAGACCTATGTAACCTAGGATCTGATACCAACTTGTCACGACCCCAAGTACTGGTCGCGATGGCACCTATCACATTACTAGGCAAGACAACTAGTCAACTAACCACAACCCATTTCTTTTAGTAAGAAACCATTTTCAACACAAGTTTTAAATGCCAAATTTCATAATAAACATTTAAAACAATAGAAAATATGCGAAAGTCATAATTGATAGAAAATTACATAGTCCACAATCTGGTGTCACGAGTCTAGAGCCTCTAATACAGGTCTGAATACCTACTACATCACTAGTCTAGAAAAAAAATACGGAAAATAACATGATAGACATGAGAAAATAAGGCTGGGAACGCCATGCAGCTACCTCGAAATCCCCGATAGAAACTGAATCAGCTGAAGATGCTCACTCGGCCGCTCGGGAACCTGGATCTACACACAAGATGCAGGGAGTAACGTGAGTACGCCAACTCAGTAAGTTACTAAAGTAAATAAGGACTGAAAGTAGTAACGAGTAATTGAAAACATATAACTTTAAAATCAGTTCTATCATAAAAATCATCATTTTAAATTTAAAACATTGAATCAGATACATAGCAATATATTCAACAGATGCTTATTTAAAAGAAGAGTGAAACAGTGAAAATATTATAACAGGGCCCCTCGGGCAAGGAATCACTCAAAATATGGCCTTTCGGGCAGCCTCTCAGTCACTCGTGACTCAACTCTTGTCATACAATACTCACTCTTAGCACTCGGCTCATGTATAATCTCATAATATTAGAAATCATAGTAACCACTGCGGCGTGTAGCCCAATCCATATATTTATAGTAGACTACGCTCACTGGGGAAATGCAGACTCCGGAGGGGCTCCTACAGCCCAAGTGTCATATCGATGTGGCGTGCAGTCCGACCCATATAATCATTGTTGCGGCATGCAGCCCGATCCATAACTCACATATATATAAATATCCTCACAATTGGGTTCTCAACCTCTCTCAGTCTTTAAACTCACAGCCTCTCAGGGCACAACAATAGAAAATAGGGGAGCTTAGCCTAAACAGTTCTCACAATTTGGAGTAGATTAATAAAACAAGTTTTAAAACATTTAAGCAGGTAAACCATGACTGAGGATATGCTTTTAGCAAGTAAAGTAAGGAAAATAGTCAAAATGCCCCTAAGGGTTTCTACAGGTCGGCACAAGGCCTCAAATGTGGCATACAGCCCATAAAACAGTATAAGAATCCAAAATACGGAATAATATAACATTTCCAAATCAAATACGCGGCTTAATAGTCGCTACGGGACTGACCAAGTCATAATTCCTTCCGGTACATGGCCACACGCTCGTCACCTAGCATGTGTGTCACCACTTTTATCAAATCAAGTTAAATACCGGGGTTTTGTACCCTCAGTTCCAGATTTATAATGGTTACTTACCTCAAACCGGTGAAAATACTACTCTCCGATACCTTTGCCCCTCGAATCAGCCTCCAGTCACGTCGAATCTATTTAAAATCAGAATCATGGAGTCAAAATATGCTAAGGGAATGAAGCCCAAGAGAAAACAATCAAAAAATACCAAAATCCCGAAATTGGCCAAACCCGACCCTCGGGCCCACGTCTCGAAATTCAGAAATTTTTACATCAAAGATTCCTTATCTCCCCACGAGTTCATGCATATCAGAAATGCTCAAATCCGACCCCAAATGGTCCTTCAAATCCCAAATCAAAAGCCCAATTTTCAATCCCTAGTTCTTCAATTTGAGGCTTAGATTTCATGATTTTCTAGGTGGAATTCACATAATAATAGAGTTTTTAGTCAAAAAATCTTATCTCCCAATGATTCTCCTTGAATCCCTCGTCAATCTCATTCAAAAATCTCAAACAACGAGCAGTTATGGGTAATATAAGCCCAAAATTCGCGGACAAGACGAGCTTAAAAAAATTCTGCCCAGGTCCAATTTTCTTCTTCGTAAATGCGGTCAAACCCTCGCGTTCACGAAGCACAAACTCACTTTGAACAACTTTTCCTCTACGCGAACGCAACATAACCATCACGAATGCGATGCTTCCTCGACCTTACCCTTCGCGAACGCGCTCACTCTTCCGCGAATGCGATGAACAATCGACCTTGAATCCATCTGACCCAAATTCCTCTATGCGATCGCGAAAACCTTCTCGCGAACGCGGTGCATAGCCTCGCAGCCCTTCACGAATGCATCACCTACTTCGCGAATGCGAAGGTTAAACTTTCACCTCCCTCAGTAGACTCTTCGCAAAAGCGAGGGTCCTCTAGCAAACGCGAAGACCAAAATGTCTGCAATTGCTGGAACTCAAAATCTACAATTTTCTTAACTCTCAAATGATCTGATTGACAACTCGGAACACACCCGATGCCCCCGGGACCTCTAACAAAGGCACCAACGCATCTTAAAACCTTATTCAAACTTGTTCCAATCATCAAAACACCTCAAACAACATCAAATCACCCAAAACACATTAGATTTAAGCCTAAGTTTCTAAAATCTTCCGAAATACACTTTTGATCAAAAACCCAACCAAACCACGTCCAAATGACTTGAAATTTTGCACACACATCCCAAATGACACAACGAAGCTCCTGCAACTCTCAAAATTCCATTCCAACCCCTATATCAAAATCTTGCCTATCAACCGGAAATTGCCAAAATATCAACTTCACACATTCAAGCCTAATTCTACTCCGAACCACCAAAACCCATTCCTACCATGCTCTTAAGTCATAAATCACCTCCCAAAGCTAACTTAACCATCAGAACTCATATCCGAGCCCTCTAACACATAAATCAATATTCGGTTGACTTTTCCAACTTAAGCCTTCTTAAAAGAGACTAAGTGTCTCAAATTTTCACCAAACGCATTTCGGACTCAATCCGACCAACTCGATACCATAAGACACAGATAACGAAGCATAAAGAAGCAGAAATAAAGTAAACAGAGTGGTAACTCATGAGACAACTGGTCGGGTCGTCACACTAACAATTCATTTGCTTGGCAAGCCAGCATTAGAGTAATTTCTTTTGCCAATTTTTAAAAACACTTCGAACAATTTAACCAATTAAATAGAAATAAAACTAAAATGAAGAAATAGTAGCATAATATGTTATAACTAGGGATTTTGATGCATTTTATACTCCTTCTTGCTTATGTTTTGATTAGGAATTTGTACAAAATAGCTCCAAAAGGCTCACAAGTTGTGCTTAATTGCAGGCTTGATCAACAAAGTGATAAGATGTCAAAGATCATTTCAAAAAGGAGTGAAATTTGCACAAGTACCAAGACAAGACAAAGCTTAGGCAAAACAAGCCCAATGCGGCTGCACACCATTATGTGAGGTCCGCACAAGTGAGGTTCAGAGAAGGTGATTTCCAGGCCAACATGCAATGTAGCCGCATGAGATTTAATGTGGTCCACATTGAAGTCACTACGGACGCACTCGATTTAGTGCCGTCGACAGAACCAAAGATCAGAGTTGCCATTTTTAGAGATTGAAGTCAATGCGGTACGCGCTCCATTTCATGCAGACTGGACTAGAAGCTATCGCGATCGCAATCCATTATATGCGATCCGCACATAATTTTGTGTTGTCCGCACTAGCCCCGCAGGGGTATTTTTTTTAAAATTTTTTAACTTAGTATAAATAGCTTATTTTCCCATTTTTAGGTCATCAGAGAGTTTTAGCTAAGAGTTGTGCTCGTGACTTCGAAATTAGCCATTTTGGGCATTTTTATCTTTATTTCAACATTGAATCTTCTAGTTTATCTTAGCAATTAATTAATATGAGTTTTTCTTCATCTATTTCTTGTTTTCCCTCTTTAATTATGAGTAGCTAGATCTATAAGCTAGGGTTGTAGCTCAACCCTAGTGTGAGTAATTGATGAGTCTTGTGTTTTAGGGCTAGATTGACTATGGGTGTTTGATATTTAGGCTAATTTCATGTTTAATTGCCGAATTAGTGGTTTCAAACACTAGTTTGTGTTTAGTTGACTTGAGCTCTTCTTGAGAAAGAGAGCCTAAGTCTCTGAAATTGGTCCACAAGGAATTGGGGCATATTCAAGAGATTGATAGCCCCAATTAAAGGGTTAAACCTCGAGAGATTAATACCCGACATGAATCATAATTGCTTGTCCAAATTTGCATACCCAATTGGTCTTGATCACTTGAACCACCAAGAGGTGTATAGTGGGTAAAATCATGTAAAGGTTATATTATACTCCCCAAATATGTCAATCATGCCTTAGACTCAAGTACCCTCAATTGACCACCTAGGTGAAAGTCACTACCCTGTGCCTTTTAAACCATTTGAACAACCCCCAACATTTTATTCTTAGCTTATTCTAGTTTAATTAAATATTGTAGTTTGATAAAAGTAGAAGTAAAATAAAAACCCAAAAATGTTTAGAAGTGTAATTTGGAACACATACACAACTCTAAACTAGATAGATACCCGACTCCAATTTCTATCTCTCTGTGGAAATCGATCCTGACCCTAGATCGGGTAAAAGCTGCTTCGACCCTATCTCGCTACTCAATAGTAGTGCAGGGTAGGCCTCGATCACTTTTTGGCACCATTTTCGGGGAGATAACGGTTTTGGCTATCTATCTAGTTAGTTTTATGTATTGTTCTTCTTTCCTTCTTTGTTACTAATTTCTTTGTGTCACAATTCCGGTACCAAATGGCAGCGAACAACTCTAATGAACCTCTTGGAAATGTGATTACGGGGGAGGAGGTAGTTGATGTCGGAGATGATAAGGTGCCTCTTATAACTCAAGGACAACGTAGAGGCCGCCAGACTAATGCGAATGTTAATGACAATATTCCATAACCTCCTCCGCCACCTCCAAGAGTGTCTCCTAGAGTGCTTCCGAACCAAGGCTATGTAAGTGCTATTGTCCCACCCCAAATCCGGGCGGGCAATTTTCAAATAACCAATGTGATGTTGACCTTACTTGAGTAGCGTGGGTATTTCACGGGCGCTGCAAATCAAAATGCTTACAAACATCTCAAGGGGTTCGTGGATACATGTTGTGGGAGCAAGCAGACTAATGTGTCTGGGGATGCTCTTAGGTTGAGACTCTTCCCATTCTCACTTAGAGGGAAGGCATTGGATTGGCTCGAGCAACTTCCCAACCATTTCATCACTACTTGGGATGAGTTGGCGGACAAGTTCATTGCAAAATATTTCTCTCCAGGGCATATGGCGGCGTTGCGAGATGAGATATTGTCTTTCAAGCAAGAGCCCATGGAACCTTTGCATGAGATTTGGGAGCGTTATAGAACAATGGTGAAATAATGCCCCAACAATATATGACTGAGGCGATGATCCAACAAACCTTCTACCGGGGAATTAACACCACAAACCAATGCATAGTGAGCCAACTTGCTGGGAGCAACTTTATGAAGATGTCGTATGATGAGGCATGTGATATTCTTGACGAGATGGCTAACACTTCTTCTATGTGGCAAAGTAGAGCCAATGTGCCCTAGGGTGACCCCACAGTTACTCATTTGCACAATGAGTTACATGATCATGGGTAGGCTATAGCCAAGTTGACAACTACTATGAACAAACTAGCAAAGGCACAATTGCAACAAGTTCAAAATCCTCTCCAAGTGAATGCCATGGAGGGTGTCAATATGCTTGTCAACAAAAGAAGGCAAATAGGGAAACAAAACCAAGGGAATTTTGAGCAATTTGATAATGACTGCGGTGGATTTCAAAATGATGGTTGTGATGAACAAAGTGAAGAGGTTCAATACGTGAATAATTATCAAGGCCAATGGGGAAACTCTTCCAACCAACAACAATGGAGACCTCAAGGCAATTGGGTAAATCAACAACAAGACAATAGTAATTGGGGGAACAACAACCACAAAAACAACAGGGGCGATCAGAACAACAATCAAACCGACCAAGGAAATTGGAATGGTAATAACAACAATTGGGGTGGTAATAACAATCAAGGTGGATGGAATAATGGAAACCAAGGAAATCGGGGGCAAGGCTTTCAAAGGCCCCCAAAGTACCAACAACCGAACAATCTACCCCTATTTCCATCTCAAGGTCCTAGTTCTTCTAGAAATGATATGGGTAGAATTGAAATGATGTTTGAACAGACGATGAAGAAGAATGCAGATTCTGATGCATAGTTAGCTTCCCATAATACCTCTATCAGAAACTTGGAGGTGCAGTTAGGCCAAATCTCCCAGTCCTTGAATACACGCCCTAAAGGTGCTCTACCAAGTGATATAGTAGTGAACCTAAAGGGTAGGAACAATCATGTGATGGCAGTAACTACATGGGGTGGACTAAGCGGTGATGTGAATGCCTCCAAGCAAAAGAAAGTTTTAAGTGATGATGTTGAGTTGCAAGAAGATGAAGTTCCTTTGGTGGTTGAGAATGTGATTGATGAAAATGTGAATGAAAAAGTGAGGATTGATATTCAAGATGTCGAGGTGGAAACTCAAAATGATGTAAACCCGACTAGGGAACACATAATAGACATGCCGGAGCTGGTTGTGCCTAAAGCCAAAGCTCCTTTTTCAAGGCCACCTCCACCTTATCCTCAAAGCCTCACGAAGTACAAAAATGAGAATCAGTTTAAAAAGTTTATTGACATGATGAAGAACTTGTCCATTATTGTACCTTTGGTGGAGGCTCTTGAACAAATATCGGGCTATGCTAAATTCATGAAGGACTTGGTCACAAAGAAGCGTACTATGGATTGTGAAACTATAAAGATGACTCACCGAGTTAGTGCATTCAATGGACCCGAAGCTTGAAGATCCCTGTATTTTCACCATTCCTTGCACCATTGGGAGTGCGGACTTTGCCAAGGCTCTATGCAATTTGGGGGCTAGTATCAATTTGATGCCCTACTCAGTTTTCAAAACCTTGAGTATTGGGCAACCTAGGCCGATTTCCATGAGGTTACAAATGGCAGGTAGATCGATGAAGAGACTATTGGGTATTATTGATGATGTGCTTGTCTGGGTGGAAAAATTTATCTTGCCAGCTAACTTTATGATCTTGGACTGCAAGGTGGACTATGAAGTTCCTATCATATTGGGAAGACCTTTCCTAGCTACGGGGAAGGCCTTAGTTGATTTGAAAGTAGGGGAACTCACCTTCCGGGTGGGTGATCAAAAGGTGGTCTTTCATGTATGGAAATTAATGAAACAACCCAACAGTACCGAGGTGTGATCTTTTGTGGACCTCGTTACAGTAGTGATAATTGATGACATCAGTGCAATGATCAATGTGAAGGACCCATTGAAGGTCTTATTGTTGAATCTAGATGTCAATGAGGATGCAAGCCGAGTGGAGTGTGTGAATGCTTTGGAATGAGCTCTTACTCTTATGAGCCTAGGAAATTATCTTTGGATATCGAGAATAGAAAGACTCCACCAACTAAACCTTCAATTGAGGAGCCTCCGGTGTTAGAGTTAAAACCACTGCCTCCACACCTCAGGTATGAGTTCTTAGGCTCAAACTCTACTTTGCCAGTTATTCTTCTTGCCTTACTAACATGCAGGTTGATGCCATATTGGCGGTGCTTCAAAAGCGGAAAAAGGCAATTGGATGGACTTTAGCTGATATTCAAGGGATAAGCCCCGCATTCTATATGCACAAGATTATTCCGGAAGATGATGCAAAGCCCTCCTTGGATCATCAAAGGAGGTTGAACGAGGAACTATAAGAAGTCGTGAAAAAGGAAATGGTCAAGTGGTTGGATGTCGGGGTTATGTACCCTATCTCTGATAGCTCTTGGACTTCGTCGGTGCAATGTGTACTGAAGAAGGGTGGCATGACTGTGGTTACAATTTTAGAAAATGAGTTGATTCCTACAAGAACTGTCACCAGTTGGAGGGTATGCATGGACTACCTCAAGTTGAATAAAGTGACCGCAAGGATCACTTTCCTTTGCCTTTTCTTGATCATATGTTAGATCAACTTGCTAGGCATGTCTTCTACTATTTCTTGGATGGGTATTATGGGTACAACCAAATCTTGATTGCTCTGAATGATTAGGAGAAGACCACATTCACTTGTCCATATGGAACCTTTGTTTTTTCTAGGATGTCTTTTGGGTTGTGTAATGCACCGGCTACATTTCAGTGGTGTATAATGGCCATTTCCACCGATATGGTGGAAGACATTTTGGAGGTGTTCATGGACGACTTTAGTGTTGTGGGGGATTCATTTGATGAATTCTTGAAGAATCTTGATAGAGTTTTGGCCCGTTGTGAGGAAACTAATCTTATCCTCAATTGGAAGAAATGCCATTTTATGGTGGAAAAAGGAATAGTTGTTGGGCATAAAATTTCAAAGCATGGTATTGAGGTAGATAAAGCAAAGATCGATGTAATTTCAAGGCTCCCTCCCCCTACATTCGTCAAGGAAGTTAGAAGTTTTCTTGGGCATGCGGGGTTCTACCGGAGATTTATCAAAGACTTTTCGAAGGTAGTGAATCCCTTGTGCAAGTTGTTGGAAAAAGATGCTAAGTTCGTGTTTGGTGAAAAATGTATG
The DNA here is from genome assembly GCF_000393655.2 of Nicotiana sylvestris. Classification (NCBI taxonomy): domain Eukaryota; kingdom Viridiplantae; phylum Streptophyta; class Magnoliopsida; order Solanales; family Solanaceae; genus Nicotiana; species Nicotiana sylvestris. Next base: position 213,989,720 of record NC_091058.1, read on the forward strand.
CAAGTCATTGAACTTCTCAAGCATAAGTTGACCACCACTCTTATCATTACCACGCCTAATTAGAGCTTGCCCTTTGAGATCATGTGTGATACGAGCGATGATGCGGTTGGGACGGTTTTTGGTCAATGAGTGAACAAAATATTTCATCCAGTGTACTATAAGAGAAAGACAATGAATGAATATCAAGTGAACTATACGGTGACTGAAAAATAACTTTTGACTATTGTGTTCGCAATGGAAAAATTTTGACCGTATCTTATGGGTTCTAAAGGTTATTATTTATACCGACCATGACACACTCCGGTACTTAATGATGAAGAAAGATTCTAAATCTAGACTGATGCTATGAGTCTTGTTACTTCAAGAGTTTAATTTGGAGATTGTGGACCGGAAGGGTAGTGAGAACCAAGTGATGGACCACTTGTCCCGCTTGTAGGAGGAGGGGAGGCCTTGTGATTAATGATTCATTTCCCAACAAACAACTCCTTTTGGTGTCGATGAATGATATGCCATGGTTTGCTGATGTTGCTAATTTCCTTATGACTGGTATAATCCCGTGTGAGCTCTCTTCTAACTAAAGGAAGAGGCTCAAGCGGGATAGTTTGGATTTCTATTGGGATGAGCCATACTTGTTCAAGATTTTCACGGATGGTGTGATCCGAAGGTGTGTCCCGGAGGAAGAGCAATTGAGTATCTTGGAGGCTTGTCATTCCTCTCCCTATGGTGGCCATCATGTCAGGGCGGGGATGGCTTCAAAAGTTCTTAGTTGTGGGTTTTATTGGCCAACTTTGTTCAAAGATATGGGTGATTTTGTGAGGAGATGTGATGCATTCCAAAAAGCCAGTGGAATTTCGAAGAAATATGAGATACCTCTCAATACCATCCTTGAGGTTGATATTTTTGATGTATGAGCCATTGATTTTATGGGATCGTTTATTATCTCGTGTGGGAACACGTACATTCTTGTGGTGGTGGACTATGTTTCAAAGTGGGTTGAAGCCGTGGCTTTTCCCAACTATGAGGCCCGGTGTGTTGTTGCATTTCTCAATAAGATCATTTTTACAAGGTTTGGTACTCCTCGTGCAATTATAAGTGATGGCGGGTCTCATTTTTGCAATAGAGCTTTCGACACTTTGCTTGCAAAGTATGGTGTCAATCATAAAGTTTCAACTCCCTATCATCCTCAAGCGAGTGGTCAAGTGGAAGTCTCCAACAAGGAAATCAAAAGCATATTGTCAAAGATGGTCAATGCAAATAGGACTGATTGGTCAAAGAAGTTGGATGACGCTCTATGGGCTTATAGGACTGCTTACAAGACTCTGATTGGTATGTCTTCGTATCTGTTGGTGTTTGGTAAAGCTTGCCATCTACCGGTTAAGTTAGAGCACAAGGCCATGTGGTCTTTGAGGAAGCTAAATCTTAAATGGGATGTTGCAGCTAATCTTCGTGTGGAGCAGCTTAATTGTCATGACTCCAACCCCAGTCATGATGGTGCCCAATACACTGCTAGGAAAGCCCGACCATTCAACAACATTATCCTAAATTCTTATTCAGATTATAGATAAATATCACAGAGAATTTACTAAGTCATCACTTTTAAGTAATTATAACTAATAATAAAATCTCCGAAAATTCAACTAAAATACCACACCATAGCCCAATAGAATCCGGTGTCACGAATATGACCCTCTAATACAGAATATCCACCCTTTACAAGTCTCTCTAGAAAAAAAATACGGAATAAAAGATAGAGATAGATGGGAGAGATCAAGGCTGCGAACGCAATGCAACTACCTCAATACTCCCGGATACTGCTGTTTAGCTAAACAAATCCTCACTCAGCCTGTAGTGTACCTGGATCTGCATGCAAGGTGCAGGGAGTAATGTGAGTACTCCGACCCAGTGAGTAATAAACAAAAATGCTGAGAATAAGAAATCATGGAAAAATACAAAGTAAACTATAAATGCCAGTTTAGGACAACAATTAGTGAAGCAACAAGTCAATTAAATTAGAGTACCAAATACTGAGACAGGTATAACAGATAAAAACAGATACATGAGTGCAATGCAATGCATATGATTGTACTCTCTAGTACCCACTGCGGCATGCAGCCCGAGCCATCCATTTTATTTATCGTCGACGGCGCTCACTGGGGGTCTGTACAGACTCCGGAGGGGCTTCTATAGCCAAAGTGCAATATCAAGCCATCTCGTGGCATCAAATCTAGGCCCTCGACCACATATCAATATCAGTATAATCACCCAGGCTCTCGGCCTCAATATCAATGTAATCAACCAGGCCCTCGGCCTCAATATCAATGTAATCAACTAGGCTCTCGGCCTCAATATCAATATAACAATGCTGTGGCACGCAGCATGATCCATGCTCAGTCCAGAAATCATCATAAGCCCCTTGGGCATTTGTAAACCAGTAGTTCTCAGCCCAAAATATCATTTACGAATACCATTTATGTTTTCAAATCTTAGAAAGATGGCCGAGTTTGCAAAACAGTATTTAAAAATCTTAGACCGTGATCAAATGATATGCATGTATGCGAAAACAGTGATATCAATCCCTAAAGGATTCAAATAATTGGCAAGAAGCCCAAATGTAACAATTAAATCCAAGTAAGGATGATTCTCAATTTAGTTCAAGCAGAAAACACGGTAAAAACATCTCTCAGGATGGACCAAGTCACAATCTCCAATGGTGCTCTACCCCACGCCCGTTATCCGGCGTGAAAGTCACCTCAATATAGCGTTACGATGTGAAATTTTGGGGTTTCAAACGCTCAGGACATCATTTACATCAATTACTCACCTCGAACCGGCTACTTCTTTAGCTCGCGATGCCTTTGCCCCTTATTGACCTCTGAATGCCTCGAATCTAGCCATAACGATTCAATTCAGTTAATAAAAATTATAGGAATTAATTCCATATAGAATTCTACATTTTCCATCAAAATCCGAAATTACACTCAAAATTCGCCTGTGGGGACCACGTCTCGGAATCCGGCAAAACTCATAAAATCTAACAACCCATTTCGATACGAGTTCAACCATACCAAACTTATCAAATTTTGACAACAACTCGACCTCCAAATCTTAATTTTTCATTTTTGGAAGATTTTGTAAAAATCATGATTTCTTCCATTTAAATCCGAATTAAACGATGAAAATAACCATGGATTTATGTAATATAAACACTTTCGAGTATAGGACACTTAATTGAGTTGAAATCGTGAAGAACACCTCAAAATCGCCCAATAACCGAGCTCCAAAAATCCCAAAACGAAAAATGAAGAAATGAGCATTTTTGGTCCTTAAGTTTATGCCCGTCCGTCACTAAAAGTCTATTTTCATCACTAAACGTCGTCACTAAAAGTCCACCAGAAACAACTTTACCAGCCATATTCAATCGATCATAACTTTCTATACAAATATCTGAATGACAAATGGTTTCACTTTCTGGAAACTATAATCCAAGGGCTACAACTTTTGTGTTTTTCATATTTTCTGATTCCCTATATATTTTGAGATATAAACTTCCAAGTAGACCCCTGGCATCACATATTTCTGAAAAATTTCAAAACAACTTTACCAGCCCTTATTCGATTGATCATAACTTGCTGTATATATGTCAGAATAATTAATAGTTTAGCTTTCTGGAAAATAGGATACAAGGGCTACAACTTTTATGTTTTGTAAAGTTATAGATTACTTATGTATTTTGAGAAATAAGCTTCCGAAATAGGCTCCACGATTGCACAGTTGTTGTCCAAGACAGCTTCTGCAGCAGAAAATTCCAGCAATCCTTTTATCCGATTTCCATTCCGTTAACGTTCCGAAATCCACCCGAAGACCTCGGGACCTTAACAAATTATACCAACTTGTCCCAAAATACAATACGAACTTAACATTGCAATCAAATCGCCAAAATAATGTCATATACCACGAATTAAGCTTTAAAATCCAAGAATTCCTTCAAATTTCATAAAACATCAAATTTTCCATTTTGAGTCCAAAACACGTCAACGACGTCCATTTTCAACCAAACTTTACAGAAAGTACTTAAACCATATATAAGACCTGTACTAGGCACCAGAACCAAAATACGGGCCCGATACCATCACTTTCTAATCAAATTTCATTTCCATTTTCCTTAAATATTTTCATAAAGCAATTTTACTCAAAAATTTATTTCTCGGGCCTGAGACCTCGGAATTTGATGATTATAGTTCCTATGAGTCAAAAATAATTATACGAACATAGTACTTCAATAGACACTCAATTCGGAGCTCGTTTGCTCAGTGCGATATGCATTTCGCTCGTTAAATAATTAACTCATGTTTCGCGTCAAAAACCCAATCGCGACTTGATGAAATTAGACCAAACTTTCCAGATCACTCCTATAATTCATTATTTAAATTCTAGAAATCTCAAAATAAAATTTCGATCTGTAGAACTAAAAATAGAACTTTAGATCATTACATGCTTATTCTCAAACGACAAAAATCTTCCAAAAACTCTTCAAAAACTTATCCGAGCCTCATGGGACCCCGACAAAACATGCCAACATAATTCATAACATTATTCAAACCTCTTCCAATCATTAAAACACCTCAAACAACATCAAATTATCCAAAACTCATCGAATTCAAGCCAAATTTTATAAAAACTTTCGAAATACACTTTCGATCAAAAACCCGACCAAACCACGTCCGAATGACCTGAAATTTTGCACACATATACCAAATCACCTAACGAAGCTACAAAAACATTTGGAATTCCATTCCGACTCTCGGATCAAAATCTCACCTATCAACCGGAATTCGCCAAAATACTAACTTCGCCAGTTCAAGCCTAATTCTACACCGCCTCCAAAACCAATTCCGATCACGCTCCTAAGTCACAAATCACCTAATGGAGCTAGAAAAATAAAAAAAAATCCGATCCGAGATCATTTACACATAAGTCAACTCTTGGTCAAACCTTTCAAATTCAAAGCTTTCAACTGAGACTATTCTTTCAAATTCATTCCGATTTTTCCTGAAAACCAAAACCAACGATCTACATCAGTCATAATACATAACACGGGGCAAGTCATGCTCGAGAACTGGCAATCAAAGCGCAAAAGCTGAAAACGACCGGTCGGGTCGTTACATCCTTCCCCACTTAAACACACATTCGTCCTCGAACGTTCCAGAGTTGTTCTAAAAGCTAACCAATAGCTGAATAACCTTACCAAACACATACCCGGGGGTGATCCCACGTCACCCTATCTCATATAGTTCCGATAGCACAATATAACTGAAATTTCACAACACACTCTAGCCCATAACCTTAGAACCACATTTTCATTTCCGAAATCATACACAAGGTCAGAACCTCACATCTATATTCAGAATAAGCCCGAACCAGCTGTAATAACCGATACCTGCAACCTCAGGTGCAATTATATGATAGACCACATAACTCAAATGCTTGTCATGATAACTTCTAATCTTAGCAGTTGCACACAACACCCGAATACCGATAGAAAAATTCTTATCAACTAAAGTGTCATCTCAACACTTTTACATACTTCCAATGCTAACTAAATCACGCGGTAAGCCATAACCATTTTCCATATCAACCATTCATGAAGCCACTTCTCCTTTGGCAAATGCTACATCAAATTTCTGAGCCAAAGCTCGATATTATCCTTCCAACATGCTGAAATCAAATTCGTTCGTATTCATTAATGATCCCACTGATCTCTTCTAATCCAACACATTATTCTAGTGACATGACATATCAATACAGGCCTAATCCACCACTCGCACAATACGCGCGCCAATAAGCAATAGTTCAAGCGTACTCAATTCATGAAAATGACTCAAACGAAAGAGTTGTACCTCAAGCTCACCAGTACCACCACAACACAAGGCTGAGAACCTGTCTCACATCATAGAAATATAACACACAAATCTAATCCGGAAGGTCATATCTCCACATAGCTTCGCTGCCATGCGCGACCCTATCTAGACACTAGTTCACATGAGACGCCTCAAGTCACCATGCTCAAAATCATCAACCAAGCGCAATTTGATATCTAGTACCACTAGTGAATCACCATACCCACGGAGAAGTACATAATACAATGCCATAACGGAAAACCTCACTATTATGCCATCCGGTTACCCTAAAAAGGGAGAATACCTTAAAGAAAAAAGCCACTTTGCAAGTTCCACAAGTACCACCCCAACGATATACTATTGGCTCGTCAATCACAGTGGAACCAAGATATATGAATAGAATAATAATAACCAGCTCTTCTATAGCTCACATTGACATCAACCTCATGAGAAACTTAGCTGCCAATAACATAATCCACCTGGCACGGTCACAGACCTCCAGTCCAAGCATATCATATAGAAGCAATCCAACAAGTACACATGTATATGCTAACTGAAACAAGATTCTCATTCTCCTTGACTGGAATAAATAATACTCTATATTGTAGGCATGAGCAAAATGCACTGTCATAGCTCAAATTAGCAAGTTAACACAGAATTAGTAATTACCAAGTTTGTTATGGAATTTAGCATCTTGGAAATCTCAAGTATAGTCCAGATAGTTCTTAAAAGAGTTACGAATATGAGAAATATGATACCTTAGCCCAATATCCCACTCTAGGCATATCATAGCCTATGTATCTTCCCAGCATGAATATTAGCTCGTTGTTTGCACACAGGTTCAACCCTCACATATATTCTCGCTCACAGCGCATAGTTATCACCATCAATTAGCTCAACTAGTGCATCCAAAGAGTTTAGATAAGACACTCACCTCAAACATACCATAATCCCGAAATAGTATATTTTTGAGAATTCCCCGTCTCCAAATTCCTAGATTACATAAATCACCATAACTGATCACAACCTCAGCACTCAATGACTGACACCTCCCTCAAGTACGATCATTTCATGATAATTATTCTCAAAATTTTCCTACAATACATAGCAAGATCGAAATATTGGCAGTCGATCAACCATGTGGGTGTTGAAATACAAATAGACATTTATTGGTTAAAATATAGTGTGCACCCTTCTAAGGTCTTACCGAGCAGTTATAACATTCATCTAAATACCTGAAACTGACTATTCCATCCAGAACATGTTACCTTCCCTTTAAGAATGAATTGCCACGTTGCACATGAAAATATCAATCATGTACCACACACCACGTCTATCATGCCATCTTTTTGCAAACACAAAATCTCATTAGAAATTTCTGGGCTATAGGAAAATTACATTCCGGCAATTCGAAATCTTCTATTTTCTCCCATTTAGGAGGAGTTCGTAATATACAATATGTTCCGTGCACCGGTAGAAGATATCCAGCTAGAACTATTGCAAAAACCATCAAGAAAACTTTCAAATCTGCTCACACATACCCAAGTTATTAAAATGGAATTCCTCTGGATTGACCCGCCCATGTAGGTCACCAACCCAAAAATATTGCCATAAAACATCTGTAAAGCATCACAATATACGGTATATGAATCTGAAGCTGATGGCAAAACCAACACTGGAGCTGCGGTCAAAGCTGTCTTGAGCTTCTGAAAGCTTTTCTCACATTCGTCTGACCATATAAACGGTGCACCCTTCTGAGTTAACTTGGTCAAGGGCGATGCAATGGATGAAAAATCCCTCACAATTGGGATAGAATCAATACTAGGAGTCTCAGCTCCAACATCTAGCACAAATGCTAGATATGACAGACAACCCTTACCAACTATACACTGGGCTTTCAAGAAAGAAATTACTCTGCTAGGAACATAATTAGTCATACCACGCCACTCGATCCGCGGTACACCCGGCATAGCCAAAGTAATTGTCTTAGCATGATAGTCTAGAATAACATGACATGGAAATAACCAATTCATGCCCAATATAACATCAAAGTCCTCCATGCTCAATAGCAATAGATCAACTCGGGTCTCCAGACCCTCAATAATCACAACACATGACTGGTACACACAGTCCACAACAACAGTATGACCTACCGGGGTAGATACATGAACAGGTAAAGAAGGAAACTCTTGGGGGCGTACCCAAATAATGAGCAAAATATGAGGACACATAAGAATAGGTGGAACTGGGATCGAATAATACAGATGCATCTCTGTGGCAGACTAGACAATTCCTATAGTGACAGCATCTGAAGCAATAGCATAAAAAATTAGGTCCATCCACCGCCTGATCGATCTTAATCCCCGTAAGCAATAACCGACTCACCAACACGCCTCAAACTGGAACCAATATAGCACATAATCGTGCAATCAACTTATTTAATAGAAAACTCTACAACTTGGCTCAAAGACATAGATCAAAACGCACTCAATAAATCATAACGCACATACTCTATTATTGCCATAATACCATAGTGAGATTGAACTCACTCCTTCATAAGCTTGTGGAAATACAAATCATCTAGAATTTTAACTTTTCTGCAATTCTTCATTCACTCACATAACAATTAAGCCCACTCTCTAGGAGACCAAATTTAGATTTCAACGCATATTCTTCACTTGTAAATGAGATCTTCTAATAAACAGTATAAGAATCGCACCACCTTAGAACACTCCGCATGAGATAACCCACCTGTTTCACTTATAATTAATATTTTTGTATACCTTCCACCGTCATTCACATTACACAATCACTTAGTCTTCCTAAGTCTAAACTCATACCATAACATGAAATTTACTTCACTCCAAACAGGAGACATGAAAAGATTCTTCACAGGCCCATAACTCAGGGCTACACATCAGATCACAATGAAAATCAAACACTTAATAGTTTATCTATCATCCTGTTGCCCTTCCTCGTTACCTCTAAGTCATATAGATATATCTCGCAGTACTAACATACTCCTCACGTGGCTATCCAACCATCATTCCCACTAATAGGGACAATACCAGACATATAATTTCAAAACTCTTACTCGCACAATCAGCACTTCGGTGCTCAAGCCATAGGCAAGGATCCAACCTCAAGTCCTCCAGACTGGCCCACCATAAACTCATAGAGATAACACCTCGCCTCTCTATCGGGGAATCACAAGCCATCGAGGCATATCTGATACTGAGCGCTCATGCGCGCATACGAACACATGGAAGGAATTTCAAAAGTTTCTTTTCAAGATGAATCAAGAACGCAGGATAATAATTCAAAAACGTGAAGTTTTCCTAAAGGTTCTGCAGCCTTTCGAGGATAAAGACAGATGTCTCCGTACCGATCCGCGAGTCTCTACTAAACCGGCTCATGACTCGCGAGACCAATTAACCTAGGCTCTGATACCAACTTTTCACGACCCCACCCTGGTCATAATGGCGCCCAATACACTACTAGGAAAGCCCGACCATTCAACAATATTATCCCAAATTCTTATTCAGATTATAGATAAATATCATAGAGACTTTACTAAGTCATCACTTTCAATTTTATAATTAATAATAAAATCTGCGAAAATTCAACTAAAATAACACACCATAGCCCAATAGAATCTGGTGTCATGAATATGAGCCTTTAATACAGAATATCCACCTTTTACAAGTCTGTCTAAAAAAAATACGGAATAAAAGATAGAGATAGAGGGGAGAGATCAAGGCTGCGAACACCATGCAGCTACCTCAATACTCCCAGATACTGTTGTTCATCTAAACAAATCCTCACTCAGCCTGTGGTGTACCTGGATCTGCACGCAAGGTGCAGAGAGTAATGTGAATACCCCGACCCAGTGAGTAATAAATATAAATAAAGTCTGAGAATAAGAAATCACGAAAAAATAAAAAGTAAGCTATAACTGGCAGTTTAGGACAACAATTAGTGAAGCAACAAGTTAATTAAATCAAAGTAACAAATACTGAGACAGGTATAACAGATAAAACGGATGCATGAGTGCAATGCAATGCATATGATGTTACTCTCTAGTACCCACTGCGGCGTGCAGCCCGAGCCATCCATTTTATTTATCATCGACGGTGCTCACTGGGGGTGTGTACAGACTCCAGAGGGGCTCCTACAGCCCAAGCGCAATATCAAGACATCTCGTGGCATCATATTTAGGCCCTCGACCTCATATCAATATCAGTATAATCACCTAGGCTCTCGGCCTCAATATCAATGTAATCAACCAGTCCCTCGTCCTCAATATCAATGTAATCAACCACGCACTCGATCGCAATATAAATATAACACTACTGCGGCGCGTAGCCCGATCTATGCTCAGTCCAGAAATCATCATAAGCCCCTTGGGCATTGTAAAACAGTAGTTCTCAGCCCGAAATATCATTTAAGAATACCATTTAAATTTTCAAATTTTAGAAAGATGGCTGAGTTTGCAAAACAGTATTTAAAAACCTTGGACTAAGATCAAATGATATGCATGTATGTGAAAACAGTGATGTCAATCCCTTAAAGATTCAAATAATTGGCAAGAAGCCCAAATGTAACAATTAAATCCAAGTAAGGATGATTCTCAATTTAGTTCAAGTAGAAAACACGGTAAAAACATCTCTCGGGACGGACCAAGTCACAATCTCCAATGGTGCTCTACCCCATGACTGTTATCCGGCGTGCAAGTCACCTCAATATAGCGTTACAACGTGAAATTTTGGGGTTTCAAACCCTCTGGACATCATTTACATCAATTACTCACCTCCAACCGGCTACTTCTTTAGCCTGCGACGCCTTTGCCCCTTATTGACCTCTGAATGCCTCGAATCAAGCCAAAACGATTCGATTCAGTTAATAAAAATTATAGGAATTAATTCCATATGGAATTCTACATTTTCCATCAAAATCCGAAATTGCACTTAAAATTCGCATGTGGGGCCCACATCACAGAATCCGGCGAAACTCATAAAATCCGACAACCCATTTCGATACGAGTTCAACCATACCAAAATTATCAAATTCCGACAACAACTGGACCTCCAAATCTTAATTTTTTATTTTTGGAAGATTTTGCAAAAATCTTTCCATTTAAATCGGAATTAAACGATGAAAATAACCATAGATTTATATAATATAAACACTTTCGAGTATAGGATACTTACTTGAGTTGAAATCGTGAAGAACACCTCAAAATTGTCCAAGAACTGAGCTCCAAAAATCCCAAAACGAAAAATGAAGAAATGAGCATTTTTGGTCCTTAAGTTTCTGCCCGTTCGTCACTAAAAGTTTATTTTCATCACTAAAAGTCCACCAGAAACAGCTTTACCAGCCATATTCAATCGATCATAAATTTCTGTACATATGTCTGAATGACAAATGGTTTAACTTTCGGGAAACTAGAATCTAAGAGCTACAACTTTCGTGTCTTGTATATTTTGTGATTCCATATATATTTCGAGATATAAGATTCCAAAGTAGCCCCATCGCATCACACGTTTCTAAAAAATTTCAAAACAGCTTTACCAGCCCTTATTCGATCGATCATAACTTTTTGTATATATGTCGGAATAATTAATGGTTTAGTTTTCTGGAAACTAGGATGCAAGGGATACAACTTTCATGTTTTGTGAAATTTACAGATTCCTTATATATTTTTAGTTATTAGCTTCCGAAATATGCTCCACGATTGCACAGTTGCTGTCCAAGACAGCTTCTGCAGCAGAAAATTCTAGCAATCCTTTTATCCGATTTCCATTCCGTTAACCTTCCGAAATCCACCCAAGGCCCTCGGGACCTTAACCAATTATACCAACATGTCCCAAAATACAATACGAACTTAACCGTGCGATCAAATCGCCAAAATACCGTAATATACCACAAATTAAGCGTTAAAATCCAAGAGTTCCTTCAAATTTCATAAAACGTCAAATTTTCCATTTTGAGTCCGAAACACGTCAAACGACGTCCATTTTCAACCATACTTTATAGAAAGTGCTTAAACCATATATAAGACCCGTACTGGGTGCCGAAACCAAAATATGGGCCCGATACCATCACTTTCTAATCAAACTTCATTTCCATTTTCCTTAAATATTTTCAGAAGCAATTTTATTCAAAAATTCATTTCTCGGGTCTGGGACCTCGGAATTCGATGATTCTTATTCCTATGAGTCTCAAATAATGATACGAACATATTCCTTCAATCAAAACTCAATTCGGAGCTTGTTTTCTCAGTGCGATATCCATTTCGCTCGTTAAACAATTAACTCAAATTTCATGTCAAAACCCCAATCGCGACTTGATGAATTAGACCAAACTTTCCAGATCACTCCTATAATTCATTATTTAAATTCTACAAATCTCGAAATAAAATTTCAATATCTAGAACTAAAATAGACCTTTGGATCATTACATGTTTATGCTCAAGTGGCAAAAATCTTCCAAAAACGTTTCCAAAACTTATCCGAGCCTCATGGGACCCCGACCAAACATGCCAACATAATTCATAACATTATTCAAACCTCTTCCAATCATAAAAACACTTCAAACAACATCAAATTACCCAAACCTCATCGAATTCAAGCCTAATTTTCTAAAAACTTTCGAAATACACTTTCGATCAAAACCCGACCAAACCACGTCCGAATGACCTAAACTTTTGCACACATATCCCAAATCACCTAACGAAGCTACACCAACTCTCAGAATTCCATTTCGACTCTTGGATCAAAATCTCACCCATCAACCGGAATTCGCCAAAATACTAACTTCGCCAATTCAAGCCTAATTCTACACCGGACCTCCAAAACCAATTCTGATCCCGATCCTAAGTCACAAATCACCTAATGGAGCTAGACAAATAAAAAAATCCAATCCGTGATCATTTAAACATAAGTCAACTCTTGCTCAAACCTTTCAAATTAAAAGCTTTCAACTGAGACTATTCTTTCAAATTCATTCCGATTTTTCCTAAAAATCAAAACCAACAATCTACATCAGTCATAATACATAAAACTAGGCAAGTCATGCTCGAAAATTATAGATCAAAGCGCAAAAGGTGAAAATGACCAGTCGGGTCGTTACATTAATGAACTTGATGAATTCTGATTCCATGCCTACTCCAGTTCATCCTTGTACAAGGACAAGATAAAGTACCTTCATGATAAATATGCTCGTAGCAAGGAGTTCAAAGTGGGTCATTTGGTTCTCTTGTTCAACTCCCAGTTACATCTATTTTCGGTAAAGCTCAAGTCAAAACGGAGTGGACCTTTTGAAGTGGTGTGTGTGACCCTGTTTGGTGCTCTTGATTTTAAAAACAAAAATGGGAAAATTTTCAGAGTGAATGGGCATAGGGTCAAGCACTTCTTGGGAAAAATTGATGACAGCCACGTTGTGGCACTTCTTCATCTTAAATAATGTGATGGTAACCTGTGTCGTGCCGCGACGTTAAATCAGGAGCTTCTTATGAGGCAACCCATGTGTTTTTCTTCATGTTTTAATTTGATTTTCATTGTAGTATAGGATTGATTTTTGGATTAACTGGTTGTGAGATGCTACAGGATTGTGTTGATGCAGTACAGGACATAGTGGAAAAAGTGTTCAGGTCTCTGAAGTTGTCAATGCGGACGCACTACATTCAGTGTGGACCGCACTAGTGAAAAGTGAAATGTCCAACTCTCTGAAGTTTTCCACTGCGGACGCATTATATTTTGTGTGGTCCACGGTGGACCACTGCGGCCGCATGACATTTTGTGCGGACCGCAAAGGGTTGCCTTCTAAAACTTGAAACAAGCTGTGTGGTGTGGACCGCAGTCCATTCTGTGCGGTCCGTATTGGGTTGGTAAGACTGGGATCCAGGTCTTTTTCTATAAATAGGGCATGAGGCCCTCCTTTTACACTTCTAGATCTCTTGACTCTCTGAAATATTAAATCATTGTTCATCTACTCTTCTCGCAATTAACTGCTTGGAATTGTTCATTTACATTTATTCTAACATCTGGTAACACCATCTTCTTTTTAATTGTCTAAATTTTGTTATTTTTCCTCTACTTTTTGTTTTCTTGTCTATTTTTCTTTTCTTCTCGTATTTCTTTCAATTTGGTAGGATTAGGTTAGTTCTTTTCTTGTTTAATGTGGACTTAAGTAGTTAAAATCACTGGGCAAGCACTTATGTGTTAGATTGGACTTAAAATCAAATTATTTTGAACCCTAAGTTAGTACCGTAACTGGGCACTCAGTGCCGACCGCATTGGTTTTTGTGCAGTCTGCGGTGCCCTTGTGTGGTCCGCAATACCATTTTGTGCGGACCGCATTACTGATAAACCTGAAACCTGATCTTTGAAGACCGCTGCCGTATTGCATTTAGTGCGGTCCGCGGTACCTCAATGCAGACAGCATTACCATTTTGTGCGGTTCGCGGAGCAATTGTTCAGAGAGTGGGTAGTCTGATCCCCACCTCTGTATGGACCGCAGTTCCATTTTGTGAGGTCTGCATTGACCTCTGTGAAGCCCCACTCCATTTTGTGTGGTCCGCACTGTGAGATTTCTACAACTTTTTGCAATTTTTTCTGTTCTGCAACCCTATACTTAATTGAATCTATTGATACTAACAAAGCATAACTGAACTTGTTTGCAGACAATGGTGAAACAAAGAGGCAAGGTCTCTAAACAACCAGGCAGGGAGAGTCATCCCGGGGTGGCAAAGGTAAGAAAATGATAAAACTGACCCTTTAGGTCCGGCAAAACATCAAGAACCAAAGAAACATTATCAAGGCTACAGACAGGGCCTGTGACCAGTCTGGGAGTGAGTGTGAGCCTTCCCAAGAGATTTCTTCAGACTCCGTACTAGAGTACATTGAAGACTGGCCGGAGAGAAACAGACTGAGAGACACACCTCCAACACACTCCACTACCCAAGTGTCAGTGAATGTAACTTCTGGGTTGTTTGAGGGCTCAGTGAAGGTAGTGGATAATATTCCACCTCTCCCACAGCTTCATTATCTAGAGAGGGTGCAGTAGGAGATGATGAGGAAGTAGGAGGAGAAGAAGTAGTAGGAGAAGGGGGTGAACCTCAAGTGGGAGGTGTTGCGAGAACTAGAAAATTGGAGGCGTGGCAAGATCGGTTTGTGAGTGAAGTAGCGTATCATAAATTTAGGGAATGGTTGCCAGTAAAATAATTAATCCTGTAGAGGAGTTTTGTTGATAGAGACTTGCTGCCTCGCAACCCTAATGTGAGGAGTTAGTTTAGGAAGAGAGTTGGTTGGGAGTACTTTTTGGGTGAATGTGTAGTTGCCAACTAGTACTTGGTCAAGGAATTCTACACTAACGTTGCCCAAATCAAAAAAGGGCACCAAAGTGACCAAGGTGCAAAACTTGAAGGTGCTATTTGATGAAAAGACAATAAATGGCTACCTTTTTTGATGAGGAGGATGAGGCACTATATATGGAAAAGATGGAATTGGGCGAGGAGGACCGACCGTGGTTGGCATAGTATCTGGAAATCCTAGGTACCACCCCTAATTGGTTGAATGCAGGCGTCAAGATTCTGAGAAGAAGTTTGAACTTCGAGGACAAGGGGTGGGAAACATTTGTGTGCAGTAGGTTGGACCCCACTACTCATGACAACTCCCTCCCTCTGCATCGGGCAGTTTTGGTGGAATCGATCATGGTGGGGTACCCGATAAATGTCGGAAATGTAATGTCTAGGGTAATCACACTTGTGAATAGTGAGAATGACAGAAACTACCCTTTCCCTAGCTTCTTCACTATGTACTTCAGGGACCTCAAAGTTTAAAACAGGCCATTTGATATCAAGGTCAAAGCAAAGGCCCCTTTCTCATGGTACATCATGCAGGGGGGTAACAACCCAAAGAGCAAGAACTTCAAGGGAACAACTACTGCTCCAACTGGCTAGTCTGAAGATCCAGTTGTGGTAGTGGCTCCTGCTAAGCCTGCCTCCACCTCAGCAGACATTCCTCCTGGACCATTATCGCGCCCCCATTTTTCTAGAGCAAAATTGGGTTCATGACATTCGGGAGGACAACTCGTTCCCTTTCGGGAGTTGGGTTTGAATTGAAGAGTCGCCACCTAATAATTTGAGTGCATTAGGACACTATGGAAGGTTTGATTTGAACAACCATAGATTGGGTAAGGGCTCGCAATTATCTCAAGGGGAAGGTGTTAGGAACCCCTCAAGATCCATTAGTGTGGTTCCCAGCCAAGCTATTATTGTGACTTTGGGTGCAAACAATACATAGGCAAATAAAGACTTCGAATAGGAGGGGATTTTCACATAATGGTTACACATAAACAGAAGCAAGAAAAAAGGAACTAAAAGGAGTAGATTAAAGTAATGGTAAAAAAAAGATTTAAAATAAACAAAGAAAACAAAAGGAGGGGGGGTCCTAGGTTTATTAATAATATGGATCACCCCACACAACATCCGGTAATCACTCCTCAATGAGGGGCTACAAGAGATGTTACCGCGTGGTCATCATATCCATATCTACCCTTCCCCGCCCTATTGAGGTATTAAAGTGCAAAATTGTCTAGTTTACTTATTGCATGCTATTACCCGCCCCAATTCTATCAGTCCTGGAGGCATTTAGGACTACTAATCCTAAAGGGGAGGTATGTTGGGCTCATTTATGGTTTCAAAGATAAAAATACTAAAGCAACAAGCAAAAACATATATATATCAAGTATGGGGAATCACATAAACAAATAAGGCTCAAACAGGCATCCCTAAAAGAAAAGCATATAGTTTAGCATGTCTTACACGTACTGATTGGGGTCTGATAAAACTTAACAGTTGGGGAAGACTGATTTATTGTATATTTCACATAAGAAACCCAAATCAGGCATGCCTACTAGTTGTAGTTATTGACAGAACTGATGTAGTTTATAAACCTTTACCCTAAGGCTTGCCTAAGTGTTGGGCAAGGGTCCTATAGGCATGATATCTACGCGTTATTGACTTAAAAACCTTTTATGGACATGGTAAACAATGTAGAAAGCATATAGGCATGGCATCTAAATGATGTACTTTGTTTAAGCCTATGAACATGATATGTAGATGCAGTTAATTATTTAAGCACTATAACAGGTTTGCCTAGTGACAGATGTATATCCAGGATTCGGATTTCTAGTTAACTATGAGCACGGTATCTAAATGTTGTAATTCATTAAGCCTATGAACACATTTTCCTAGTGCAAGATGTATATGCAAAATTTAGAATGGCCTATGGACATGTTTTCTAGATGCATATGCAGAATTTAGGTTTCGAGTAATTACAATAATGGAAACAAATGAAAGTGCAGAATTATATAGACATGGCATCTACATAAAGGTGCATAGGTTATTATAATCATGATATCCATATGTGAAGGTGCAGAAGTCCTTATAGGCATGATATCTACGTATGGAAGTGCAGAACTCCTATAGGCATGATGTCTATATGAATGAAGAATCATGTACACATATAAACAGGATATCTACAGATGAGAGTGCAGAAATATGCAAACCTACAGGCAGGATATCTACCCTTTGCATACAGTTACCCCTCCCTCTTTTCATTAGCCATCCCCAATAGTTTATTACAAAGTTATTACATCCTAGAATGAAATAAGAAAAACACATCAAAAATTGAAAAATTACAACCAAGGAGAGCCTAATTCAGAATTCCTGTCTTAAACATGAAGTAAACCAACTCCAAAGATCAAGATCCAAAGCCTTTCTCTCATTTGGATGTATCAGAGTTTCCTAAGAGCCTCAAATGGACTCCAAGCAGTGCTCACACCCAAATGCATTACAGGATTAAGTTATAGTGTAGTGTGGAAGGGCCAGCCCTCTAGTTTCCAAGTTCAGAGGGAACTCAAGGTCCCAAGGCAAGGCTCATAGGAGGGGGCAGAACATAGAAGCTAAGAGTGAGTGCTAGTCCAAAAGGGAAATTCTGAAAGGTGAAAGGAGAAGGAAGTAACTTAAAACCAGTGCACATAGGGGTATATGGGAGTGGGGAATTTGCAAGAAAAGCAGGCAAATGGGCATACCCAGCAATGAGACATACTGGCACACTCTCCAGCCTACTTAGAGGTTAAGACCTCAGGGGTTCAAAACTCAGTTCATGGACAACAATTCTTGTTGTCATGCCCTAAGTCTTGACTTACAAACACATAGGGGTAATGGGATAGGGAGTAATTGTTCACAAAAAAAGCAAGCAGTAGCACATAGGCATATTAAGTTAGATGCTAAACTTTACAAGAAACAATAAAGTAGACATGGATACAAAGACTGTAAGTAAACACCTTAGGGTGATGCTGAAAATTAAGTTAGGACATACCAGTTTCAAAGGGACAAGTAAAGAAGAAAGTTGTAGTCTTGTAAAAGCCAAAGTGCAGACAAGAAGCAAGAATACTCTAAGTATGAATTCAGAAAAGTTTGTGACCTTGTGAGGTCTGAAGTGTGTGCTGGTGAAAAGGGGCCATGCTCTTTTATAGTGTAGAAATCAAGCAGAAATAAGGTAAGAAAATGGTTTGAAAAGTTGATTTCCAATCAATTACACTAAGCTTCCCTTAATCAAGGGATTCATATTCAAATGGGTATAAACCAATTAAGGAAAGAAATTAGTCAAACACTTTTGTGTAAAGTAGCAAATTAGGGGGAAATACATAAGGGTTATTTAAGGACTAGGCCTTTGAAATCCACGGTTGTACAATTTAAGGAAAGAAAATCAATTAACAACTAAGAAATCAGAAGTTAAAGATTTGGTATGAATGAACCAAGTTAGAAAGGTGGAAAAGCTTTTAACTTAAGGAAATTCAGTAACAATCAATTAGACCTATTAAAAAGGAATTCCGAATCAATCACTAGTTTGAAAACTCTTTTGAAGAGAGATTCATCACATATAAAAAGCATACAGACACGTTAAACATGAAAGAAACTTGTTATGCCATTGTAAAATCGGTAGAAACTCTAGTGTAGAAGAGTTTAGCAAAAGGTCAGAGTCATATGAAAGCAAGGAATGTGTCTGAAAGAGTTAGGGGTTTTGAAATAAACCCTAAGTTCAATCAAATCACATAATAAAACTTGGCAGAACCCCAAAATTCTAGGGTTTCCACATTGAATCAAGTACAGAGATGAGAATGCGAGTAGTTGAAATGGGCTTAGAGGTTTCAGAGTTGAAACCTCTTGCATGCCTCTTTCATCAATAGAAACTCATGAGAAAAACATGATAGCAAAGTAACATATGAAACGTAGTAGAAGCACTCAAAAGAAAAACACTGATAGGAATAGTAAAAGAAACATGCTTAAGAGATTTTTCAGAAGAAACTTAAACAGGGCTTAATAGAAGGAAAATAAGGAAACTTAAGAAAGTAGCAGGAAAATACAGTAGGAGAAACATGCTGGATCATAGTAGAACACAGTAGAAAAGCATATGAGAGAATAATATGGAAACATGGCAGAAGAACATACAACCATGGAGTATATAAAACTCAGTAAAAGAATGTACAAGAACGAAGTGTAAAAACTCAGTAGAAGAACATACAAGAACGGAGAACATACAAAAATGGGGTGTAAAAACTCAGTAAAAGAACATACAAGGTAGAAGAAAACATAAGAACACAGTAGAGGCAAATAAACACAAAAGACAAAGGAGAGAAAGTTAGAGAAACACTTAAGCATTTTCAGAAAACCCTAGATTGGAAACGAAGCGGTTTTGAAAGTAATGTTTGAAAGAAAAGTCAAGGAAATCGTTTGAAAACCCAAGGAGAGGATAGATACACAATGGATCTAAGTAAATCGGAGAAAACTTCGAAGGGTTAGGGTCTCATAAGAACCCTAGAAATGAGAAACGCTTGGGAAAAGGTCCGATCTGAGCCTGAGAAGTAAGAACCAGGCTCGAAACACCATTGTACGCCAGAGCAAGGATAGAGATGGTCGTACAACCTTGAATCGGTAGAGATATGAGCAAACACCTTCGAGGTCAGACCTCGAATCTTCAAGTATCAGGCGCGTGGGAGCAAGACGCGGTGGGTATAGGACTCCCAAAGACTGAGAAGCTATGGATTCCAGTGGTTTCAGGGTTGAATATAGTGAGAGGGGATAGGGTTAGGGAATGTTTGGGAGAGTCTGAGAGAGGAGAGGATTTCAAAGGCGGCGGGTTAGGGGAAAATTATTTTAGGGTTGGGTGTTTGTGAATTAAAAAAGGAAAGGAATGATTGTGGTCGTTGATCAAAATGATCAACGGCCTGGATCAAAAGGGGAGGCCGGGCAGGTGAGATTAGTTGGGTCAGGGGCGGGTTAAATTGAAATTGGGTTAATTGGGGAGTTGATTCAGGCTATAATTGAAATGAAATAAGGCTAGCATTTAAATAACCACTTTCTCCCTTTGGTTTTATAAAAAATAGTAAAATGATTTCTGAAAATAAATTAAAGGTAATAACTTAATTAATAATATATAAATATTACATTAAAAATATTGGAACCAATTTCATAAGTATAAAATGCAATTAAATCTTAAAATAGGCTAAAATTGCAATTATATGCAATTTAGCCTTAAAATACTAAATAAATTTGTAAAAATGTGAAAAACTTACCTTAGCTATATTTTGGTATAAATGTGAGAAAACAATAAGTTATTCACCAAAATAATAATTTGAGGAACAATTATTGGTTTTTGTATTGTTAAAATAGGGTAATAAATTGATTTAAAAATCTTTTAAAAATTAGGAAAAATACTAAAACATTTGGAAATACTTATATATGTATATATATATATATATATATGATATTTTGAAAGTATTTTGAATATAAAAATACATAGGGAAAAAATTGCGTATCAACAGCTGCCCCTCTTTACCTGGGAAGGATGAAAGAGATATCGGGTAAAGATATGATGGCCAATTTTGACCGAACGAAATGGTTTGAATAATTTACCTAGATATGGCTCCTAATATGCCTACATACCGTTGGTCTTACAGGAATCAGGCCATATTTAGTTCAGTACCCGTTGGCGGAATATGCTGATAGAGGTTTTCCAAGACGGGCGCGCTATTTGGGTTGGGATGGACGGTTAAAATCTGACAAGGTTGTTAGAACTAGAGCAGGATTGCTCCTGCTGAGACGGACGTTGCTCGCCGATTTACTTGCAAATAAGCAATACAAGTGTATAATGTGCAAAAAATTTAAACATGATGCAAGTTCCCATTGGACCATGAATGTTATCTTTGGGTGGTTAGGATGATGTCCTCAGACCATGACGTCCTGGGCCATAAAGCGTATAATAAGGATTTGCAGGCCATGAAATGATACTCTCGGGCTATGAGAATGATGCCTCCGAACTATGATGCCTTTGAATAATGATATGCAAAAGATAAAAAGGAGTCCTGAGGCCATGGCATGGCGTTATCGAGCTATGAAGATGGTGCCTCCAAACAATGATGCCTTTGGACAGATTGGCGATCTTTCATCCTATGAGATGATGTAAATGAAGTGGAGATCTTTCATCTGATACAAGGTATAAATGAAGAGGCAATCTTTCAGCCATGCAAGATGTAAATGAAGTGGTGATCTTTCTGCCGATTCAAAGTGTAAATGAAGTGGCGATCTTTCAGCCGATGCAAGGTATAAATGAAGTGGCGATCTTTCAGCCATGCAGATGTAAATAAAGCGGCGATATTTCAGCTGATGCAAGGTGTAAATGAAGTGGCGATCTTTTAGCCGATGCAAGATGTAAATGAAGCGGTGATCCTTCAGCTGATGCAAGGTATAAATGAAATGGCGATATTTCAGCCATGCAGATATGAATAAAGCGGCGATATTTCAGCCATGCAGATGGAGGTAGAGCTTAACCTCGGAAGGCAAAATTGTAGCCTTATGCAATGCAGGAAATGCAGATGGAGGTAGAGCTTAACCTCGAAAGGCAGAATGGTAGCCTTATGCAATGCAGAAAATGCAGATAGAGACAGAGCTTAGTCTCAGAAGGTAGAATGTTAGCCTTATGCAATGGAGGTAATGCAAATGGAGACAGAAATTAGTCTCGGAAGGCAGAATGGTAGCCTTATGCAATGGAGGTAATGCAGATGGAGGTAGAGCTTAACCTCGAAAGGCAGAATGGTAGCCTTATGCAATGTAAAAATGCAGATGGAGGTAGAACTTAACCTCGGAAGGCAGAATGGTAGCCTTAGGTAATGCGAAAATGCAGATGGAGGTAGAGCTTAACCTCGAAAGGCAGAATGGTAGCCTTATGCAATGCAGAGAATGTAGATGGAGGTAAAGCTTTACCTCGGAAGGCAAAATTGTAGCCTTATGCAATGAAGAAAATGCAGATGGAGACAGAGCTTAGTCTCGGAAGGCAAAATGGTAGCCTTATGCAAGAAGTAAAAGGGCAAATGATAATAGGATTTTCTTAGCTGATAGCGGATTGTGATATTGCGACTATTGGGGATACTGTATCTGCTTGGGAAACTGTGTGCAGATAGCAGCTGTGAGTAAGTTCAACGGTTCTGAGAGTTTTATTCCTAAACTTGGTGAGTGAGCATTGTAAGCACGTGATTTTTGCCCAATATGAGAATTACTCCCAAAAAAATTCAAAAATAAAATAATTTTCCGTGGTGTGCAATTTTGTGATATTTTGTGATATTTTTGAATAATTATTTGTATTTTGTCTGTGCATGTTTACTTGCTAAATTAATAAAAAATACAAAATATGTCGCATTTTGCATGTAGGATTTCATTCTACAATTGTTAGTAATTAAATTTGTTTTACAAAAAATAAAAATTACAAAAATATGCATCGTTTGCATTTTTAGCATTTAATGTCCAAATATACAATTTTATGCTTAATTATTACTTAATTGTGCGTTAATTGTTATTGGGAGTTAATTTGCGCTTTTATAACTTAATTTAGTTCTTAATAATAGTTTAAGTATTTTTATAATTTAGTTTTAGAAAAAATAAAAGAAGAAAAGAGAGCGAAAATATAAAGAAAGTCGGAATTAGGCCTCTTCTTCAATTTCAAGCCACAGGCCCAAAAAATGGCCCAATCTTCCCTACGACCCAGTCCATTTCGAACTGGGTCGACCCAGTCCAATACCAACAACCCAACTCCCCTCTTCATTTTCATTTTTCATTTTTACAAAACAAAAACAAAACAAAAAAAAAAGAGAAGAAGAAGAAATCCCTAGACTTAAGCCATCCGCCCCCCCTCCTATCTTCATCTTCTCCAACCTCCAAGCTCCACCTC
This sequence comes from Nicotiana sylvestris, assembly GCF_000393655.2. Lineage (NCBI taxonomy): Eukaryota > Viridiplantae > Streptophyta > Magnoliopsida > Solanales > Solanaceae > Nicotiana > Nicotiana sylvestris. The sequence goes on from NC_091058.1 coordinate 214,012,908, forward strand.
CAATGGCTACCCTTCCTCATACCTCCACCACCTCAACACACACACACACGACATTCTCATCGTCCCATCGACCCCAACACGAGCAGCCATGACTGCTTTCACCCCCTCGTTTCCCGTTGTCGAAACCAAACGACCATTGGAGTAGCTTCACGTCCGCCATTGTTGCTGCGTTTTCTTCCAGTCGTTGCAGCTGCTACTGCTGTTCCTTCGTCATCCATGGAGGTCCTTCTGCTTCCATCTTCTCAACCTCAAGTCCAAACGACCAAGCTGCTCCGTTCTCCAAAACGCAGCAATGAAAGTTGCTCGAAACTAGCCCAAAAACGAGCTCACATCGCTGCCTCGTCGTTGCTGCCTTCCTCCTCGTGTCCAGCCATTGCAGCTACTGTTTCATCGTCCAAACGAACCCAGCTACTTCTTCTTCATGTTCGTCGTCGCTGTGTCGCCGCTGCTGCTGCCGCTGCGTCGCCGCTGTAGCTGCCCGCGTCGCCACTACTGCTGCGTTTTTCTTCCAGTTGTCTGCTGCTTCACTTCATCGTCCTCGTTGCTGCGTTTGCTGCTGCATTACAGCATTTCCGAGCAGCTATTGCTGCTTTCTTGGCCAGCTGCGTAGGCTTCAAAGTTCTTCTTCAATGCAAGCTTCGTCTTCTTCGTTTCTTCGTCGTTGTTTTGAATCGGTTAGTTGGTTTATGTTTCAAATTTCGTCCATATCTTGTTCGTTGTTTTCGGATCCAAAATCGTTAAATATTTGATTCTTGTTTTGTTCGTTGTTCATCGTTGAAATAATTTTCTAGTTTGTTCATATGTTTTGTTGATTTAATTTTCAGATTCAAATGAAACTTTGATTAATTAATTTTTCAGTTTGTTTCATGTTTGTTTCATTGTTCTTATTTATTGTTTAGATAAAAGTTGTTAGTTTAATGTTGGTGAGATACAAATTGAAGTTTAATTAATTGTTTCTTTAATTTGTTTCATGTGTTTTATGTATTTTTAGAAATTGTTAATATTGTTAAGTTCAAGTTTAAGTTCATAATTGTTTCTTCGTCGATCTTGTTATTTGTCTAAAAGAATTTAGTTATGTTAGGGAAATATGTTGGTTTAATCGTTTAAATCCATCATGTTTGTTGTTTAAAATAGATTTAATTCATGTTCATACTTTGTTTGATTGTTCTTGAATCCGAAATTTGTATAGCTTGATTTCTTGTTTACCATTTGTGATTATTTCTTGAATTTGTCTCATAAAGTTTAATATAGGAATTGTTGGTTGTAATGTTGTTAGAATTGATTTTAAGTTCAATATGATTGAATTTAGAAATCTAAATATACTTGTTTGTTGTTGTTGTTGAATCCGAAAATAGGATTGTTTGTTGCTAAAATATTGTTCAATCAAATTTTAGTTGTTCTTTGTTGTTCAATTTGTGTTCATGTGATTTGTTGTTGAAATATTGAAGAAATCATGTTCATGTGATTTGTTGTTTGAACATTGTTAGAAATTGATCATATTGTCTATATTTTGGTTAAGTTTGATTAATTGATTGTTATAGCTGATGGGGTAGTTTGGTAATTTATAGTACGTTCAGGGGTAAAATGTTAATTGCAATAAGGTCGGAGGGATAGTTTAGGAATTGTACATTTTGTAATTTTTTATATGAAGTATGGGGGACAAAATGAAATGGGGTGGGTTGTGATATAGTTATTTAATATAAAGGGGGGACAAGACAAATTTTAGTGTGGGAGAATCTTGTATTTGTTTATGTTAGGCATGGGGGACAAAATATAATGGGGTGGTATGATATATTTATTTAATGTAATGGGGATGAGTGGGAAGATAATGGGTTTGGTAGAGAAAATAGGTTGATTTTAATTGATTAAAGGATTTATGGGATGGGATTATATATAGAAAGTCTTGAACACAAGACAATAGACACAGATAGAAAGAATAAGAACGATAGAGAGAAAACGAATCTGAAAACAAAAGAGAGAAAAAGGGCCGAACATTTAAGAGAGAGAAAATTCCGAAAAATATTTAAACTTTCAAAATAAAAAAAAAACTAAAAAAATCTTCTGCTTTCTTTCATTGTTTGAAATCAGAATTAATTGTTGTTTCATCAAAGCTTGAAGCTTTTGTTTTTTGGGATTACTGCTCTACTGGTTTGCAAACTCTTTTCCTGGGTTGTTACTGTTGCTGGGCTGTACTGTTATTACTGCTGCTGATTCTCATCTTCATTTTCTTTTGCTTCCAATATCAGGTACACAACTGACACGCTGGTTATTGTAATCCGAATATGAAGCATGAATACGAAAAATGAAGAGTTGAAATTCTAAATTTACTTTAATTATATTCTAAATTTTATTTGTATGTATAATTTATTTAGTTTGCAAAAAATCAGAATCGTGTAGCTATTTAATACATATAGTGGAACATCCGACGATAGCTTAACGATTGAATTATCTATATATTGCCTAAAAATAAATAAATGGTGTAGTAACTCCGTCAAGTAAAACGAATAGGCCATTTAGTAGGAACTTGGTAAAAATATTGTTTAGTTAAATAATATTGGTTAATTTCAGCATGTAAATGGGCTAGGATTAAAATTAGATTGCTAAGTTTTTTTTAATTTGACAAACTGAGAGCATGCCTAGTATAATGTAACTAGGTAATAACATGTGAATAAGACGGCCCAGGTCTAATTTTATGTCATACACGTTGGGCCTGGGCCTGCAGTGGCAACGGGCTGTCATGTTTGCATATTTTCAGATTTTATGAATCATATTCAAAATTCATCTATAATAACTCAAGCATGTAAATAAATTAAGATATTTTCTCTTTTATTTTGTAGAGACAAATTTCAATAGAAAAATGTAGGCATTTTAGGATTGTCCTTTTAAAAATAAAAATGAGACGAGCCTCGCTTAATAAAATGTATAGATTGCGGGGCCCTCATAAAATGTTTAATTAAAATTAATTAGATTTTGGGATGAGCCGTTTAGCAAAATTCCACGGCCTTACCCAGAAATAATAATACGCTAATTGCTTTAGACGCGCATTTTAATAAGCTTACATTCTTAAACACGGGTGCGCATTTATGCGACCCAAATCCAAATCCCAAAACATTGAATAAAAATACGTTCCGGATCGCGGGTGCATTTTATGTGACGCAATCCAAAGACATGTTTTTAAACGATGTTCACATTCTTTTAAAAATATAATATATATATATAATGATAAAAGCGGTAAAAAGATAAAATTTGCACATAAGTTCATATTTGTATAAAATCAGATAATCAAGCCGAATATAACAGTTGAGCGATCGTGCTAGAACCACGGAACTCGGGAATGCCTAACACCTTCTCCCGGGTTAACAGAATTCCTTATCCGGATTTCTGGTTCGCAGACTGTAATACAGAGTCATTCTTTTCCTCGATTCGGGATTAAAATTGGTGACTTGGGACACCCTAAATCTCCCAAGTGGCGACTCTGAAATAAATAAATAAATCCCGTTTCGATTGTCCTTTAATTGGAAAAACTCTCTGCACCCTCTCGGGGGCGGAAAAAGGAGGTGCGACAGCTCTGGCGACTCCGCTGGGGAATAGAGACCCAGAACCACTGGTTCAGGGTTCAAGAATTCGAGCTTAAAATAACTGTTATAGTTGGCTTTATTTATTATCTGATTTTTACATGATATATGCTTAATGTGCTAAATGATGCTTTTACCGCTTTAATATTATCTGAATTGTGTATATAAAACTGCTACGAAACCCTTCTTCTTTCTGAGTCTTCTGAATTTATGGTGTACACGTGCGCGTGGCCCACCTTTCTGTTAGAAGTCATACCAAATAAAACGAAGTTGGGACAAGTAACTAGGCCGGGTAGACTTTCGTGCTCCCAGTACGTTGCCCCCACTTCGGCTCAAGCTGTCCACTTGGGTGAGCCAGGGCTAGAACAATATGCCTCAGGTTTTTTCACTTAGAATAACTCAGCTTCATGCCGGATCCCTAGTAGGAGCGATTGTTTGCATCACGTGCATTTGACTTTGGAGGCTCAACACAGGGGTTGGGTCTGTCTAGGACAGGTGTACCAAAAAAAAATGAAAATGACCATCCTGATGCATCTTACTTGCTCCTACTTGCGCATTTATTTGATTCGGACTTGTGTGCTGACTGACTTTTGAATATCAGGAATAATATTTTAAAATTGAAAAAAAAAATAGCGGTTAGGGAATTGATTGTTTATTTTTGAAAAAAAACCAATGCCCAAATAACTGTCAAAACTCTGCCGAAATTTTGAGAAAATGAAAAAAATATTTTATTAGTTTGTTTTATTAAAAGCAAAGAAAAATAGAAAGAAAAAAAAATCGTTGTTCTATCTTATTTTTCAAAAAATAAAATAAAAAAATAAAAAAAGGAAAATAGTTTGTCTTCCCCTGAAAAATGACAATGAAAAAAAAAGAGTCTTATTTTTAAAATAGTTTTTTTATTTGTTTCTGAAAATGCCAAAATGAAAATGAAAGAGTCGTGCTTGGAAAGTGTTTTTTTTTATTTGTTGCTGGAAAAAAAAATTCTGTTTTAAAATAGTTTGGTTATTTGGCCCGAACTACGCGGGTTTGATTCTCACCGGATGTGAGATACGTAGGTAACCCTCATCGGGTCCAACCCCCATTTTTGCTAAAATAGCCAAAAACCAATAAATAAAATAAAGAACGTGTCAAAATTTTAATTTTGTCATAAATAAGTCGGACGGTGTCTAGCCTCCCCTTTTGCTAAAAATAGCCAAAAAAAAAATATGTCAAATTTTAATTTTGTCATAAAGAAGTCGGGTGACGCTGTTTTATCAAGACATAGCCGAATGTTCCCGAAAGGGACGACGGAAGGCTGACTTTACATAAACAGCCACCTTTGGGTCATTTTTAAGATTTGGTCCAGTTGACCCACACAGCCTTGAAAAATCTTCGTCCCCGAGGCGCTGAAGGGCCATGTTTGCAACACCCGGTTTTTATTGTAATTTTTTTTAAAAAAAAAACAAAAAACAAAGAGTTAACGGTCAGGTAAATACCGTTTAGATTTTTTTTGTCAAAAATAAGCCGAGCCAGCTTCGGCCGCCTCTTAAACCGTTCTTACCGAAATAGTCTTAGAGTATCTTTCAGTTGTCAAAGGCTATTTTCGTGAAAGAATGGACAAGTTTGTAAAGTGTCAAAATAATCCTCCCCGGCCTCAAAATTCATGTGAGATTTGGAAAGGGCCACATTTGCAATAATAGCCGTTTGGTTGCATTTGTCAAACGGGGAAAGGAAGCTGGCCTTTTTATTTCGAGGTTATAAATATTTAATTAGAATATGTGGGTTGTTTGATTTTCGAGTTTGTAGGTCATCTTTAAACCTTTGAAACCCAGTTTGTTTTAAATTGAAAAAAAATGTTTAGTAATGTTTATCTGTTATTGGTCCGAACTACGCAAGGTCTGATTCATGCGGGATCATGATACGTAGGCAATCTCCATAAGATTCGACCCCCACAACAAAAAAAAACAAAAAATGAGAAAAAAATGAAAAAAAAAATCGAAAAAAAAGAAAAGAAAAAATGAAGAAAAAAAAAGAAAAAAAAAAGAAAAAATTGAAAAAAAGAGGAAAATATGTTATTAATAAGGGGGACCGACGAAGTCCATTCTAACCTGTTTCGCTTTGAATCACAAAGAAAGTTAAGGTGGTTGGTTTGTGGTAAGCCGGAAATACAAGACCCAGAAGCACACTTTGCGAGGATCAGGCCTGATAACAGAAGCACTCGAATCCTATGGGGGCTTGTTGACTAAAGTTGATGATATTGAAGTTGGCAATGGTCTGGGCAATACTGATGCGAAGCTTAGTGGCTAAGATGCCAATTTTGATAAAATGGGAGGACGCTCCGTTCCTTGGTTAGCAAGAGAGAAGCTGTTGGTGGTTTATTTTGTTGTCATTTCTGTTATCCGGATTATTCTTAGGGTTGTAATCCGAATATTGTCTTGTGTCAAACCTTCTTATCTTTCCATTTTTGTCGTATCAGTTTGTTTAAGTCTCGTTGATGTTGTGTTAAGATTTTATTCTGGTTGTTTTGTTTGTTTTTCTAACCATTTCGCCGGAAGTTTAATACAAAAGCCGGTCTTTTATTATTTCCAGTCATCTTTTTATTTAGTCCTTTTGTCATTTTCGTTCAATGCCGATTCTAGGGACATGACATGCGCACACAGTTTGGGCCTAGTCTATAAAGTTAATCATAAAACCCTGGGAAGGTGATCAAAGCATTTAAAGGAAATAAGAACGGTTTGAGATTATTTGAAGCCCGAGTCATGTGGAACTGGGGCAAGTAAAACATAAAGAAAACCGTTAAATGCAAGATTCGCCAAATTGGCATGAGGGTCGTGCATGAGAGTGAGAGTGTCGCCCAGCAGTGCTTTAGAAATGACAAATGAAAAAGCAAGTGTTTAACATAATTGTCAAGTCCAGCACCATCGGAAGAGACTATAAATCTATGTTCAATTGTGTTGTTTGCACTTGGCATGTTTTGAAGACTGGAATGACGAAGGCATTTTGTTCTGCTACCTAAACACTTTATCCTTCGTTACCCCTTTTGAGCCTTATTTATTTTCTTTCATACCCCTCGTTCGGAATCAATAGCAACAACTAGGAAATACGAGCCTGGAAGGTAAAGAAAAAAAAACGAAAAAAGGAAAAGAAAAGAAAAATGATAACAAAAAAAAACAAAGGAAAGTCAAATGAATACAGAGGAATTGGGAACTACGTTTGACCCGATTCCTCAAAGAGGATACGTAGGCGCTTCACGGCTCGGTCATAGGGTGCATAGTATGCATAGTGTGCATGGTGTGCATGGTGTAATAAAAAGTAAAAAAAAATTAAAAAAAATAATATAATAATAAATAATCCCCAAGCAAGAAACTGGGGCAAGGGTTGCGCTTGTTATAAACAAATATGATTTCGAAGGTTGTAATTTTGAACCCCAAATTGATTTGTTTTTGAGCCTTTAATACCCTTTCTTTCTAAGCCTATCCAAAAAACCCACATTACGGTCCAAAGAAAGACCTTCTGATCAGTCTGCAAAAGATGCCAAGTCAGACAAATGAGAGTCTTACCGGCGAACATAACATTCTGTTCCACAGCAGAAAGGACTCTAATCTCCAGCAGAGAGAGTCATACCGGCAACACTCCAAATCCCCAGCTGGAAAGTGATACAAATGAGAGAGTCTTATCGGTGAAAATCTTCACGGACACCATAAGGCGATGAAAGCTGAGAGAAAAACCAAAATGAGAGAGGCTTGATAGTGAAAACCCTTCGGGCACTACAAGTCGAATAAGATTGAGAATCAGATGGGGAATTGCCAATTGAAGGTCTTGAAAGACGATTGACGGCAGAGGATAGGCCACATGTGCATGTCATGACCATTAGAGTCGGTATCTGCGTTTGATAGGTTTTTTTTATTCATAGTTTCTTTTGTTAAAGAGTCACCTTTTTCCTTTGTCTTTTATTCTGTTCCTTTTTATCTTTCTCCTTTCATAGAAAATTTCCCAGTAGAGTCTGTTTGGTCAGAACAAGTGGGAAATGACTTCAAAATAGGCCATCAGCTTTCCAATTGTGCAAGACGAGATCTGATTAGTACATCCAAGTGGTATAGTCAGCAAGGAATAAGCACGAGGCCAGTGTCAAAAAGATATCCCCAGCAAAAGGGAATTGACAAAAGATCAACGAGTGTCAAGAGGGATATCCTTGCCAAAATCAAAGGTTATTAAAACCTCAAGGCCAAGGCCCGTGGACAAACAAGGAGAGCAATAAGCATGATTTGGGAAATTCATGCGAGACTAAAAGGTCGGGAAAATGCAAGTTTCCGAGCCATGCCACGAAAGAAGAGGGATATCCCCAGCAAATAATATCATCCCCAACAAGTTTTGGAACGCAGAGCAAGGAAGGAGAAAGGGAAAACCATCCCAGTGGAGTATCACAGCCAACCACCACGCTTTAAGCTAATAAATGTTTGATTTGAAACAGGTAAAAGAAATGGCATTTATAACGGAAATGCATGCCACAAGAAAGATTGTCAAACCGGGGCAGAAAATTTTCTTTTCAGTTAGAAAATTTTCTGGAAATCAGGTACCATTTGGGGAGGAATAAAGATAGCACCAAGGAAGTGGTCTTTGAACTAGGGTTGCCCCCAACATAATAAGCTTCCAATGGAGGAAGTTGATCCCCAGCAGACAGAACCAAAGAGATGAAATTGGTGTTTAGAAAAAGCAAAAGTCATTATCATCCCCAGCGGCTTCCAGAAGAATAAAGCATCGATCTGTAGGGATAAAATTCCCCAACAGCGTTATCCTCAACAACGTTATCCCAAGAAGATAACACTTTTATCCCCAGCAGTGTTGAGAGAATTTAAAATAAAATAAAAAACAAAAAAAAAAAAGAGAAAAAAAAAAGAAAAAGAAAAAAAATAGTCGGGAGATTTGAAGGAGGGGAAGAAAGGAGACTCCCACAGTGGTATTATCTCCAGCAAGCAAGAACAAAGCAGCGCAAAGGAAAAAGAAAAGAAAAGAAGAAATTGCAAAGGTAAGTTTTTCAAATCATTGATCTTTACATTTCTCTCCTAGGATAAAAAGTCCTAGTCTGATGAATTTCCCTCCCGATACAATCTTGGTCCGATGAAATTTTCTCCCAAGATAAGATATCAAATCTTAGTCCGATGAAATTTTCTCCTAAGATACCAAATCTTAGTCCGATGAATCTTTCTCCTAAGACAGAAATCTTGGTCCGATGAAATTTTTCTCCCAAGATAAGATATCAAATCTTAGTCCGATGAATTTTTCTCCTAAGATATCAAATCTTAGTCCGATGAATCTTTCTCCTAAGATAGAGATCTTAGTCTAATGAATTTTTCTCCTAAGATATCAAATCTTAGTCCGATGAATCTTTCTCCTAAGATCACAACAAAATGAGCCTAGTTTGATGATTTATCTCCTAGAGTCACAATCTTGGTTCGATGGAATTTTTCCTCCTAAGATAAGAAATTAAATCTTAGTCCGATGAATTTTTCTCCTAAGATAGAAATCTTAGTCTGATGAATCTTTCTCCTAAGATCACAACAAAATTGACCTAGTTTGACGATTTATCTCCTAGAGTCACAATCTTGGTCCTATGAAATCTTTCTCCCAAGATAAGATATCAAATCTTAGTCCGATGAATCTTTCTCCTAAGATAGAAATCTTAGTCCGATGAAATTTTCTCCTAAGATGTCAAATCTTAGTCCGATGAATCTTTCTCCTAAGATCACAACAAAATGGACCTAGTCTAACGATTTATCTCCTAGAGTCAAAATCTTGGTCTGATAAAATTTTTCTCCCAAGATAATATAATAAAATCTTAGTCGGATGAATTTTCTCCTAGGATCAAAATCTAGTCTGATGAATTTTCTCCTAGGATAATTTGAAAAAAAAAGAAGAAGTTTGAATTTGAAAAAAAAGAAGTTGTTGAAGTCAGGAGCCCCCCTGAAGAACAGAATGACGATGTATTGATGGAAGTCAGGAGCCCCCCTGAAGAATAGAATGGCGATTTAGTGGTTGAAGTCAGGAGCCTGCCTAAAGAAAAGAATGGCGATTATTTTCAAAGTTGTTGTTAAAGTCAGGAGCCCGCCTGAAGAGAGGAAAGGCGTTTTTTAAAAGTTGTTGAAATCTCGCCAACCTAAAGAAAGGAATGGCGATGTATTGGTTGAAGTCAGGAGCCCCCTAAAGAATAGAATGACGATTTAGTGGTTGAAGTCAGGAGCCCGCCTGAAGAGAGGAATGACGAATTATTTTCAAAGTTGTTGTTGAAGTCAGGAGCCCGCCTGAAGAGAGGAATGGCATTTTTAAAAGTTGTTGAAATCTCGCCAACCTGAAGAACAGAATGGCAATATATTGGTTGAAGTCAGGAGCCTCCCTGAAGAACAGAATGACGATTTAGTGGTTGAAGTCAGGAGCCCGCCTGAAGAGAGGAATGGCGATTATTTTCAAAGTTGTTGTTGAAGTCAGGAGCCCGCCTGAAGAGAGGAATGGCGATTTATTTTCAAAGTTGTTGTTGAAGTCAGGAGCCCGCCTGAAGAGAGGAAAGGCGTTTTTAAAAGTTGTTGAAATCTCGCCAACCTAAAGAAAGGAATGGCGATGTATTGGTTGAAGTCAGGAGCCCCCTGAAGAATAGAATGGCGATTTAGTGGTTGAAGTCAGGAGCCAACCTAAAGAAAGGAATGGCGATGTATTGGTTGAAGTCAGGAGCCCGCCTGAAGAGAGGAATGGCGATTTATTTTCAAAGTTGTTGTTGAAGTCAGGAGCCCGCCTGAAGAGAGGAAAGGCGTTTATTTTAAAAGTTGTGTATTTGAAGTCAGGAGCCCGCCTGAAGAGAGGAATGTCGCTTATTTTTAAAGTTGTTGTTGATGTTGGGAGCCCGCCCAGATAACAGAGGCATACATTTTAGTCTTTACATTTCAGTTGTTAAAGTTGGGAGCCCGCCCAGATAACAGAGGCATACATTTCAAGTCTTTAATTTTCAAGTATTGAAGTTGGGAGCCCGCCCAGATAATAGAGGCATACATTTCAAGATCAAGTCAGAGGACAATAAAACAGAGGGTTACAATAGGAATCCCCAACAGGAAAAAATAAAATTCCCCGGCACCGGGAAACAGAAGGTTGCAACAAGAGGTCACAGTACAAACTCAAGTACATGTGTCAAAAGAAGAAAAGCACCGTAAGAAATGCAAGCAGACAAGAAAGCAAGGCAACAAGAACAAATTGCAGCCTAGCCTAGCTTCTTGTTTTCTTTTAAGTACGGTGTAACAAGGAGATCGGTAAGCAGTAGTAATAGCATGCAACAACAGTAACATTGCAGTCCCACGGTAGTCCCAGCTACCAAAACTTCCCGAACTACATTGACCTGATTCCTGTTTAGCCCAGGATATGTAGGAAACCTTTGAAGCAAAGGTTCAGTCAAATCTTTTTCAAAAAAAAATGCTTCACACGGAGTACTCGGATGGGCAAAAATCGCTCGCTTTATCTTTGCACGAAAACCCTTCGTGTTTTCGGGCAAAGAGGGGCAGCTGTAAGCACGTGTTTTTTGCCCAATATGAGAATTACTCCCAAAAAAATTCAAAAATAAAATAATTTTCCGTGGTGTGCAATTTTGTGATATTTTTGAATAATTATTTGTATTTTGTCTGTGCATGTTTATTTGTTAAATTAATAAAAATACAAAAATATGTCGCATTTTGCATGTAGGATTTAATTCTACAATTGTTAGTAATTAAATTTGTTTTACAAAAAATAAAAATTACAAAAATAGGCATCGTTTGCATTTTTAGCATTTAATGTCCAAATATACAATTTTATGCTTAATTATTACTTAATTGTGCGTTAATTGTTATTGGGAGTTAATTTGCGCTTTTATAACTTAATTTAGTTCTTAATAATAGTTTAAGTATTTTTATAATTTAGTTTTAGAAAAAATAAAAGAAGAAAAAAGAAAACAAAAATACAAAAAATCGGAGTTGGGCCTCTTCTTCAAATTCAAGCCACAAGCCCAAAAAATACCCAATCTTCCAAAACGACCCAGTCCATTTCGAACTGGGTCGACCCAGCCCAATACCAACAACCCAACTCCCCTCTTCATTTTCATTTTTCATTTTTACAAAACAAAAACAAAACAAAAAAAAAGAGAAGAAGAAGAAAACCCTAGACTTAAGCCATCCACCCCCCTCCTATCTTCATCTTCTCCAACCTCCAAGCCCCACCTCCCACGGCTGCCCTTCCTCATGCCTCCACCACCTCAACACACACACACAAGACATTCTCATCGTCCCATCGACCCAACACGAGCAGCCATGGCTGCTTTCCCCCCCTCGTTTCCCGTTGTCAAAACCAAACGACCATTGGAGTAGCTTCACGTCCGCCATTGTTGCTGCGTTTTCTTCCAGTCGTTGCAGCTGCTACTGCTTTTCCTTCGTCATCCATGGAGGTCCTTCTGCTTCCATCTTCTCAACCTCAAGTCCAAACGACCAAGCTGCTCCGTTCTCCAAAACGCAGCAATGAAAGTTGCTCGAAACCAGCCCAAAAACTAGCTCACATCGCTTCCTCGTCGCTGCTGCCTTCCTCCTCGCGTCCAGCCATTGCAGCTACTGTTTCATCGTCCAAACGAACCCAGCTACTTCTTGTTCATGTTCGTCGTCGCTGTGTCGCCGCTGCTGCTGCCGCTGCGTCGCCGTCGCTGCTGCCGCTGCGGCTGCCCGCGTCGCCACTGCTGCTGCGTTTTTCTTCCAGCTGTCTGCTGCTTCACTTCATCGTCCTCGTTGCTGCGTTTGCTGCTGCATTACAGCATTTCCGAGCAGTTGTTGCTGCTTTCTTGGCCAGCTGCGTAGGCTTCAAAGTTCTTCTTCAATGCAAGCTTCGTGTTCTTCGTTTCTTCGTCGTTGTTTTGAATCGGTTAGTTGGTTTATGTTTCAAATTTCGTCCATATCTTGTTCGTTGTTTTCGGATCCAAAATCGTTAAATATTTGATTCTTGTTTTGTTCGTTGTTCATCGTTGAAATAATTTTCTAGTTTGTTCATATGTTTTGTTGATTTAATTTTCAGATTCAAATGAAACTTTGATTAATTAATTTTTCAGTTTGTTTCATGTTTGTTTCATTGTTCTTATTTATTGTTTAGATAAAAGTTGTTAGTTTAATGTTGGTGAGATACAAATTGAAGTTTAATTAATTGTTTCTTCAATTTGTTTCATGTGTTTTATGTATTTTTAGAAATTGTTAATATTGTTAAGTTCAAATTTAAGTTCATAATTGTTTCTTCGTCGATCTTGTTATTTGTATAAAAGAACTTAGTTGTGTTAGGGAAATATGTTGGTTTAATCGTTTAAATCCATCATGTTTGTTGTTTAAAATAGATTTAATTCATGTTCATACTTTGTTTGATTGTTCTTGAATCCGAAATTTGTATAGCTTGATTTCTTGTTTACCATTTGTGATTATTTCTTGAATTTGTCTCATAAAGTTTAATATAGGAATTGTTGGTTGTAATGTTGTTAGAATTGATTTTAAGTTCAATATGATTGAAGTTAGAAATCTAAATATACTTGTTTGATTGTTGTTGTTGTTGAATCCGAAAATAGGCTTGTTGTTGCTAAAAATATTGTTCAATCAAATTTTAGTTGTTCTTTGTTGTTCAATTTGTGTTCATGTGATTTGTTGTTGAAATATTGAAGAAATCATGTTCATGTGATTTGTTGTTTGAACATTGTTAGAAATTGATCATATTGTCTATATTTTGGTTAAGTTTGATTAATTGATTGTTATAGCTGATGGGGTAGTTTGGTAATTTGTAGTACGTTCAGGGGTAAAATGGTAATTGCAATAAGGTCGGAGGGGTAGTTTGGTAATTGTACATTTTGTTATTTTTTATATGAAGCATGGGGGACAAAATGAAATGGGGTGGGTTGTGATATAGTTATTTAATATAAAGGGGGGACAAGACAAATTTTAGTGTGGGAGAATCTTGTATTTGTTTATGTTAGGCATGGGGGACAAAATATAATGGGGTGATGTGATATATTTATTTAATGTAATGGGGATGAGTGGGAAGATAATGGGTTTGGTAGAGAAAATGGGTTGATTTTAATTGATTAAAAGATTTATGGGATGGGATTATATATAGAAAGTCTTGAACACAAGACAATAGACACAAACAGAAAGAATAAGAACGAGAGAGAGAAAACGAATCTGAAAACAAAAGAGAGAAAAAGGGCCGAACATTTAAGAGAGAGAAAATTCCGAAAAATATTTAAGCTTTCAAAATAAAAAAAAAAACTAAAAAAAATCTTCTGCTTTCTTTCATTGTTTGAAATCAGAATTAATTGTTGTTTCATTAAAGCTTAAAGCTTTTATTTTTTGGGATTACTGCTCTACTGGTTTGCAAACTCTTTTCCTGGGTTGTTACTGTTGCTGGGTTGTACTGTTATTACTGCTGCTGATTCTCATCTTCATTTTCTTTTGCTTCCAATATCAGGTACACAACTGACACGCTGGTTATTGTAATCCGAATATGAAGCATGAATACGAAAAATGAAGAGTTGAAATTCTAAATTTACTTTAATTATATTCTGAATTTTATTTGTATGTATAATTTATTTAGTTTGCAAAAAATCAGAATCGTGTAGCTATTTAATACATATAGTGGAACATCCGACGATAGCTTAACGATTGAATTATCTATATATTGCCTAAAAATAAATAAATGGTGTAGTAACTCCGTCAAGTAAAACGAATAGGCCCTTTAGTAGGAACTTGGTAAAAATATTGTTTAGTTAAATAATATTGGTTAATTTCAGCATGTAAATGGGCTAGGATTAAAATTAGATTGCTAAGTTTTTTTTAATTTGACAAACTGAGAGCATGCCTAGTATATAATGTAACTAGGTAATAACATGTGAATAAGACGGCCCAAGTCTAATTTTATGTCATACACGTTGGGCCTGGGCCTGCAGTGGCAACGGGCTGTCATGTTTGCATATTTTCAGATTTTATGAATCATATTCAAAATTCATCTATAATAACTCAAGCATGTAAATAAATTAAGATATTTTCTCTTTTATTTTGTAGAGACAAATTTCAATAGAAAAATGTAGGCATTTTAGGATTGTCCTTTTAAAAATAAAAATGAGACGAGCCTCGCTTAATAAAATGTATAGATTGCGGGGCCCTCATAAAATGTTTAATTAAAATTAATTAGATTTTGGGATGAGCCGTTTAGCAAAATTCCACGGCCTTACCCAGAAATAATAATACGCTAATTGCTTTAGACGCGCATTTTAATAAGCTTACATTCTTAAACACGGGTGCGCATTTATGCGACCCAAATCCAAATATCAAAACATTGAATAAAAATACGTTCCGGATCGCGGGTGCATTTTATGTGACGCAATCCAAAGACATGTTTTTAAACGATGTTCACATTCTTGTAAAAATAATAATAACAATTATGAAAGCGGTAAAAAGATAAAATTTGCACATAAGTTCATATTTGTATAAAATCAGATAATCAAGCCGAATATAACAGTTGAGCGACCGTGCTAGAACCACGGAACTCGGGAATGCCTAACACCTTCTCCCGGGTTAACAGAATTCCTTATCCGGATTTCTGGTTCGCAGACTGTAATACAGAGTCATTCTTTTCCTCGATTCGGGATTAAAATTGGTGACTTGGGACACCCTAAATCTCCCAAGTGGCGACTTTGAAATAAATAAATAAATCCCGTTTCGATTGTCCTTTAATTGGAAAAACTCCCTGCACCCTCTCGGGGGCGGAAAAAGGAGGTGTGACAAGCATAGAGTATATTTGATGATTTTGCAACTCAAGTGCCTACATCCAAACAAAAATCGTGAGTTTGTAAAGGTGGAAAAGTTGGTTTGTATCCCCGCTGGCTTTGCTTGACCTGCTCAGCTTTGATCTAGTGTTATTGTACGTATCATTGGGGTAGCTTTGCTAAACAAGGCAATTTTAGTAATAAACATGCATGATTTAGTAAAATCATAACATAAGTACATAATTAAGAATAGTTTTCTTTAGATGAGTCGACGACTGCGACGTGGTTCAAGACATTGAAACTTCTCCTCAAAATTCTGCCCCAGTTTAGTGGGCTATTATTCCTGACGGCTGTTAATGATAAATGGCTAGAATCGATTTCGAAATTTTGAGGATCCTCCTCAAAATTTTGCCCCAGTTTCCAATAGCGGGGGAAATGGAAATTTTATTGAATTGTGACCGAACTCATAGGGCTGCCTACTTATCCCCCCTTAAACGGGAATCAGGTCAGGCGTAGTTCAATTACATAAGGAAATCATAAAGATTACACATAATATCACTTGACTGCGTCTGAATTGATCGGCTTTGGCCAAACTTCTCCGTCATTTCTGCGAGTATAAGGGCTCCTACTGTTAGAACTCGATGAACCATGTACGAACCCTGCTAGTTGGGAGAGAATTTCCCTTTGCCTTCATCTTGATGCAGAAAAATTTTCTTTAACACCAGCTGCCCCGGTATGAATTATCTCGGCTTCTCTTTTAGTAAAGGCTCTAGACATCCTGTTCTGATAAAGCTAGTCGTGGTAAACTGCATTCATTCTCTTTCCATCTATAAGATCTAGCTACTCATAATGATTCTTCACTCATTCTGCATTGTCTAGCTCTGCTTCCTGCATGATTCTTAATGAGGGAATTTCCACCTCGGAGGGAGTGACGGCTTTTGTACCATAAACTAGCATATAGGGGGTTGCCCCGCTTGATGTGCGGCCTGTGGTACGATACCCAATATATCAAAAAATAGCTTCTCATGATACTGCGTATGCTTCTCTATCATTTTCCTAAGTATCTTCTTGATATTCTTGTTGGCAGCCTCTACGACTCCGTTCATCTGAGGTCTGTAAGCTGTAGAATTCTTGTGTTTGATCTTGAAGGTTTCACACATGGCTTTCATCAGGTCATTGTTGAGGTTGGAACCATTATTAGTGATAATTGACTCTGAGATCCTGAACTAACACACGATATGGTCGCGGACAAAATCTTCCACGACTTTTTTAGTTACTGCTCTGTAAGATGCTGCTTCAACCCATTTGGTAATATAATCAATTGCTACTAGGATAAACCTGTGCCCATTTGATGCGGCAGGTTTGATTGGTCCGATAACATCCATTCCCTATGCGGCGAGCGGCTATGGCGAGCTTGTTGTATTAAGCTCATTTGGAGGCACCTTTATCATGTTTGCATGTATCTGGAAACGGTGGCACTTTCAGACATACCGGATGCAGTCTATTTCCATAGTCATCAAAAAGTAACCAGCTCGGAGTATTTTCTTTTCTAAAACAAAGCCATTCATATGTGGACCGCAGGTCCCTGCATGAATTTCCTCTAATAGCCTGGATGTTTCCTTTGCGTCGACACACCTTAGTAATCCCAAATCAGGAGTCCTCCTGTACAGTATTCCTCCGCTATGAAAGAAATTGTTGGATAACCTCTGAAGCGTGCTCTTCTGAGTAGCATTTCCGAGTTCTGGGTATTCTCCTTTTGCTAAGTATTCCTTGATATCATGAAACCAAGGTTTTCCGTATGCCTTTTCTTCAACATGAGCACAATAAGCTGGCTGATCATGGATCTTTACCGGAATGGGATCAATAAAATTCTTTTCTGGATGTTGTATCATGGATTATAGGGTAGCAGTGTATCGGTGAATTCATTCTAGACCCTGGGAACATGCTGGAATTCTATCTTTGTGAACCTCTTTCTCAAATCATGTACATTATACAGATAAGGGAGTATCTTGGAGTTCTTGGTCACCCATTCTTCTCAGACCTGATGTATAAGCAAGTCTGAATCCCAAATTACTAGAAACTCTTAGATATTCATGTCAATGGCCATTTTGAGCCCTAAGATGCAGGCTTCGTACTCGGCCATGTTGTTGGTGCACGGGAACCTGAGTTTGGAAGATACCAGATAATGATGACTGATTTCTGATACTAGGATTGCTCCTATGCCAATTCCTTTGAAATTTGTTGCTCCATCAAAAAACATTCTCCAATCGTCATAGGATTCTGTAATTCTTCTCCTATGAATGATACCTCTTCATCAGGAAAATATGTTTTTAGGGGTTCGTATTCTCCGTCCATGGGATTCTTGGCAAGGTGATCTGCTAGTGCCTGTCCTATGATCTCTTTCTGAGTTACGTAGACAATGTCAAATTCGCTCAACAAGATTTACCACTTGGCTAGCTTGCTAGTAGGCATGGGCTTCTGAAAGATGTACTTCAAATGATCCATCCTTGATATGAGATATGTAGTGTAGGCATAGAAATAGTGCCTCAACCTTTGAGCTACCTAAGTTAAAGTATAACAAGTGTGCTCTAACAGAGAATAACAGGCCTCGTACAGAGTGAACTTCTTACTGAGGTAATAGATGGCCTGCTCCTTCCTCCCCATTTCATCATGCTACCCCAGAACGCAACCGAAAGATCCATCCAATACTGCAAGGTAGAGTAATAAGGGTCTACCTGGAGCAGGTAGGACTAAAACTAGTGGTGTTGACAGGTATTCCTTGATTCTGTCGAAAGCTTTTTGGCAATCATCAGGCCATTTGGTAGCGACATCCTTCTTCAACATCTTAAAGATCGGCTCATAGATAACTATAGATTGTGCTATGAATCGGTTGATGTAGTTAAATCTCCCCAAGAAACTCATCACGCCCTTCTTGTTCTTTGGCGGTGGTAGTTATTGAATAGCTTTGACCTTTGATGGATCCAGTTCTATTCCTCAGCGACTCACAATAAACCCAAGTAGTTTTCCAGCAGGAACCCCGAATACACATTTTGCGGGATTCAATTTCAGGTTGTACCTTCGCAGTCTATTGAAGAATTTCCTCAAATATTTCATGTGATCAGAGGCTTTCTTGGACTTTATGATGATATCATCTACATACACCTCAATCTCCTTGTGTAACATATCGTGAAAGATGGTAGTCATGGCCCTCATGTAGGTGGACCCTACATTCTTTAACTCAAACGGCATTATCTTATAATAGTACATTACCCACGGCGTAATGAAGGCCATTTTTTCAGCGTCTTCTTCATCCATCCGGATCTGATGATACCCAGAGAAACAATCTATAAATGATTGTAACTCATGCTTGGTGCAATTGTCAATCAGGATTTGTATGTTTACCAAGGGGAAGTCGTCTTTCGGACTGGCTCGATTGAGATCCCGGTAGTCGACACAGACTCTGAACTTCCCATATTTCTTCGGTACTGGCACGATGTTAGCTAGCCATGTTGGATATTCTACTACCATGAGGACCTTAGCTTTGACCTACTTAGTGACTTCTTCCTTGATTTTTAGACTCATGTCGGGGTTAGACTTTTCGAGATTCTGTTTCACCGATGGACATGTCTGATCAGTTAGTAGTTTGTGCGCCACAATAAATGTACTTAAACTAGTCATGTTATCATATGACCAGGCGAATATGTCCTCATATTCCTTCAGAAATTCTGTGTATTCTACCTTTTCTGACGGTGACAAATAAACGCTGATCTGAGTTTCTTTGATATTTTCCGCATCTCCCAAGTTAACAATCTCGATCTCATCCAGGTTGGACTTAGGTCTGTTCTCAAAATTTTCAACCTTTTTAACAATCTCTTCCAGTATATCATCTTCCTCTAAATCTGTGTCCGTTGGTTGCGTTGTCTTGTTGTATGTCACAGTCATTGGTTCATCAAGATAGGTAATAGTAATGCTGTATAAATAAAGTAATGAGAGGAAAATAATAAGAGTAAGATTTGTAAGAAAACAAAAATGTTTTGATAAATTTCATACTATTTTGGACATTGGAAGATCTTATTGCGAAAAAATACGAAAGGAAAGTCAACTAGTAAAAATAAAAGATAGTGCATGATGCTTTGTTCAGCCTTAATACCCCAAGGCTTTCCGGACTCTAGTGGTTCTGATGGTCCAATTGTTGAGGGATGTTCCTCAACTTATGGCCTGTATGGAAGGGCCTTCCTCCCCCTTCTCCTTAAAATGACACAGCAATCGTGTTTTTGACAGGACTTGGAGGAAGAGTGGGTAGAGGGCCCCGGGATCATGTGAAATATGATAATGATGCCAGAGTGCACGAACTAACCTTTGAGGAGGGGAATAAATAAACAAAAATAAAAACAAAAAGGTAACAAGTCAGTGAGGATTATAAGAAAGTGTTGCGATATTTAAACACATATTGCAAGAATGTAAATCGTGTCCTATTTGGGAACCTCTTTGTGCCCGATGTAGGCCTAACAACAAATTGATTTGGAGAACTGAGAATGTTAAATGCCTCATTTTATTGATAAAAAGTATACGAGTCCCAAATCGACACTAAATAACAGGAAATAAAATATCACTAGTGGCCATCGGCCTTATTACATTTCATAAAGAAAAAAGATAAAATCCTATCTACTTGGCCCCCAAATGACCTTCCTCAGGTTGAATGTTCTCGTTGATCAAATCCTCCAGTTCGCACAGATTCACCAGTAAAAACGTCCTTGCCCGGTGTTCTCCGTCGTTTCCCTCAACGTTCTGCTAGTCGGTGACTCTCTTCCTCACTTTTCCTTCCAATTCCAGCAGATTGTATTCTAGATATTCCAACTTTTCGCTAGCTTTGGCAACCCTTTCTTTCCACTCATTAATTCAGTCATTTGATGGAAGACTCCTCCACCAGTCTAGCAAAAGTGAGGGTGTTCTAGCCATACCGAAGCTGAGGACCTCGTTCTTCATTTTCTATAAAACAAAAAGGTTGAGACCTTACTCCCACCACACTCGACTATTAATATCAATAATTGGTATAAAAGCATTTAGTTCTTCAAATAAATGCACAAAACGTGGTAGTGTCCGTTTGGGTTTTAGGGAAACCATGTTGACTTTGGACAGGGCTATCTTTAAGAGTCATCATGCAGACAACATAACTGAGTCGACTAGGTTTGACCATGATGCATGCACAATTAAACAGAGTAAGGTTTCTATGGGGTTTTAGACTGGTACCCTTGAGCGGACAACTCAAGAGGGAAAGGCACAGAACCGTCGACTACACCGTTGATCAACTGGTTTTACAGCAAATACGCCTTTTTCTGATATAGGGGTGATAATATCGGAAGAGCGTAACCACTCATTATAAGCGTTGTTATATGATTTGTTTAGCACGAGTGGAATATGATATTGAAAACATGTTTATGCAATAACTAAAGCAGGTTGTCACGTATTTGCACGTTGAGAAAGTAGTAAATACAATAGTTCTTCATAATTTAAAGTAGTAGTAAAGGAAAGCAGTAAAGGAAAAGAAACAAAAAGACAAGTCAGTTTTGCAATCGAAAAGAAAATTGAATGCTTAAAATAAATAAACAAATAATTATGCATAAAGAAGCATAAATTCACAATAATAGTCTAAAATGGTGAAAGCCTAAAAGATATCCCCAGCAGAGTCACCATGCTATCGCGCCCCCATTTTTCTAGAGCGAAATCGGGTTCATGACATTCGGGAGGACAAATCGTTCCCTTTTGAGAGTGGGTTTGAATTGAAGAGTCGCCACTTAATGATTTGAGTGCATTAGGCCACTATGGAAGGTTTGATTTGAACAACCAGAGATTGGGTAAGGGCTCGCAATTATCTCAAGGGGAAGGTGTTAGGCACCGCTCAAGATCCACTAGTGTGGTTCCCAGCCAAGCTATTATTGTGACTTTGGGTGCAAATAATACATAGGCAAATAAAGACTTCGAATAGGAGGGGATTTTCACATAATGGTTACAAATAAACAGAAGTAAGAAAAAAGGAACTAAAAGGAGTTGATTAAAGGAATGGTAAAAAAAAGATTTAAAAGACACAAAGAAAACAAAAGGAGGGGGGGTCCTAGGTTTATTAATAATATGGATCACCCCACACAAAATCCGGTAATCACTCCTCAATGAGGGGCTACACAAGATGTTACCGCGTGGTCATCATATACTTATCTACCCTTCCCCATCTCGTTGAGGTGTTAAAGCGCAAAATGGTCTCATTTACTTATTGCATGCTATTACCCGCCACAATTCTATCAGTCCCGGAGGCATTTAGGACTACTAATCCTAAAGGGGAGGTATGTTGGGCTCATTTATGGTTTTAAAGGTAAAAATACTAAAGCGACAAGCAAAAACATATATATAGCAAGTATGGGGAAGCACATAAACAAATAAGGCTCAAACAGACCTCCTTAAAGAAAATCATATAGTTTAGAATGTCTTACACGTACTGATTGGTGTTTGATTAAACTTAAAAGTTGGGGCAGACTAATTTATTACATATTTCAGATAAGAAACACAAATCAGGACTGCCTACTGGTTGTAGTTATTGACAGAACTGATGTAGTTTATAAACCTTTACCCTAAGGCTTGCCTAATTATTGGGCAAGGGTCTTTTAGGCATGATATCTATGCGTTGTAGATTTTAAAACCTTTTATGGACATGGTCAACAATGTAGAAAGCCTATAGGCATGGCATATAAATGTTGAACTTTGTTTAAGCCTATGAACATGATATCTAGATGCATTTAATTGTTTAAGCTGTATAACAGGTTTGTCTAGTGACAGATGTAGTTAATTGTTTAAGCTTTATAACTGATTTATTGCATATTTTAGATAAGAAACCCAAATAAGGCCTGCCTGCTGGTTGTAGTTATTGACAGAACTGATGTAGTTTATAAATTTATACCCTAAGGCTTGACTAAGTGTTGGGCAAGGGTCCTATAGGCATGATATCTATGCGTTGTTGATTTTAAAACCTTTTATGGACATGGTAAACAATGCAGAAAGACTATAGGCATGGCATCTAACAACGAAGTCTATGAACATGATATCTTGATGTAGTTAATTGTTTAAACTCTATAACAGGTTTACCTAGTAACAGATGCATATAAAGGATTCGGATTTCCAGTTAACTATGAGCATGGTATCTAAATGATGTACTTCATTAAGCCTATGAACACATTTTCCTGGTGATAGATGTATAGGCAAAATTCAGAATAGCCTATGGACATGTTTTCTATATGCATATGAAGGATTCAGGTTTCGAATAATTACAGGCATGGTAACATATGAAAGTATAGAATTCTATGGACGTGGTATCTACATGAAGGTGCAGAGGTTTTTATAATCATGATATCCATATGTGAAGGTGCAGAACTCCTTATAGGCGTAGTATCTACATATGAAAGTACAGAACTCCTATGGGAATGATGTCTATATAAATGCAGAATCATGTAAACCTATAAATAGGATATCTACAGATGAGAGTGCAGAAATATGCAAACCTACAGGCAGGATATCTACCCTTTGCATACATTTACCCCTCCCTCTTTTCACTAGCCATCCCCAATAGTTTATTATAAAGTTATTACAGCCCAGAATGAAATAAGAAAAATACATCAGAAATTGAAAAACTACAACCAAGGAGAGCCTGATTCAGACTTCATGTCTGAAGCATGAAGTAAACCAACTTCAAAGATCAATATCCAAAGCCTTTCTCTCATTTGGATGTGTTAGAGTTCCCTAAGAGCCTCAAATGGACTCCGGACAGTGCTCACACCCAAATGCATTGCATGATTAAGTCATAGTGCAGTATGGAAGGGCTAGCCCTCAAATGTCCATGTACATAGGGAACTGAAGGTCCCAAGGCAAGGCTCACCGTAGGGGGGCAAAACTTAGAAGCTAAGAGTGAGTGCAAGTGCAAAAGGGAAATTCTGAAAGGGGAAAAGAGAAGGAAGTAACTTAAAACCAGTGCACATAGGGGTATATGGGAGTGGGGAATTTGCAGGAAGAGCGGGAAATGGAGCATACCCAGCAATGAGACATACTAGCACACTCTTCAGCCTACTTAGAGGTTAAGACCTTAGGGGTTCAAAACTCAGTTCATGGACAACAATTCTTGTTGCCATGCCCTAAGTCTTGACTTACAAACACATAGGGGTAATGGGATAGGGAGTAAGTTTTCACAAAAGAAGCAAGCAGTAGCACATAGCCATATTAAGTTAGATGCTAAACTTTACAGAAAACAATAAAATAGACATGGATACAAAGACTATAAGTAAACATGGGGTGATGCTGAAAATTAAGTTAGGACATACCAGTTTCAAAGGGACAAGTAAAGAAGAAAGCAGTAGTCTTGTAAAAGCCAAAGTGCAGACAAGAAGCAAGAACACTCTAAGTATGGATTTAGAAGAGGTTGTGAGCTTGTGAGGTATGAAGTTTGTGCTGGTGAAAAGGGGTCGTGCCCTTTTATAGTGTAGAAATCAAGTAGAAATAAGGTAAGAAAATGGTTTGAAAAGATGATTACCAATCAATTACACTAAGCTTCCCTCAATCAAGGGATTCAGATTCAAACAGGTATAAACCAATTAAGGAAAGAAATTAATCAAACCCTTTGTGTAAAGTAGCAAATTAGGAGGAAATACATAAGGGTTATTTAAGGACAAGGCCTTTGAAATACACGGTTGTACAATTTAAGTAAAGGAAATCAATTAACAGCCAAGAAAACAGAAGTTAAAGATTTGGTATGAATGAACCAAGTCAAAAAGGTGGAAAAGGTTTTAACTTAAGGAAAATCAGTAACAATTAATTAGACCTATTAAAAAGGAATTTTGAATCAATCACTAGTTTGAAAACCCTTTTGAAGAGAGATTCATCACATATTAAAAGCATACAAACACGTTAAACATGAAAGAAACTTGTTATGCCATTGTAAAATCGGTAGAAACTCTAGTGTAGAAGAGTTTAGCAAAAGGTCAGAGTCATATGAAAGAAAGGAATGGGTCTGAAAGAGTTAGGGGTTTTGCAATAAATCCTGAGTTCAATCAAATCACATAATAAAGCTTGGCGGAACCCCCAAATTCTAGGGTTTCCACATTGAATCAAGTACAGAGATGAGAAGACGAGTAGTTGAAACGGGCTCAGAGGTTTCAGAGTTGAAACCTCTTGCATGCCTCTTTCATCAACAGAAACTCATGAGAAAAACATGATAGCAAAGTAACATATGAAACACGGTAGAAGCACTCAAAAGAAAAACACTGATAGGAATAGTAAAAGAAATATGCTTAAGAGATTTTTCAGAAGAAACTTAAATAGGGCTTAATAGAAGGAAAATTAGGAAACTTAAGAAAGTAGCAGGAACATATAGTAGGAGAAACATGTTGGATCATAGTAGAACATAGTAGAAAAGCATATGAGAGCATAGTATGGAAACATGGTAGAAGAATATACAAGCATGGAGTATATAAAACTCAGCAAAAGAATGTACAAGAACGAAGTGTAAAAACTTAGTAGAAGAACATATAAGAACGGAGAACACACAAAAATGGGGTGTAAAAACTAAGTAAAAGAACATACAAGGTAGAAGAAAACATAAGAACACAGTAGAGGCAAATAAACACAAAAGACAAAGGAGAGAAAGTTAGAGAAACACTTAAGCATTTTCAGAAAACCCTAGATCGGAAATGAAGCGGTTTTGAAAGTAATTTTTGAAAGAAAAGTTAGGGAAATCATTTGAAAACCCAAGAAGAGCATAGATACACAACAGATCTAAGGAAATCGTGGAAAAACTCGAAGGTTTAGGGTCTTAGAAGAACCCTAGAAATGAGAAAGGCTTGGGAAAAGGTCTGATTTGAGTCGAAGAAGTCAGAACCAGGCTCGAAACACTATTGTACACCGGAGATAGCCGTAGAACCTTGAATCGGCGGAGATCTAAGCGAAAACCTTCGAGGTCAGACCTTGAATATTCAAGTATCAAGCGCGTTGGAGCAAGAGGGGGTGAGTATAAGACTCCGATAGCCTAAGAAGCTATGGATTCCGGTGGTTTCACGATTGAAGACGGTGAGAGGGGCTAGGGTTAGGGAATGTTCGAGAGAGTCTGAGAAAGGAGAGGATTTTAGAGGTGGCGGGTTAGGGGAAAATGATTTTAGGGTTGGGTGTTTGTGAATTAAAAATGGAAAGGAATGATTGTAGTCGTTGATCATTTCATTGTGGCCGTTGATCAAAATGATCAACGGCCTGGATCAAAAGGGGAGGCCGGGCGGGTTAGATTAGTTAGGTTAGGGGCGGGTTAAATTTTAAATTGGGCCGGTCAATTTGGGATTTGAAATTGGGTCAATTGGGGGGTTGATTCAGGCTATAATCGAAATGAAATAGGGCTAGCATTTAAATAACCACTTTCTCCCTTTTATTTTATAAAAAATAGTAAAATAATTTTCAAAAATAAATTAAAGGTACAAAATTAATTAATAATATATAAATATTACATTAAAAATACTGGAACCAACTTCATAAGTATAAAATACAATTAAATCTTAAAATAAGCTAAAATTGCAATTATATGCAATTTAGCCTTAAAAATACTAAATAAATTTGTAAAAATGTGAAAAAACTACCTTAGCTATATTTTAGTATAAATGTGAGAATAAAATAAGTTATTCACCAAAATGATAATTTGAGGAACAATTATTGGTTTTTGTATTATTAAAATAGGGCGATAAATTAATTTAAAAATCTTTTAAAAATTAGGAAAAATACTAAAACATTTGGACATACTTATATATGTATATATATGCTATTTTGAAAGTATTTTGCATATAAAAATACATAGGGAAAAAATTTGGGTATCAATACCCATCCACTTCAGTAGATCCCGAGATACCCTCTTCCCGTACCTACCTAGTGACTGCACACCGACTGAGCCAGGCTCTTCTCAGCATCAACAACTGGATGCAGACAACTTCATCCATGTTGTCGATCCTCACTTCTACAGTAGAGTCTTAGTCGGCACCTCCGCCTCCGCCTCCACAGGTCCCATAGTCCATAGAGGGTGCCCTCAAAGAGATTCCGGCGAACCAAAAGAAAATCCTCGACACTCAGAAGGTGCTCATAGATGCGGTTGATTCACATAGCAAGGCTCTCAAGGAGCTTGCTAGGGAGCACAAGAAGTTGAGAAAGACGCTGGTTTCCAAAGAGTCCGTGAAGGAGCTGAGGATTGATGTTGACAGGTTGAAGGCAGATTAGCTGCCTTTGGACTTATTGCTACAAGATCCGGTACCGGCAGCTCATCCCCAGCCCGAGAAGTCCTAGAGGCCTCCCAAGAGGAATATGATGATTCCAGAGCAGACGATGCAATCATCCAGTTGGCAAACCCATAGGAGACCTCCTCTAGTCAGCCACATGGTGCACCTCAAGAGCCTGTCCAGGCCCAGGTCCCAGCAGTAGAGCAGCAGGCCATAGGGAACCAGTCTGAGGTTTCCAAGCACAGTGAGGACCCAGGGACAACTCAGGAGCCCATGCAGATAGAAGGGCCATAGGGAGTCTCTGTATCCTTTTTCCTTTTTTATTTTTAGTGCTTACTTAGTTTAGTTAGCTTTTGGGGACGATGCTAGCTTTCATTTGAGGGGGTAGGCCCTAATTTTATGGATTCAGATGATTGTATAGATTTGACATTTTTTATGCTTTCTTTATTTTTCATCTTTGGTTTGTATATAATTTTAATATTTCGTTACATTTCTCGTACTTTTATTTTACATTGGGTATGTATATAAAGTTATGTTACATTGTACATATTTATCCCATCTATTGTATATTCGACAAATCCCCTCTTTTATATATTCATTTTACTTTCCGCAAATTTTTCTTTCTAAGCTTCTTAATTATGTCTGTAGCTTCTTGTTTTGAAAGTTTGCAATAAGCCTTTGGTTTGTTTAATGTCACGGTTCTTTCCAAATGTGGAGTTTGTGTGAACCGGGTGGCTCTTCCCAATGATGGATGGTGTGACAACCTTCTTAAGGGTTTGAGTCTATTTTTCTTTTTTTTTTAGTAATTAGTGGTTAAGGGTGCCTCAAGGAAAGCTTCACTTGGGCCTAGCACATTTGCCTTTGATCTTATGGTCAAAAATAAATTATTGTGTTTAGGATGGTGAAAGTCGTGACCGTGAGACTCTTGTGTTGACTGATAATCATCAAGTGGTTTTTCGAGACCATTTTGTGCTCAAATATTATCTAAGGTCGTTGTGGTCCCCCAAAACTGTGTCTTTAGCGATCCCATAGCTTGTGTGGTGAGTAATCGCATTGCAAGTCCAAGTCTCGAGCCATTGGTCTAGAACTTGCCCTGAATGTTTTTTTGAGGCGAAATCCTAAGTGAATTTTGACTTGAGACATGATTATATAATCTCTTTGGTCCAAATGATAGCTTGAACACTTCCATAACCTACCAATGATAAGATCCCTAGTCAACCCTTTTGAGCCTTAGACCTTTTTCCTTCAAGAACCATGATACAAGCCTTTACCCGTTCTAAAAGATACCCTCTCTTAGAACCCAATCTTTCCTTTAACACATGGCAAAAGTATAAGTTTGGGGGGAGAGACGGGGATTGCAACAAAGTGGTAAAAATGCATAAAAATGAAGAAAAGAAAAGGCAATGAAAAAGAAAGAAAAGCAAAAAGACAAAAAGAATGTTCAATATGTAAGAGAATAAAAAGGGATTCAAGAAAAGCAAAGAATGAAAGGTGTGGAAAGTTGAAAAAGGAGAAAAGGTTTGAAATGTATAAAAAAGAGTGATAGTGTGTCTCTCTAACCCCTTAGAAAGAAGTGAAATTATTCAAAGAGTCAAGTGAATATGTGCCAAAGGAAACAAAAGAAGTGCTTAAGGGAAGATGGAACCTACTTAGACCAAATATTTCCTACCCTGAACCAAAAGCCTTCACTATGTCTCCACAAAATCCCTATATGATCTTGAGTTGAATGAAGCTTACATTAGTGGTGACTCACATAAGGGGCAAGCATATGGTACTTATAGCCAAACTTATGACTTTTTCTTGAGAGAGATGAGTGAACTTCCATTGTCCTCGTTCTGAGTGCCACTATTCTAAAGGTGAGGTTTGCTTAGGGAGAGTTGAGGATGTGTGAGTTTGGGTTCCACAATGACCGAAGTAATAGAAAGAGTTCTTTGATGTGTTGAGTCAACTCTTGATGCTCTTGTGTCGCACTTAATCCATGGTGTTTCAAAGAGTAAATGTTGTTAATGATTCATTTGTATTGAAGGCAATTGTTAGTCCCAATTGATGCTAGATGAGGTTACTTTAGGACATCCGAGTTTTCTTGGATTTTTCCTTAAGGGGTGGGTCTTATTTTGTTTGCTTGAGGACAATCAAAAGCTTAAGTTTGGGGGAGTTCATAACTAGGGATTTTGATGCATTTTATACTCCTTCTTGCTTATGTTTTGACTAGGAATTTGTACAAAATAGTCCCAAAAGGTTCAAAAGTTGTGCTTGATTGCAGATTTGATCAACAAGGTGAGAAGATGTCAAAGATCAGCTCAAAAAGGAGTGAAACTTGCACAAGTACCAAGACAAGACAAAGCTCAGGCAAAACAGGCACAATGCAGCCGCACACCATTCTGTGCAGTCCAGACAAGTGAGGTTCAGAGAAGGTGATTGTGAGAACGTGATTTTTGCCCTAATCGAGAATTACTCCCAAAGAATCCAAAACGAAACAATTTTCTTTTGTGTGCGATTTTTGAATTTTCGTGGCATTTTTTGGATAATTATTTGTATTTTTATTTGTGCATGTTTAATTGTTTAAATTAATAAAAATATAAAAATATGTTGCGTTTGCATTTAATATTTAATTAAATTTGTTTTACAAAATGAAAAAATCATAAAAAATAATGTACGTTGCATTTTTAGCATTTACCGTCCAAATTGTGTGATTTTATCGTTAATTGCTATTTAAATGTGCGATGATTGTTATTAGGAGTTAATTAGTATTTTGAGATAATTTTGGGTGTTATAATTTAATCTTAGCATTTTTAGCTTTATTATTGAGGAAATTGAATAATTAGAAAAGAACAAAAATATAAGAAATCGGATTGGGCCTTTTCTTCAATTTTAAACCACAGGCCCAACGATACCCAACATTCCCCTATGACCCGGTCCATTTCAACCCGGGTCGACCCAGTCCATAACCCCAAAGACCCAACCCCTTTCTTCATTTTTCATTTTTTCATTTCCCTAACCCTAAACCTAACAAACCACTCGCCCCCTCTCTTCATCTTCTCCAAAACTCCAAAACACACACATCCATGGCAGCTCGTCCATGGCTGCCTTCGAATAAACGACCATCCCTGCTGCGTCGTCTTCTTCATCACACCACAGTCCGTCGAGCTCCAGCCATCGACGACGAACAGCTCTGTCGACCACTTGAAGCAGCCCGCCAACGACCATCATTGTTCCATTTGCAGCAGCCATCGCTGTTGCTTCACCTTCTCAAATGACCACCAGTCTGACGACCCCCCCTCGTCTACCACTCTTCAGCGAGAAACTGCCATCGTCGTCGACCAGTAGCTCGTTGGCCAACAGCCCGTCGTTCACCTGCAACTCCAGCCATCGACGACCAATGCCTGAACCACCAACAAGCACAGCCAGCCCGTCCTTCACCGCCATGGCTGCTGCTTTTTCTACTTCAAATGCCATGCTTGTCGACTTCCAGCCCTTCGTCTTTGACTCCAACCATGAACGACGCCATGAACAACCATGTCCATCACGTCCAAACAAACCCCATCGCTTCTGCTGCCTTCCCCACTGTCAAATCAGCCATGAACGCCCAGCTCTTCCAGTTGCGAGGCTCTAGCCATGGATATGAGTTGTTACTACGTGCAGCTTCAACGCGTGCAGTTCGTCGAGGTTAAAAGAGAAGGCGGGTTTTCGTTGAGTCGTGATCCGGTACGTCGAGGTTGCTGTCCGCGTTTGGGTTCGTCGTCGTTCCGATCTGGTTAGTGGGTTTAAGTTTCACTTCTGTCCGTATTTTGTTTGATATTCTTGGATCTGAAATCAGTATACGTTTGGCTCTTTTCTTGTTCGCTGTTTATCGTTTCTTGATTATTTCTTCAGTTTGTTTCATTTGTTCTTATTTATTTTTTAATATAGAAATTGTTAGTTTAATTGTAATGCATTTAGATTTAAGTTGAAGTTTAATTAATTATTTCTTCAGTTTGTTTTTATTCATTTAAAAGGATTTAGTTTTAATATATAAGTATGTTAGTTTAATAACTTGAATCTTTCATCTTGACTGTAATATTGTTAGATTCTGTTTGAGGTTCAATTGGTTATTTAGTTTTAGTGATTTGAATCTATTTATTTATTCTGTTTAAGCTTAATTTGAATTTAAACTCAGTAATTTGAATATGCTTGTTTGATATTGTTGTTGAATCTGATAGTAGGTTTGTTGTTTAAAGATATTGTTTAGTCAAAATAATTTCAGTTGTTTCTTTGTTGTTCATCATTTAGTTTGAATTTTTTGATTGAATTTGATTAAGAATTGGTTATAGTTGCTATATTTTGGTTAATTGATTAGGTGAATTGGTTATAGCTGTTGATTTGATTTTAGTTCTTAGATAATTTTTGAAGTTTGAATAGATTTTTGAATCAGGGCAGTAACAGTAGTTTTACGGGTAATACGGGAATTAATCAATTGCAGATTTATTTAATTTAAGTGCTCTTCCCACTAAGCTCTAATAATAGT
The DNA here is from genome assembly GCF_000393655.2 of Nicotiana sylvestris. NCBI lineage: Eukaryota > Viridiplantae > Streptophyta > Magnoliopsida > Solanales > Solanaceae > Nicotiana > Nicotiana sylvestris. Next base: position 214,044,042 of record NC_091058.1, read on the forward strand.
AAAATATTATAGTGGTGGATAAGACATATGTTAGTGGGGAACAAGACATGATGATGTAAAGTAAAAAGGAAGGGATTAATGATGAGGTCTTCTTTGACCATTCAAAAAGGAGAGAACCGTGGGGTCCGTGTTGACTGCTTTTACTTAAGTAAAAAATCAGAAATAGTATAGGTAATAATAAAAGTTAAAAGGTGTACATAGTAGAAGAATATTGGGAAAAAAGTAAAAAGAGGAAAAAGGGGGTAGTAATAATAGTTTAAAAAGTAAAAAGGAAAGAGGTAAAAAGAAAAAAGGAGTCTTGCTTTGGATATAAGAGGACTCATTTGACACTTAGAAAAAAAAAACGGAAGAAAAAAAGGGAGAGAAAACGAAACTGGAAAAAGATTCTGCCTTCCTTCATTGTTGAAATCAGCATTAATTGTCATTGTTTCATCGAAGCTTGAAGCTTCTTTCTTGGGTGCTAAAAATTAGAAGTTACTGTTTCTTTTGCAATGGGTTATCTCTCTATTTGTCCGTGTTTGTTTTCTAGTACTACTGGTATTCAAGTGGTGTTGCTTGGGTTTACTATTGGTCTTCGGTTGGTTTGGAAGTTCCTGGTTTTTCCCACTTGGTTGTAGTCTCCTGGGTTTTCGGCTATTCCTACTGTTACTGGTCTATTTCTGTGTTGCTGGACTGTTGTTGTTGTGCTATATTGTTACTACTACTGCTGATTCTCATCTTCATCTTCTCCTGTTTCCAATACCAGGTACACGACTATAACACTAGCTATTGCAAGGTGAAAAATATGAAAGCATGAACACATATGAAGAATGGAACTTTGAAGTTTTAATTCAGCTTTTTCTTTGTTTCTTTTACTGATTGTATTTAGGCTATTTCAGGTATTATTATTTTATAAATTTCTGTCGCTTTGCATAACTAGGCATCTTATAGTGATGTACTAAATAATACTCTGTTTTAGTTTGGTTATTAGGTAGTATATGTTTAAGCATGCTCCTTACTGTCAAACTGTTTAATAATTGGAATAAGAGGAAAATAACATAAGTTGGTCTTTAGTGAATCGGCTTGGCAAAATGGGTTAATTCACTAGCTATGAATGTTTTAATATTGTCAACAGTAGGTTAATCGTGAACGGGTAGCTAAATTTAATTAAGGCATGATTTGAGTTCAAACAAGACTAGATAATGTTTAAGTTTAATAAACTTTCTAATAAGCTTTAGTAATTATGGTTAAATCTTGTTTCAAATGGTTGTGAATGATTAATTCCAATAGTTTTTTTTTTATAACAATGCGAGCTTCAATCTATTTATATTTGATTTCTTTTGAATATTAGTTGTCGAATTTCGTATTTTATTTACAATTTTGAATTTTTTTTTTATTATTTTTTTAAAAAAATTCCTTTCCATTAATATTTGTCTTAATCTAGCAATTAGTATGTTACGTTTTCTTATTTTTTTAAGTTCGTAATTAATTAGGATTTTCTTTCTTTATTTTAGAGACTAATTTAAATAGAGATGTAGTCACTTTAGGATATCCTTAAAATAAAGGAGGCGTGCCTCGCCACAGTAAATCACAAATTGCAGGGCCCTCAATAGAAGGACTCAATAACCGGGTAGACTTTGGAGTTGGCCGTCTAGTGAAATTTTACGGTCTTTCCCAAAACAACAATACGCTAGTCATTTTAGGCGCGTCTTTAATAAATTACTTTCTTAAATACGGGTGTGCATTTATGTAACCCAAATTCAAATGTCAACGGAGTCAAAATGTGTCGATAACCACGGGTGCATTGACTGTGACGTGGTTCGAGATACATTTTCACAACGTTATAATTCTCCGTAAAATAAGAATAAAATTGATAAAAGCGGTTCAAAGCTAAAATTTGTATATAAGTTCTTAATTGTTAAAAATCAGATAAATAAGCCGAATATAATAGTTGAGCGACCGTGCTAAAACCACGGAACTCGGGAATGCCTAACACCTTCTCCCGGGTTAACAGAATTCCTTATCCGAATTTCTGGTTTGCGGACTGTTAAACAGAGTCATTCTTTTCCTCGATTCGGGATTCAACCGGTGACTTGGGACACCATAAATCTCCCAAGTGGCGACTCTGAATTAAATAAATAAATCCCGTTTCGGTTGTCTTTTAATTGGAAAAAAACTCCCCTCGTACCCTTGCGGGTGCCAGAAAAAGGAGGTGTGACAGATCTGGCGACTCTGCTGGGGATAGGAACCCAGAATCTCTAGTTCATGGTTCAAGAATTCGAGCTTAGAATAATTGTTATTATTCGGCATTGTCTATTATCTGATTTGATTTTATGATTGGGCTTAAAATGTGCAAAATGATGTTTTTTACCGCTTTGATATTATTTGGACTGTATATATAAAATGTACCGAAACCCCTCTCTTATCTCTCTTGAGGAGTGCACGCTGGTCATGACTTCTTTTTGTTAGTGTCATATACCAAAATAGAACGAGGATTTGGAGGTGTTGCAAAACCGGATGGCCTTTTGGTTACCGGTACACAGCTCCCATCCTCGGCTCGAGTTGTCTGCTCGGGTAAGCCAGGTCTAGAACAAACACCTAGGTTTTAAAACTTAGTATAACAAATCCTCATGACAGATCCCTAGTAGGAACGCTTATTTGCATCATGTGCATTTGACTTAGGGGACTCAACACAGGGGTTGAATCCGTCTAGGACTAGCAACCTGAAATGAAAAGGTCATCCTGATGCATCTTATTTGTTTTCCTCGCATTTATTTGTTTCGGGATTGCATGCTGACCGGTTTCGAAATATCAAAAAAATTGAGAAAACAAAGAGAGAGTAAATAGCAATTAATTACCTATTTTAGAAAAAACCAATGCCCAAGTACTATCGAAACTCTACCAAAATTTTGAGAAAATATTTTATGTTTTAAAAATTGTTTGTTTCACTCAAAAAAAATGCGTGAAAAAAAAAGTCTTTTACTTTAGTTAGTTTGTTTGTTTGTTATGAAATATATATATACATAGTTTGATTGTTTGTTATGAAAAAAAGGGGGAAAGGGAAAAGTGTATTGTTTTCAAAATTTTATTTGCCCGAACTACGCCGGTTTGATTCTCACAGGATGTGAGATACGTAGGTAACCCTCATCGGGTCTGACCTCCCCTCTTGTAAAATAGCCACAAATGTCAAAAAAAAAAATCGTCGTAAATAAATTAGGTGATTTCATTCTTGTAAAAAATAGCTGAATGTCCCTAAAAAGACGCCGGAAGGCTGTTTTTGCGAAAATAGCCACCTTTGGTCATTTTCAATGTTTTGTCCGGTTGGTAAAACACAGCATTTAAATCTTCTTCGAAGTGCTGAAAGGTCGTATTGACAAGACCGGAGTTTTATTTTAATGTGTGTCAATTTTTGTTTATTCTTTCTTTGAGTCCAATGAGTGTTAATCACCCCAAACAAACATACAGAATGAGCCCGGGTCCAAGTTTGCTGGTAACAGTTAGGAGCAAGATCCCTTTGGAGTTGCGCTTGTGGTGGGAGGATTTGGAAAAATCAGAGTAAGACAAGATCAAACTACATCTGGGAGGTCTCACCAGTTTGTTGAATGTCGGACCTAGATGTGACATCATAAAGGCTTTGGTTACATTTTGGGACCCGGCCCACAATGTATTTCACTTCTCAGATTTTGAACTCCCCCCAACCTTAGAAGAGGTAGCAGGCTATATGGACATTACCGAGGGGTTAAGGCACAAATATCTGATCCCTCCAAGAGCCGTAAATTCGCACAAGTTCATGGATCTACTGAAGATAAGCAAGGGAGTCCCATACTCTGAGTTGGATAGGGGTTTTTCTACTCTGCAATTCATATACCAGAGGTATGGGCATATAGGAGGGTTCGACGATCTGAAAGCGGGGTTTGCAGCAGAGGGAATCGGACAAAGTGGGATGAACATAGTGGGTTCGCCTTCATGGTAGCGTTCTTGGGCATTGTGGTGTTTCCTTGGAAAGATAGAAATATTGATTTGAATGTGGCTGGAATCGTCAAGGTCCTAATTACCAACAACAAAAGCACGCTTGCCCATATGATAATGTCCGAGATATACCGAGCTCTCATAGCCTGTAAGGCCGGGGCAGATTTCTTTGAAGGATGCAATTTGTTGTTGTAGATGTGGATGATCGAGCACTTGTGTCATCACCCTCAGTATATGAGCTATAGATCTACAAACGAAAGCTACATTGAAGGATATAACACAAGGGTTTCAGGGCTCAAATTGCCACAAGGGTTTGAAGGCTGGGTATCCTATTTCCGTGCCATCACCGCAGTGCAAATAGATCGGACATTGGGTTGGCTTACTGTTGAAGAAATTATGTATATGCCCGCCACTGGTCCTTACTTCCTCTTAATGGGACTCCGAGGCATTCAACCTTATGCGCCTTACCAGGTCATGAGACATTTGGGAAGATGTCAGGTAATACACCCAGACGAAGATCTTAGTTTTTATGCCGTCGAGGTTAGCAACGACGACCAATTTCATGAAAAGACCGTTCGTTATATATGGAGCAAATGCCAGTATTTGCCGGCAAATACTCGAGTGTGTGACTTATCCAGAGGTGAAGTCTCACCTGCTTATCTCGCTTGGTATAGAAAAAAGAGTATTGCGAGAGACGAACTAGAACGGCCAACCAAAAGAACTCACCTCCAAGATTTTGTTGAGTCATCACAAGAACGGTGTGGCTAGCTTGCAAAAGAAGAAAACTACAGGGCGGAAATAGGCAAGCTGAAATAACAGATTAGGGACCTGGAGTTTGTAAACAGTGTGCAAGTTGCTTCCGACAAAGGGGAAAAGAACAAATTGGCCCAAGAAAATGGGGCGCTGAAGGCCCAAATCCGACAAATAAGAAAAGATGCTGACAACCAACAAAGGAGTCGGTCAGACAAAAGGTTGATAAATGGGTTAAAAAATCAACTTACCAAATGTCAGAAAGGTTTGGAAATATCGGAAGCTAGCATGACGAGAATCCGATCCAGATGGGCAAGGGGTACAAAAGCGCGAGCAAAGTACATGCAGCAAATAAAGAGGGACTACGAAGGGAACATCGCTATATTGAGAGAAACAATATCCACCCTCGAAGAGCGGATCTTCAGACAAGCCCGAGATGCCAAAACAGATAGGGAGCACTACTACGATATGATGGCCCGAATGGAGAAATAGATGAGTGAGTTTCAGGATTGACTCTTTTGCAACGCTCAAGTGCTAGGGATGCGGAATCAACAAATAGAGCAATTGCTCACGGAAAGGGACAGAATCAAGGGCAGAATCGACAATATCGGGCACTAAATCACCATAAAGTGCTTAGCTTGTAAAGATATGTCCCGTACCACTTTTTTCGCTTCAATAATGATTTATGTCCATCAGATCATGAAAGATTTGAAAGATCTGCAGAGGGGCCTTGCACAAAAGCTCGCGGCAAGGCCAAACGACGTCCTGCGGGTGCTAAAATTCGAAACTCTGAGACATTCATAGTTTAAGTCTGCATTTTCCTTGTCTTCGGAGTTTTTTGTTCGTTGGAGTCTGTATTTTCCCTTTTTGCATAAAGTCTGTAGTGTGTATCAAGTCTTCCAGTTTCCTTTCAAAAATGTTTCGCCTTGTAATAGAACGTTTTGCTGAAAAAGATTAAAAAAAACAAAAATGGTGTCTTTAATTTTTGCACTTGTGGGCAGAACTACGCTTGGTCTGATTCATGAGGGGACATGATACGTAGGCAATCCACATAATATTCGACCACTACTAAAGAAATAAAAAGAGAAAGTGAATAAGAGAAAGAAGTGAGCGAAACCTGAAAGAAAGAGACAAGAAAAAAAAAGAGGTTTTTTGAAATACTTGAAAGAGGCAAATAAAATAAGTCGGGACGATGCATACGGTCGGAGTAAAAACATGATAGAAATGGTTAAACAACCTAGGAACATTGCATCCCCCAATGTGCAATTGCAATATGTGTTAACTCTAACGCTAATCAGTTTGTTGTTGATCTCCGAAATTTTGAACCAGTTAGTTGTTAGAACATTCTGGCAGATTACCATTACTAGACAAGATCAAAGGGCCCATACTGAAAAGCTTGACTAATTCAGACCAAAGTGTTGAGGATGAAAGGACTGAGAATCAAATGTTGAAGGAAGAAATGGATAAGATGAGGCAGGAGATGAAAGAAATGCAGCTGGCCTTAGCTAGGGTACAAAAGGCGCCAGACCCTCCCATTACTCCCACTCTCCCACCAGGACACACGCCGGGATACCTTCCCCCCCGGCTCTTCAACAAGCCTCCCCAGTCACCCATACTATCAAGGAAGAAATGCCTATGATCCCCAAGCTTCACAACCCAATCAGAACCCTCCCCCACCAAATGTTCCTATTTTCGTGGCACCCCCACCAGCCACGCTACAAAGATCACCCAGTGAGCCGTTGTTTCAGGCTCATGACAACCAATATTACCCCCCTAAACCAACCTTCAAAGCACCCGATCCATACATTTACACCCCTCACCTTGAGCTCCCGGCGGAGACTGAAAGGCCGGCCAAGAACCCGGAGCAGGACGAAGTGCTTCGCAAAGTGAAAAGCCTGGAGCAGTACTTCAGGAATATGCATGGATTGGGAAACCAAGTTAGTGTGGACTACAAGATCTGTGTCCCTCCAACGATGTTCAATTGCCGGTAGGTTTTAAGATGCCAAAATTTGAACTATATGAGGGACATGGTGATCCCATGGCACATCTACGATGTTTTTGTAGTAAGATACGAGGGACAGGTGGGAAGGATGAGCTGCTGATAGCTTATTTTTGTCAAAGTTTAAGCGGGTCTGCACTGGAATGGTACACAAGACAGGATCCGAGCAGGTGGTACACCTGGGACGATCTAGCACAAGCATTTGCAGGTCATTTCCAATATAACCTTGAGATTGTCCCCGACCGTCTCACATTGTTGAAACTTGAGAAGAAGTCGGGAGAGAGCTTTAGAGAATTTGGGTTTCGGTGGAGAGAATAGGAAGCAAGAGTTGATCCTCCGATGAGAGAGGGGGAAATGGTGAACAACTTGCTGCAGACTCTAGAGCCAACTTACTTTGGTCACTTAGTGACGTCAATTGGAAAATATTTTAATGAGGTGGTGAAAATGGGCGGTATGATTGAATATGGACTTAAGTCTAACAAAATCCTGAGCTATTCGGCAATCAAAACAACCACCCAGGCCATTCAGAGTGGCACGGGAGGTGCGCTCGGGAAGAAGAAAAGAGAAGAAGTCGCAATAATAGAGGCAAGTAATTGGTCCAGATCGAGAGGTCCTTTCTCCCACTACCAAGCTAGACCCCATCACCCAAATTACCCGCACACCCCAAATTACTCTCCACAGCCCTACTACCCACCACAAGAACCACATTTCTCTGTCTATCAAGCCCAGACATATACCCATCCTTCGGCTCGCCCACAGTAGCGCGCGTCGGCTCCCCAAAATACCTATCCACCTCCACATAACACATATCCACCTCCACAAAACACATATCCACCACCAAAGGCCTACAGGAATCCCACAGGGCCAGGTTTTCGAGGGAATCAGGCTTTCAAAAATGAAAGGGTGCAGAGACAAAGAACATTCACTGAGTTGGTAGAAAGCTATACTGCTTTGTTCCATAAATTAAGGCTGTTAGGTTTGTTGAGTCCTGTTGAGGCCCTTCCCTAAAATTAAGGCCCTTCCCTAAAATATGGACCACTCGGTAAGCTGTAATTATTGTTCGGGGGCTCCCGAACATGATACCGAGAAGTGCTGGAGGTTGAAACGTGAAGTGCAAGATCTTATTGACACCAACAAGATCGAGGTTCAGACACCGGAGACACCCAACATCAATCAAAACCCGTTGCCATCACACCACGAAACCCATTTGACCGAGCTTGTGCACAAAGGAGGGGAGCTAAATAAACCCTCGTAGATGGTGATGGTGATTCGTGCCAGTCCAAAAGAAAGGTCGACAAGTGGAGAAGAGGTGGTATAGTTGGAAGAGGTAGACGTCAAGCCAGTAGTGGTGATGGGGAAGAGTTCGCCTTTTGTTGCAAATAATCCAGAGCCGGTTAAGGTAACGGTGTGAGGGGCGCCAAGTAGCCAGCACGCCTAGGGCCAGTTGTCATCAAGCCAGTAATGCAAATGCCGATAGCCAGTGAGAAAGCCGTGCCATGGAATTACAGTAAAGCGATGGTAACATACAAAGGGAAGGAGGTTATGGAAGAAGTATATGAGGCCCAGGGGTTAACTCGTTCGGGAAGGTGTTTTGCTCCTGCAGAGTTAAGAAAGGCCAATCTAGCAGTGATAAAGAAGCCAGTGACAGAGGAAGAGGTGGAAGAGTTTTTGAAGAAAATGAAGGCACAAGACTACTCCATTGTGGAGCAGTTAAGGAAGACCCCGACACAGATCTCATTGTTGTCGATGTTGATCCATTCAGACGAGCACCACCGGGTATTGATGAAAATTCTGAACGAAGCCCATGTTCCGGATAAGACGTCTGTGAACCATCTGGAGAAAATAGTAAACAAAATTTTCGAGGTCAACAGGGTCACTTTTTTAGATGATGAATTGCCAGTAGAGGGTACGGAACACAACAAAGCTCTCTATTTGACCGTGAAGTGTGAAGATTCGGTGGTCACTCGGGTATTGATTGATAATGGATCAAGTGCCAACATTTGTCCTTTGTCTACTCTGAACAAGCTGAAGGTTGATAATGACAGGATTCACATGAACAACATCTGCGTACGAGGTTTTGATGGGGGTGGTACTGACAAGGTAGGTGGCATCATGCTGGAATTGACAATTGGTCCATTCGAGTTCACCATGGAATTCCAAGTGATAGACGTGGCAGTCTCGTATAATCTTCTATTGGGGCGACCCTGGATCCATGCCGCAAAAGCAGTGCCTTCTACATTGCACCAAATGATGAAATTTGAGTGGGATAGACAAGAGATCATGGTCCATGAGGATGACGGCGCATGCACTGTGAGTGATGCCATTGTGCCATTCATAGAAACTGATGATGATAAGGGGCCATGGGTGTACCAGGTTTTTGAAGCGGTTTCAGTGGATAAAATTTCTAAGGGCGAGGACCTTCCACTTCCCAGAATCGCAGCTGAGACCTTCATGATGGCATCGGAAATGTTGAATAGCGGGTTTGTACCAGGAAAAGGTTTGGGGGTTGATCTGCAGGGTATTGTCCATCCTGTTTCTTTGCCAAAGAATTTGGATACATTTGGGCTGGGGTTCAAGCCTACAGCAGCAGACGTGAGACGACCCCGCAAGTTGAAGAAAAGAGTCTGGGTTCTCCCCAAGCCGGTTCCGCGGTTATCTAGATCATCTGTCAGAGCAGGTGATAGAAAGTTGTCGGTCCCGAAAGTTCTTGGAACAATGATTGGGCCAGATGGAGATTTGAACGAGAGCTTTGAAAGGTTGTTCGCTGATGTCAACATGGTAGAAGCTGGAGAAGGTTCCAGTAGGGTAGCTATACAGTTTGTGGGGCCTAGGACCAATATCAACAATTGGACAGCTACTCCCCTTCCTACCCGGAGGGAGTCTTGGTAGTGGGCTCTGATTTTTCTTTATTTATTGTTTTGGGTTATTCCAGGATTTTAATCCAGTTTGGTTTTGTATTCAGCAAAGTGTGAAACTCTGTTATCCCGTACTTTAATAAAGTAAAAGTTTTTTCTTATTTTGTTTTCTTTTTTTTTATTTCTGAACAGTTCTCGTTATACTGGTTCTAATGACATGGCATGCACAACGGATCTTCAACCCAGTCTAAATAATCAATCTGATTCCGAATTAATTGCACAAGAGGTTGATTGTGATGATGAATCAGAATACGAGAAGATGAAGCCTTCAAAAAGATAAACAGAGAGTTAAGCCAGTTTGAAGAGAAATCCAAGCCCAACTTAAATGACACAGAAGCCATCAATTTAGGGGATGCAGATGACATCAGGGAAACTAAAATAAGCATCCACATCGCACCGAACATCAGGTAGGAACTAATCAAAGTGCTCATTGAATTCAAAGACGTTTTTGCATGATCATACGATGGCATGTCGGGCTTAAGCACCGATCTAGTGGTTCACAAATTGTCCACTGACCCGGTGTGCCCTCCTATCAAGCAAAAATTAAGGAAGTTCAAGACAGATATGAGTGTGAAGATCAAAGAAGAAGTAACCAAGCAGCTACAGGCGAAGGTTATTCGGGTCACTCAATATCCTGATTGGTTGACTAATGTGGTACCGATGCTGAAGAAAGATGAGAAAATCAGAGTATGCGTCGATTACCGCAATCTGAACAGGGCAAGCCCAAAGGATAACTTTCCATTACCCAACATCCATATCTTAATCGATAATTGTGCTAGACATGAGATCGAGTCTTTTGTAGATTTCTATGCTGGATATCATCAGATTCTGATGGATGAAGAAGATGCAGAAAAGACGGCATTCATTACGCCGTGGGGGACTTATTGCTACCGGGTAATGCCTTTTGGCTTGAATAACGCTGGGGCAACGTACATGAGAGCAATGACTACGGTGTTTCATGATATGATAGACAAAGAGATTAAGGTGTACGTAGATGATGTGATCATAAAATCTAAGAATCAGTAAGACCACGTAGCAGACCTAAGGAAATTTTTCCAAAGACTTCGAAGGTACGACATTAAGCTCAACCCGTCCAAATGCGCATTTGTTGTTCCATCTGGAAAGTTGTTGGGATTCATCGTCAGTCGGCGAGGCATTGAGTTGTACCCGTCAAAAATCAAATCCATCCAAGAATTGTTGTCACCGAAGAACAAAACAGAAGTAATGAGTCTGTTGAGAAGGTTGAATTATATCAGCAGGTTCATCGCTCAACTCACGGCCACTTGTGAGCCCATTTTTCGGCTACTAAAGAAAGATGTTGCGGTAGAATGGACGACAGAATGTCAGGAAGCTTTCAACCAGATCAAGGGCTATCTATCAAACCCACCTGTGTTGGTCCCGCTCAAACTAGAAAGACCGTTGATTCTCTATCTAACGGTACTAGAAAATTCATTTGGTTGCGTACTGGGAAAACATGATATCACAAGAAGGAAGGAGCAAGCCATCTATTATCTCAGTAAGAAGTTTACGGTCTATGAGGTTAAGTACACTCAACTTGAGAAGACATGTTGCACCCTAACTTGGGTGGCACAGAAGTTCAAACATTATCTGTCATCATATACTACTTATCTCATTTCACGCTTGGATCCACTGAAGTATATTTTCCAGAAGCCTATGCCCACAGGGAGGTTAGCGAAATGGCAAATATTACTCACAGAGTTCGACATCGTCTATGTGACGAGGACGACCATGAAAGCCCAAGCAATTGTCGATCATTTGGCTAAGAATCCTGTTGATGAAGAATACGAGCCATTGAGGACGTATTTTCCTGATGAAGAAGTGATGCATATAGATGAGTTGGAAATATCTGAGTTACCAGGTTAGAATCTCTTCTTTGATGGAGCCGCAAATGCAAAAAAAGTTGGAATAGGAGCGGTACTTATTTCTGAAACAGGACATCATTATCATGTCACGGCGCAACTACATTTCTATTGTACCAATAACATGGCTGAATATGAGGCGTGAATTTTGGGCATATAGTTAGCTGCAGACATGGATGTCCAGGACGTCTTGGTCTTGGGAGACTCGGACCTCCTGGTGCATCTGATTCAGGGTGAATGGGAAACACGGTATTTGAAGCTCATGCCATATCGACAATATTTGCATGACCTAAGCAAGCGATTTCGATCAGTAGAGTTCAGACACATCCCAAGAGTTCACAATGAGTTTGTCGATGCTCTGGCCACTTTAGCATCGATGTTGCACCACCCAGACAAAATTCATGTTGACCCGTTGCATATCCAAGTTCGTGATCAGCATGCTTATTGCAACATGATAGAGGAAGAAATGGATGGCGAACCCTGGTTTTATGATGTCAGGGAATACCTCAGGATGGGGATATACCCGGAGCAGGCCACCGGAGATCAAAAGAGAGCCATTCGGCGATTGGCAAATGGATTTTTCCTTAGTAGAGGAGTGTTGTACAAAAGAACGCCAGATTTGGGATTGCTGAGATATATAGATGTTAGTCAAGCCACAGCAGTTATGACAGAGGTACATGATGGAGTTTGTGGGCCACATATGAGCGGATATGTATTGGCCAAGAAGATTCTTCGAGCAGGGTATTATTGGCTCACTATAGAGCGTGATTGTATCAGATTCGTGCGGAAATGCCATCAGTGTCAGATACACGGAGATCTGATTCATTCGCCACCTACAGAATTGCATACAATGTCAGCACCTTGGCCTTTTGTTTCCTGGGGCATGGATGTCATTGGACCTATTGAGCTGGTAGTTTCCAACGGTCATAGGTTCATTCTGGTGATCATCGATTATTTCACTAAGTGGGTTGAAGCTGAAACTTTCAAATCTGTAACCAAGAAGGCAGTGGTAGATTTTGTTCATTCCCATATCATCTGTAGGTTTGGGATACCAAAAGTGATCATCACAGACAATGGTGCTAATCTCAATAGCGGCTTAATGAAAGAAGTATGTCAATAGTTTAAGATTACACACCGTAATTCCACACCATATCGTCCTAAGGCCAGTCGAGGAAGCCAACAAGAACATAAAGAAGATATTGAGGAAGATGGTAGAAGGGTCTAGGCAATGGCATGAAAAGTTGCCATTTGCATTATTGGGTTATCGCACTACTATCCGCACTTCAGTAGGTGCAACTTCTTATTTGTTGGTATATGGAACTGAAGCAGTGATACCAGCAGAGATTGAAATCACGTCTCTCCGAATTGCCGCTGAGGCTGGGATTAATGATAATGAATGGGTCAAAGCCCGATTGGAACAGTTGAGCTTGATTGATGAAAAGAGATTGGTAGCAGTATGTCATAGCCAGTTGTACCAAAAGAGAATGGCAAGAGCATACAACAAAAAGGTGCATCCCAGGAAGTTTGAAGTGGGGAAGCAAGTATTGAAACGAATCCTGCACATCAGGCTGAAGCAAAGGGCAAGTTCGCCCCAAACTGGCAAGGACCGTTTATTGTGACCAGGATGTTATCCAATGGCGCTTTAAGTCTAACAGATGTCGACGGAAGATGCGTCGACATGGCTATTAATTCTGACCCAGTTAAGAGATATTATGTATAATTCTTTGATTATAATTATTGTTTATTTGTTTGCTTGTACTTGGCATTTATCGGAGAATGAAATGACGGAGGCAATTTGTTCTTATATCCAAACACCTCAACCTTTGTTTCCCCTTTTGAGCCTTATTTATTATTTCATACCCCTCTTTTGGAATCGGTAATGAAAATTAGAGAAGAAAAGAAGCGAAGAAAAGAAAAATAAATAAAATAATAATAATAATTATAATAATAATAATAATAATAACAAAAGAAAAGAAAAAAAAGTCACAAGAAAAACAGAGGAATTGGGAACTACGTTTGACCTGATTCCTCAAAGAGGATACGTAGGCACCTCACGGCTCGGTCATAGTGTAACAAAAATCATAGTGTAACAAAAAATAAAAGTCTCCAAGCAAGAAACTGGGGCAGAAGTTGTGTTTATAATCTTATGAAGGAAGTTTGATTCCAAGAGTTGTAATGTTTTACCCATCAAAATTATTTTGAACCTTTAATACCCTTTTTTATTTTAGCCACACACAAAAAGCCATATTGATGTCCAAAAAAGACCTCCTGATCAGTATCCGAGAAATGCCAAGGCATGCAAATGAAAGTCGGGAATAACACTCTGATCCCTAGCAGGGAAGAGGATCATAAGTTGGAAATGAATTGATAGCCGAAAAAATCCCCAGCAGAGAGAGTCATATCAGCAGCACTCCAATCCCCAACGAAAAAATAAAATAAAATGAGAGAGTCTTATCAGTGAAAACCTTCACAGGCACCGTAAGGCGACGGGAGCTGAGAGAAATGAGAGATTCTTATCGGTGAAAACCTTTACAGGCACCATAAGGCGACGGGAGTTGAGAGAAATGAGAGAGTCTTAGTAGTGAAAACCCCTCGAAGGGCACTATGAGGCGACAAGATAAGATGGGCGGAAAGGATCCGTATTTGGCAAAGAGTTGAGGGTCCGTTTATGCCCAGCAAGATGAGGCCATCCGGAAGATTGATTGATACAAATAGACTGGGTTGACTAATATGGGATGCATGACATGATCGTTGGGATTGGGTATATCATTGAGATAAGTCCTTTTCCTTTTCTTCTCACCAACATTTGTTCGGAAAGACTTTTTCTTTTTCTTTTCATTCTTTTGTTTAAAGACTTTTTCCCAGCAGTTTGTCTTTGAAAGAGTTTTCAGAGCTCACTACCAGTTTCCAAAACAGTGCGAGGCTAAGTGCAAATAAGACAAGCCCAAGACAAGAAGTTTGTCGCAAGACCAAATGATGGATGGGTCTAGACTCCGACAGAAGTTGGAAAAAAACAGGAAAAACAAAGTGGAAATAGTTATGGATCAAATTCCAAGAGGATACCCAACAGATTTGCAAGATGCAGGAACAACTCCAATAGATTGTCGACCAAATTCTGCGATGATCGGACAATACAGAATGGGAAGGAAGAGAAAAGAAAAACCATCCCCAGCAGGGACATTATCCCCAGCAAGTTTTGTAATAAAACGCAAAGCAGGGAAAGGCAAAGGGAAAAATCATCCCCAGCAGGAGTAGCACGAACACTCACCACATTTTAAAACTAACAAATATTTCTTTGATTTGAAGCAGGGAGTGGAAATGCCATGACAGCGGGAAGACATGGTCACAAAAAAGATCATCAAACTGGGGCAGAAAATTTTCCCCCATTGCGAAAATTTTCTTGAAATCAGATACCCACTTGGGGAAGATGGAGGATAACACAAGTTTTGAAGGAAGTAGAATTCCCAGCAGTTTATAGGAGAAGGCAATATAAGTCCTTAAGAAAACAATCTTGGAAGAAGCATGATAACACAAGTTTTAAGGATAGTGATCTTTAAATCAGTATCATCCTTACCATTATTAAAAGGAGGAAAGCAACTAGTCTTAAAGAAGGAAGATAATTCCCCAGCAGCGTTATCCCCGGCAGGTTTCAAAGAAGTGAAAACACCAGTTTGAGGGAGGTTATTTATTTTAAAAGCTAAAGAAGTCAGGAGCCCGCCTGTAGAATGGAGATTGTTATTTTAAGTTGAAGAAGTCAGGAGCTCGCCTGTAGAACGGAGGTTGTTAAATTTCAAGTTGAGGAAGTCAGGAGCCCGCCTGTATAATGGAGCTTGTTAAATTTTGAGTTGATGAAGTCAGGAGCCCGCCTGTAGAACGGAGGTTGTTATTTTAAGTTGAAAAAGTCAGGAGCTCGCCTGTATAATGGAGGTTGTTAAATTTTAAGTTGATGAAGTTAGGAGCCTGCCTGTAGAACAGAGGTTGTTAAATTTTAAATTTTGATTGAAGTCAGGAGCCCGCCTGTAGAACGGAGGTTGTTATGTTTTAAGTTAAGGAAGTCAGGAGCCCGCCTGTAGAATGAAGGTTGTTAAATTTTAAAGTTGAAGAAGTCAGGAGCCCGCCTGTATAACGGAGGTTGTTAAATTTTGAGTTGATAAAGTCAGGAGACCGCCTATAGAATGGAGGTTGTTATTTTAAGTTGAAGAGGTCAGGAGCCCGCCTGTAGAACGGAGGTTGTTAAATTTTAAGTTGAGGAAGTCAGGAGCCCGCCTGTAGAACAGAGGTTGTTAAATTTTAAGTTGGAATCAGGAGCCCGCCTATAAAACGGAGGTTGTTAAATTTAGATTGAAATCAGGAGCCCGCATGTAGAACATAAGTTGTTATAATTTTAGGTTGAAGAAGTCAGGAGCTCGCCTGTAGAACGGAGGTTGTTATTTTCAAGTTGAAGAATTCAGGAGCCCGCCTGTAGAACGGAGGTTGTTATTTTAAGTTGAGGAAGTCAGGAGCCTGCCTGTAGAACGGAGGTTGTTAAATTTTAAGTTGAAGAAGTCAGGAGCCCGCTTGTAGAACAGAGGTTATTAAAATTTTAAAGTAGAAGAAGTCAGGAGCCCGCTTGTAGAACGGAGGTTGTTAAATTTTAAGATGAGGAAGTCAGGATCCCGCATGTAGAACAGAGGTTGTTAAATTTTAAGTTGAAGAAGTCAGGAGCCCGCCTGTAGAACAGAGGTTATTAAAATTTTAAAGTCGAAGAAATCATGAGCCCGCCTGTAGAACGGAGGTTGTTAAGATTTTGGTTGAAGTCAGGAGCCCGCCTGAAGAATGGAGGCTGAATTATCTTTAAATTGTTGTTGAAGTCAGGAGCCCGCTTGGAGAATGGAGGTCTTATATTTTAGGAAATTTTTGAAGTCAGTAAAGCAGACGAATACGAAAAAAAATCCCCAGTGGGAAACAACAAAAATCCCCAGCAGAGGGAGGCAGTTCAAGATTCGAAGAAAAAATAATCCGAAGCTCACAAGAAAGAAGTAAGCAGTTCGAGATTGACAATCAATGGAGGATACAAGCCAAATCAGAAGTGAAGAAATACCAGAGAAAGACAAGGCAACAAGGCAGTAACAGTCACATGACCAAGTTTGAGAATAAATCTTTGTAATTCATAGATCATAGCTTAGTATAACTTCTTTATTTTTCATCGAGGTGTAATAAGGAGGTCAGTAAGAGGTATCATCGGTAGCAACAGCAGTAACAACAAAATTGCAGTCCCATGGTAGTCCCAGCTACCAAAGCTTCCCGAACTACATTGACCTGATTTCTGTATAGCCCAGGATATGTAGGAAACCTTTGAAACAAAGGTTCGGTCAAATCTTTCAAAAAATGCTTCACATGGAGTATTCCAACGGGCAAATATCGTTCGTATCCGCTTATTTTATTTTTGCACGAAAACCCTACGTGTTTTCGAACAAAGAGGGGCAACTGTGAGCACGTAATTTTTGCCCTATACGAGAATTACTCCCAAAGAATCCAAAACGAAACAATTTTACTTTGTGTGCGATTTTTGAATTTTTGTGGCATTTTCTGGATAATTATTTATATTTTTGTCTGTGCATGCTTATTTGTTTAAATTAATAAAAATATAAAAATATGTTGCGTTTGCATTTAATATTTAATTAAATTTGTTTTACAAAATGAAAAAATCATAAAAATAACGTACGTTGAATTTTTCGCGTTTAACGTCCAAATTGTGTGATTTTATCGTTAATTGCTATTTAAATGTGCGATGATTGTTATTAGGAGTTAATTAGTATTTTGAGATAATTTTGGGTGTTTTAATTTAATATTAGAATTTTTAGCTTTATTATTTAGGAAATTGAATAATTAGAAAAGAACAAAAATAGAAGAAATCAGATTGGGCCTTTTCTTCAATTTTAAACCACAGGCCCAAAGATACCCAACCTTCCCCTACGACCCGGTCCATTTCAACCCGGGTCGACCCAGTCCATAATCCCAAAGACCCAACCCCTTTCTTCATTTTTCATTTTTTCATTTCCCTAACCCTAAACCTAACAAACCACTCGCCCCCTCTCTTCATCTTCTCCAAAACTCCAAAACACACACATCCATGACAGCTCGTCCATGGCTGCCTTCGAACCAATGACCACCCTTTCTGCATCGTCTTCTTCATCGAACCACAGTCCGTCGAGCTCCAGCC